>NC_140952.1:114943411-115063411 GCF_014529385.1 Adiantum capillus-veneris | reverse complement strand
CTGAAGAAACGACAATTGTGGCTAAACTTGCCGATCATCCAACAGTGTTTGGAAAGGATATTCATGGTCGCATATTGGAGGAGATTGTAGAGGGTTTTATTGTAAAGAGAGGTGGGGAACCTCCTCGCATTCCTCTCTGCAGATTGATGGAAAATGAAGCCATTAGAGCGGTGGGTCTAGGTACTGAGGGCTTGGTGGAAAGGTTTGAGATGTCTGGATACAGTGTGCTTGGAGCTCCATTTCTTGTGTCATTTAAAAAGCCAGGCCATGATCAACATTATGTTTCCGACTTAGACAAAGATGAATGGGGGCCTATTTGGCGAGAAATAAGAGATGATTTTGATAATTGCCTTCCCCTTGAGTGGGAAGACTCAAGGGAAAAAAAATTATTGTTTGGGATGGCAATCACCGCTTGAAAACTTGGACGTGCTTAATAAAAACACGTACGTGATTTGTTTTTTGTTTAATATAAGGTTGTCTTGTATTACTCTATGCTTTCTAATTTTCCTTTTTGTTGCTGTAGAATTTTCAATGATAAAGTGGAGACATTGTGTCAATTTGTCTATGTTGATAGAAGTGCAGAGGGGGAACTTATGCTCGCTTTGTGCTCTCAAAATGAGTAGGCTCATTTGTTCTTTTTAAAGATATTGCTATTACTTTATCAATGTCATTCTCTTGCCATTTAATTTAAGATATTGTGGCTTCGAATTGGTAGAACCACTGTGAGCACAAATTTTGGACAGGAGATTTTCTTGTTCCAAAAACTGACTGTGGCAAGCAACGATTCTTTAATGAAAGACTTTCCCCAAGATTGGGTTCGATGGATAGAGGTAGAGCTTGCTTGCGAGAAGAAGGCATCTAAAGGTAGTTGGTACAACGCTCCTGCTCTTTTATTGGCAATGCACATATTGAAGGTATATTTTTTTGCCTTAAAGTATACTTTTATGTAATTGCTAAAGCTACGCATAATTTTATAAAATCTTACTTTTTTTTCCAAAGAGATGCAAGAGATCAATGATCCTTCGATTTCACTGTTAGAAAAGGAAATGGTTGCTCGAGGAAGAGTAGAAAAAATATTCAAAGAAAGAGTTTATAAGGTAAACCTCTTCTCACCATTCATGTTTGAATTTCTACAAAATTGTAAGTTGACAAGTCATTTGGATTTGATTTATTGGATTGAAAAATTGATTTGATTTTATTTTGTGTCAATGCAACATAGATGTTGGCCATTGCCAACCCTGCCAATGGCCACGGGTTCTTCTCTTTGTTATTTAACTTCAATTCGATAAGAGAAAAGGATCAGGTGGGCCTTACAAGAGATAAGGTCCACTCTTTGGCAACTTCTAAAATATCATCGGAGAGGTAATAATCTTTGGATAAAAAATGCACAGGAAATCATCAAATAAATCAATACATTTATGATTTGTCTATTGTTTTCTCTATAGGAAAAAGAAAATATTGCACTCTTTGAAGCATTGTCGTGTAGATGATGTTACTTTTGAGCATTATATTAGTGCAATGAAATTTAGAATGTACTTGCGTAAAGAGTGGCATTGGGGAAGTATCTTGAAACAATGCTTGAGGATCAAAGGGAAAATGATTGAAGAAATGTCAGAGGGCTTTGAAGCATGGTTTCATCACCGGTTGAGGGAGCACATTGATAAAGCTTTTGTGGAGCTTTGGAATAAGCTCAACACAAAAGAGTCGGATGAAAAAATTCCAGAGCTTTGGGAATCTTCGAGGAGAGTATTATTCAGGTAATACAATTGATATCTTTATGGTTGTTATTCTATTTTGCACTTAAAGTTTGCATAATAAATAAGTCACTCGATAAAGGAACTCACATAAAGTTAACTGCATTTTATGTAGATGGCTAATTTAGCTTTACGATCAAACTTTGTTGGAGAAGTTGTCAGTCGTTGTTGAAAGTTGGAGGGACCTCTCTTGTGAGGAGTGTGTGTATCCACTATGGATGAGAGATTATGATTTGATTGCTTGGGAAATTGAGTATTTCCCTTGGTGGCTAGATTACACTCGAGGCACTTATCCACGTGACGAAGGGAACTTATATAAAGGTTATTTTTGGGCATTTACAAAAACTAAAAAATTGTTGAAGTGCTCATACTATTTAGACTATGTTTGTGAGAAACATATTTTTGTTTGCTTTAGAGCACGTTCTTGAAAGAAATGAAGATGGTATTGAGGAGATTGGCTCGATTCCAAGAAAGCCACCTCTTCGAAAAGAGTAAACAATAGTACAATCTCCTCTATAAAGAAACGATTGGAGTTTGTTAAATCCAAGAAGCCCAAGAAGTCTCCCAAAAAGAACAAAAAAGGTGCTCAAGGCTCCACATGTAAACTTGCTTGTAAAGATATCTTAACTGTCACTTTTTGTCTACTCATCAATTCTTGATGAAATATCTTATTTTCTGATTATGTAATGCCTTCCATAGATTTTGATGTGACCGTTATTGGCAACATGCTAGATGTTTACAAAATTTCTCTCGATGAGAAATGGTAAATACACGTGAGAAGAAAGATTGACTATGTGTGGTGTGTGTTGTGAATGTTTGAAATACATGTATTTGAGCGTATGCAGGATCTTGGATTTTCTTCATTCAACCCATGTTGATGGGAAAAAGAGCAATGAAGTGGCCTCTCTTTTATTTGCGGATTTTTCAACAAATTTTAAAGTTGAATTTTTTTAGGAGAACGAGGTATGCATTCTTCAAAACCTCAATGGGCAGTCTATGATAATTTTTAAACTTTAATTAAATTAACAATGCGTAATATGCAGGTCCTTCCATGGAATCAATTCTCTCAAAAATTAAGTAAGAAAGTGACCATAATAGCTTTTGTGGGGTGGTACATCACCTTAAGCTCCATTGATCACTTTGGCATTGTGTCAAGCCATGCCATCGAGATGTGATTCAAAATGATGCACACCATCCTTATTTTGATCCTCGATGGTTATGTGCGAAAGACCATTGAGATTGAGAGAGTAAGTAAATTTATTTGTTGATTGAAAAGCATGCTCGTAGTTTTCTTCAATTAGATCACATTCTAATTATAATTTGTAGGTGGAAACACTATTGCTAGGATTGTTTTATCATAAGGGTCAACGTCCTATCTACGATCGACGAGATGGAGAGAGTGTGGACAACAACTCTTTCGATGCCAAGTCTGGAATACTGGTGGAGCGTGCCGATGGAGAGTACATTGGAGGACGAGATCTTAGAGGTGCCATCGAGTGTAGCCTTGACTTCTTCAGTAAGAAGATATGCTTCCTACTATGTGTTATTAGACTATGTTACATAAAGTAAAAATACACATGTTCTTTTTCTTTTTTTAGCTGGCTTATGCGTACATTTACTGTAGAGCACACCTACATTGTTGATATGTTTTCTGGATGTGGTGGCTTGGGCCATGTTTGCGCTGAGTCGTCTAGACACTGCCTCTGCATAAATAGTGATCTAGAGGTCTTCCAATAGTATCTTTCACGCTTCAAGGCTCCATGTGTACGTGCTATTCCAGTAGTTGATGCAGATAGCAATGAGGAGACTGACTGGCAACAATATGAGCCCGGATCACACTGCCCTTGATTGACATCAACATTGGTATTATCTATGGTGTTTTCTAATTTGTGATTTGTATGGGACGACGTGTGACCATGGTGTTTGGGTGCCACTTTTTTGGTATTATTGAAGACATGTTGTTGGTGTTGACCGTCCTTATCAATTCAGTCATGATTTCATATTTATTATGCTAGGTAGAAGTTAATTGAGAGCTTTGGATTTACCAAAGTAATATACCAACACATGTTTTTTTGCGTATGTAATTTCTTCTTCCCGTGAGCATTGGGCTACTGCACGGAAGTAAGTATGGAATGGGGATTTTTTTTGTTTGAATTTTCACGCCGTTATGCTGCCGAAATTTTGATTGCTTATGAATATAGTCATGTTTTTTGTTCATGTTTGGAAACATAATCATGGTTTCATGTATACAAAGCTTAACGAAAGTTAGGCAAGCTTTCACGGAAGCAAGTATGGAATGGGGATTTTTTTGTTTGAATTTTCACGCCGTTATGTTGCTGAAATTTTGATTGCTTGTGAATATAATCATGCTTTTTGTTCATGTTTGGAAACATAATCATGGTTTCATGTATACAAAGCTTAACAAAAGTTAGGCAAGCTTTCACGGAAGCAAGCATGAAATGGGGTTTTTTTTTTGAAATTTTCACGCTGTTATGTTGTCGAAATTTTGATTGCTTATCAGTATTTCTTTACACTATCGGTCTCTCTCTATATATATATAATTATATATATATATATTATCTATATATATATTATCTATATATATATATATCTATTTATTTATTTATTTATATGTGTGTTTATGTACGTAAGCAGTTCTTCAACTTAGTAAAGTGTTTTTAATTACTATTTTATCTGCAAGAGTCTATGCGTGTATCATTACTTTGAGGTCTCTTCCCAAACAAGTACAATCATCAATATTTTTTAGATTCCTACTTTCAAATTGGCTTATTAGACATTCATCCTTACTTGCAACAACATCTACATGGACCGGAAACAACATTCTACTAAAAGTAGGGTACATACTAAAGACATGCTCATCTATTACTTGAATTATATAGAAAACTCACATAGATTTGTACAGCTTTCAAACAGCTTGTAGTTACATTTTGCGGTTCAGTTTAGCTAGAAGATATCAACAATACCCTAAGCTATGAAAAATCTTGAAGATGTGCTAGTAGACCAGGCCGATTAAAAGTCTCGCAGCTACTTCAATAATATTAAGTCAGACAAAGAGAGGGGACGGTCCCAAACCTTGACATATAAATTATTCTCACCAAGGCACAGAAGAGTGAAACACCATCATATAATTCAAAATAAGTTGTTTACATGATTAGGTAGGGAATCAAACCTGCAGACACACACACACACACACACAATACAACTTGCATCACACTAGTATAATTTATTATGTGCTAGTACATATTTATTTAAATATATTAATTAGTGCATAATTATTTAAATCTTACCTCAATCTTCTACCACATTAGAGCCGGAGATGTCGACTAGGTTGATTGTGCGTTTGTAGATAAGCAAGTGGTCAATCTCCGCCTGCAAAGTGGCCCTACGAGATCTGTCTATGTACCCTTATGTCTCCCACTTTCCCAGAGCTTCTCGCATTGTTTCAAAGCCTTCATTGAGTTCTTGGTCTCCAGTGTTGCGAGCGTGATTATAGTGGTTAAACATCCGGATCACTTTGTTTGTGTCACGCTCTCTCTGCGTAAACATCTTCTTTTCTTCAAGGGGTGCGTTGGGAGGGAGTTTGTGAATCTCTTCATGGATTTTACCAACGACCTCATTACCAGTAGTTGCATATTCTACAGGCATTGTATAAGTACAGGGAAAATAAAAAAATCTCTCTTGATTGGCACCTCCGAGTCACTTGTGTTACATATGCTACTTGCCTCGTAACATTTATATAGGCTAAAGCAACATGGTAAAAAAAAGCATTTGATAGTGATGGATGAGTGGCATGTGTTAGTGAAATGAGGGGTCCTACTTCTCAAAAAGCATATGCTAACTGCTAAAGTGGAACGTGCAATAATATATGCATGATTTGTCCACCACTAACTTTTAAAGTGGAGCGTACAATAGATATGCACGATTTGTCACTATTATTATTATTCCCCTATGAATATTATAAGCATCTACTAGTGCAATGAGTAACCACCACTAACTGCTAAAGTGGAGCGTGCAATAATATATGCATGCTTTGTCTTTTCCCAAGCCCTACCTCTCTCAAGGCTTGGGAAACATTATTTGTGGACCCGACATTGGAACCTTTTCACACGCATATGAATAGGCTAACTCTAAATTTGAGAGGGATAATCACACTAAATGTCTCATATTATAACTAAAAATTTCATAATTTGAACCGGCTTGAGAACCTTCTTGCCCAAACTTGAGCCGGACATTTTTCATTTTGAACCTATCTTTTCTCTAGCCCTGCCCTCTCTCTCTCTCTCTCTCTCTCTCTCTCTCTCTCTCTCTCTCTCGTTGTCGGTACTCTCACACCCCTATCTTATCTCTATTTCAGAAGAATGTTTTTCTCTCTCCGTCTAATCCTTCTTCTCTCTCCTTCCCTGGGTACTTATTTCACATACCACAATGCCACCTTAGAGAGCATACATATGAGAGGAATCCATGCTTATATAAACTCGAAAAAGCATCACCTTTTGCCAAAAAACACGAATTGATTCACTCGCAAATAAAATTAACTCGAGCCGGGGCCCTCTCTCGCTCTGTCTCTTTCTCTACTAGTTCCAATGCAGTTGTAGACTTTTCCTCGCGTTGCAATTTGGTGACATGAGCTCTATCCTCTCACACCACCCCATGCGGGCAAACTGCAAGATAGACATGCAAAACAAGTTTCGTGTATAGGCCAAAATTTGACAGACTTCTATCTTTTGGACTTTTTCTTGGAGCGTTTCGTGGTGGTAGATGCATTGATTGAATGAAGTAGTATCCGTCGATTCATAGATCGCCTCTTGTCTTTTTTATGCTCCATAGGTGCTAGTGATGGGAGGTGCCACTTCAAGCACTAAGAGAACCTTCTCATAGACTCTGAGAGGGCCTTTGAGAGTGCCTCCCAATCCAAAAGCTAAGAGCACCTTCTCATAGACTCTCTGAAAGAGCCTCTGACATCACCTCCCAATCCGAAATCCATTCTCGTAGGCCCACTACAGCTACAACTGAAAGGAGAATCACCCCTTGTTTCGAGGGGTGGTTGAACCACCCTCTAGAGGTGCCTTCTACCTTCGAAACCGACAATTGCCAGTGGAATCCCAAGATCACTCCTACTTGAATTGCGAACTCACCAAGCGACCTTGGAAATGGCAGTGCCATCATTCCGCTCGCAAAAAGTGACTTGCCATGTTGTTAGGGATACTGCGATGCAAGCAATTGAAGGGTACATTTCTCTCTCTTCCCTACAATTAGCTACACATCTTTACACTTCAAAAACCCGCGAGGATGGTCAAAAGAGTGGAAGAGAACGAAGGCGAGAAGATGGCAAAGAAGGATGAGAAATGCAGGAGGTGCGATCGTGGGTGGGGTGGGGTGGGGTTTTGGGGGGGGGGGGGGGGGGGGGGGGGGGTCGGGGGTCGGATGCCCCTTACATTCCTAGCCCATTGACGCTGCTGCTGTGCAGAGCCTTCCAACTTGGTAAGTGAGCCACCCAAATAGCACAGGAAGCCTCTCTAACATCTCCTCTTCAATGTTTCCATTCTCCATCGTCACTAGAAACTCTCTAGCTTCATGCAGATGTAGCTAGTATAATAAAAACTTATTTCATCGTTTACAAGGAGCCACTTTGTAATGGTATTGTCATCTGGAAGACATGCTCTTCACTTGGGGGATTGAGAGAGAAGCGATAGGGACAATTTGTCAGTTGAATCTTCTTGTTAAGGCAGTCTTTGATACAAGGACCTTCAACAACATAGTGGAAGCGTGTATGTAGTTAATGAGTCGGAGCACCATCATCGTTTTGAGCGAGATTGTTGTTTTTAGCTCATGTATGATGTCTAGCTTGATAAGGACTGGTGGATGCCATCTAGGAGGACTAAAGTTTGCAATTGGTCGCATCCCCAAAACATAACCCAACGCCCAAGAGGGGGAACATGTCGAGGAACGAACAATATTGCAGAAAGACCAACCGTAAAATTAGAAGGTTGAATGCTCTTCATCAAAAGAATAGCAATACACTTGGAACATTAGCAATTTAGCTATATGCCCTTCCAATACATGTGAAGAGAAACGGGGAATTTCTTGAAGGCCTCGAAAATGAAAAGTAGAGTCGGAATTTTGGATTTTGATGTGCGCACTTTTGATGAACGGGGAATTTGTTAAAGATTTTTTGGTTGGGGGCGAGGGGGGGGCTGCTGTTGGGACGATGAGCTGGGCAGGGTCCGAAGGTGCAGAGAGAGTCCCAAGCTCAGGTGCGGCAGCGTTACCAGTTGCTACTATTATGAACATATCGCTTAATGTCAACCGCTAGCAACACAAGCACTGGTGGTCTAGTGGTAGAATAGTACCCTGCCACGGTACAGACCCGGGTTCGATTCCCGGCCAGTGCAGTTTTGGCTTCTGCTCTAGACAGGATTCTCTTTTGTGCTGTGCACCAAACAGGTGTGTAACAAAAATGCTCTCTTTAAGAGAGGGCATATCACGATAGTTGGAAATTGTTCTCTCTTGTCCTTCACCTTTCACTTAGTATTTTAGACTTTCCCTACGGTACACATGTATTCAATTTACTTCTTAAGAGATGTAGACATACAAACATCTGAAAGGACCGAACAGATCTCTAACTTGTTTTCCATGAATTGCACATGGCCACAATTCTGACATCCCCGCCAGATTTCAATCTTCTCTGGAGCGAAATGAGCAGAATTTCACAGAACAGATCTCTAACTTGTTTTCGATGAATTGCACATGGCCACAATTCTGACATCCCCGCCAGATTTCAATCTTCTCTGGAGCGAAACGAGCAGAATTTCACATGCGTGCAAATCCCAGTAAATTCTTGACAATTCTGTTGTCAATAACTTCCAAAATGGACAACAAATTCACAAAGAGTGACTAGTTTTCACTTGCTCCCATTCTGACATCCCACCCTCAGTATAAGCTCGTCTTGAAGGAAGCCCGGAGAAGTTTGCATGTTTTTTAGTGTAAGACCAGCAAGTCCTTAAAATTTTGACTTTAAAAGACAAGACAGAGACTTTGGTTGTGTTCCATCTTTCTCTAGTTGGATTCACACTTCCAGCACAAAAACATCTCCAAACTTGCACATCATTTCTTCTCCTTCTTCCCTTTCGCTGGATGCAGAATGGTGAGACAAAGACTTACAGCAACACCAACACAACCACCTTTGCCTAAAGGTCTTCCTCCGGCCAAAATAGACCCAGAACGTGAATACATATACATTGCGAGCACAATCAATCTTTTCATATACATCCATTTTCTCATATGCCAACTTGAAGTTCAATAGACGGCGCACACATGCTTGAGCATTCTCACGATTTTGTTTGTGATGGATCCAGTTTTATTTTTACCGCTGCAGCCTGAGGTGAGGTCATGCAATTTGCACAATGCGATAACCGGAAAAGCCCGGGCACTCTCTACTACACACGACTTACCGCCAACCAGGAGCGATGCATCTCTCCACGATCCACTCCATCATAATATAGAGAGGAAAGTAGAGAGCATTTCAACACCGTGTCAGCAAGCGTTGCCCTTGCTCTGAGGGCAGCCTCCATCATAATATTCTGCCCTAGCTTTGGCGCCACAACAAAATTCTCAGTGACTTGACTTCATTATAAAGGTATGCATGAAAAGAAAAACATTAAAGCCCTCAACCACAAACTGGCAGAAGTCTGCTATATGCCAAGTTGTTGGGGGGAGGCGGGAAGGGAGGGCACAAGCTCTCATGGCAACCGCCTGCATTCAAGGATCCATGTCCCTACTAATGAATGTCCTCACAAGAATTCTTTTCTTTATAAAAACACACATAAAGGGACCTCACTCGCAAAGGCGCAACACGTAAGGAATGAATGATACAACTGCGATTGCATGTGGAGGAGGCAGATCATCTACTATGCTGTTCTGTTAGGAATGTCACCGCATCTCTCAGCTTCTCATAATCCCCAACACTGTTATAAATCTGGTGAGAGATTCGGACATATGCAGCAAATGGAGGGCCATTCACTTTGGACCCTCCCCAAGAGGAATTACTCGTGGCTGGCGACGCCTCCGTAGCACAGTACACCGGGACTTCAATCCCAAACTCTTCACGTAGGCGTGTGCGCAGGTCTAAGGCGTCGCTGTGAGACAGCACACCCACAGCATTGGGAAGCCCAACCATTATCATCGAAGAGCTCAGGTCGGGCGGTGTCCCACAGTGCGTTCCCCAGGCATCTGCCAGCATTGCACCCATGGAGACCACACTGTGGCGGTTATGGTCCTGTACCGCACGCACCCCGCCCTTGAACTTCTTAAAGAACGCGATTGCATCCACCGCAGCCAAATGTGCACTGTAGTCTCGTGTGCCCACCCACTCGCACTCTCTGCCTAGCCCCTCCTCATAGTTGTGGGCAACGATCGGATGATGGAGGTCGCGCAGTTGCTCCGCTTTGCAATGTAAGAAAGCAACAGCGTGGGGGCAGAACAACCACTTGTGCAGGTTGCTGGTGTAGTAATCAGCATCGATCTCTTCCACATCGACATCGACGTTTCCAATGGCGTGAGCGCCATCCACGAAGACCTCATCGACCCCTTCCCTTCGGCACAGACTGACAAGTTCTCTGATTGGCAGCACGACCGATGGCATGGAGGTGATGTGGTCAATCAAGGCCAGCCGAACTCTTCGGGACTCTCTCTGTGCTTGCTGCAAGGTCGATCTGAACGCAGCTACAATCTCCTCGCTAGACGTCACCGGGAAGGGCAGCCTCACCTCGAGTAGGCAGGCACCGGCCCTCTCAACATACGCCTTTAGTGCCTTCTTGACAGACCCATACGAGAAATTCAAGGCCAAGACTGCTTCACCCTTTTGGTAGTGCCCTTCAAAGATTTGCCACACAAACCGTTGCAGAACCATGGCCACTGCAACGGTGACATTGTCCACCAGAACCACCTGCTCAACCCAAGAAGACCAAGGAGCCCCATCAGTTCGACAAACTATATAATCTCCCAATGCTAGAAGGCAGCATACCCTTATTTTGCAGTTTCCAGTGTAAGAAGAGCCTTGTCATCATGACGCAAATCCCGCTGCATTATTCCAATGCAGTGCAATGCACATAATCATCATTCGCAGTCATGGTATCACAATGCCATCCGTGCATACGCCTGACATTGAAGCATGCGCATTCAAAATACACATGCATGTGCTAATCACATCTCTGTGCATTGACGTGAAAGTACCGCAAGCATTAAGTTCTCAAATGCGAACAAAATTGATGGTGCATATGCATGCACAACATAGGAAGGAGCAAGTGGTGTGTCAGCACATGCAGAACGTATATGTATGCATGCACACATGCCCATTTTGAAGGCCTTCTTGACAAATAGTGCCTGAGTTTGAGAAAAGGAACCTGATCAACAGGGTGGGCATGGATGAGGGACGCTACTTCGCGGCGGCTGTGGAGGAGCGCATCCTGCAGGGGACCAAAGTAGAAGTGGTCGGGTTGGCGGAGCCACAAGGAGGCCCACCGCGCCTGTGCAGCCTGCACGGACGCGGGGGGACTGCCGAAGCTGCCATGGTTGATGCGTGCCACTCCGCCCTCGTGATGCTGCAAAAACTCTGCGTAGACCAGCGCCTCCAGGCCCCCTGCGTCACCCTCGCCCTCCGCTAGCTCCAGCATGCTCCCCTTCCTGCTGCCTTGGGCCCGAGCTCGTATTCCCCAAATCTGGGAGAACGGACTCGCAACTTGTCGTGACAATTTATGTTCTCAAAATACTATTGGAGAATTATTTTCGACAAATAATATATCAATGTGGAACTACTCTTGCTTGGTTGGCCTCGTTGTGACAATATATTTCCTCAAGGTATAGTACAACATTGGAGAACTTTTTTAGCAAATAATACATAAAGATCAAGATGAACATTAAAGATTTTCTTTAACACATTTTTAAATGTAAAAATCATTTCGTAATTGTTACGTTACAATCAAATACTTTTTTTTTTTTTTGTGTAACGCACTAATGCAATGCATACATCAAGATAGAGCACTCACCTTATTTGAAGTGGTTTCACCTGAACAATTAGGCACCGTTAAAAATTGCACTGATGAACTACGAGCAAAAGTAGAACATTAGTTCAACTTTCCATGCCATGAAAAAATTAAATTATAATAAAAAATTAGATAGTGCACGGTCTACGTGAGTGCCATATAGCAGTATGGTGGAGAGTCCGCACTTTGTCTCTCCAAAATTTATAAGAAACGGAGGTCGTGCCCTGCTCGTAGTCCATTTCCTACTACATAGTCATGGTATTCAAGAATAAGATAATGAATCTGAATTTTTCTCTGATAATTTGATATTCATGCTTCAAGTGCGTGCCACAAACATGCGAGTTTGTCTTTTTAATTTCGTATTCAAGTCCTTGTTGCAATAATGTTAGCTTACCGTCTCTCAGGTGAGATGATTCTTTGTAGTGGTTGCCTAGGAGAGCCATGATGAAGGTTGATTCATACATTAGATTACTCATTCATCCAATGAGCTTCTTTTCATCAATAAAAGATCTTGACCTATCTTTTGGTCTATCTTCCTCATGGAAAGGCTAGATTTACTTCTATCACTAGCACGATCTCCATCATTGTGTCGATCATGTCTATTGCAATCTCCATCATCTTTTCTACGACTTTTGACATTGTCTTGACTATAGCATTCACTCTTGCTATCATGTCTACCATCACCACTCCTTCTGTGTTTTGCATGTTCCTTTCACACATCTTTGATTCTCCCTCTATGGTTAAGGATAGAAATCCAAGGAAGGTAGAATCTCGATGCTTAATTATGTGTTTACTTGATTGACCTGTTGGCTTTTTTAGCATTGTTCTCATGTTTTCAGGGGCAAGAACATCATGAATGCTCATGAGAAAACTTTTGATGAAGTACTTAGGAAGCCTAGAGCCATTCACTTTGAGGCTTTTGACTAGAAAGATTGATGATGAACTCTGCTAACTCTTTGTTGGAACATGCAATGTTGGATTCCAGCTCTATGTAGATTTCAAAATGAGGAACAAGTCCATTGTCATCCTGCTGAAAAGCTGCGTCAATCAGGGCATGGTGGCTCTTGGAGAGTGGCAGTCAACACAGGTTGTAGAGGGCAACTGGAATGCACATTGTAGAGAGAAATTGGGACTCAGGGTGCAATTGAATAACACAGTGTTGATCAGACCATCTGTTGCTTGGTGTTGTTCCAGTCGGAGTTAAAGGTGTTATGCTTTTGTTGTTTTCATAGGTCCTGTGTACAATATCACTCTACCTACGCTTCCTGAATCTTGCGGCCTTGACGACTGTTGCCTTTTGTTATCAGATAGCAAATGCTTGCGGCTATCGACCAGTGGCTAGCTGTTGTCACAAACATACTCCTCAACACATGCTCTGCTTTTCCAATATGTCTCTTGTTGGATGGCAGCCAAGGGCTTTTGTTGGCCTCCCTCGCATGCCAAGGTGTCTATGCTAATCCTTGTTGGGTGTCTACGCTTGTCCAGCCTCATCTCATGGTTGTTTGTGCTACTCCTTGTTGCTAGGGTGCATCGAATCCGATACCCTTGGCTCTAAAAAGCAACTATAGTAACGTAGAGTTAAAAAGCTAGGCATCAAAAAGTTGGTCGTACAATTATGGCTTCTAATCGAACGTCATGCAATTGGTCTACGTGGGCGTACCTAGGGGCTCATTTGAAAAAAAGGCCTTAGGCCAACCAAGTAAAGATTTTGTCCAAACATATTTTTTTGTGTGAAAATCAGATTTTAATTATTATGTTACAAATACTCTTATTTTTTCGTGTGTAAAGCACTAGTGCAATGTATACATCAAGATAGAGCACTCACCTTGTTTTTAGTGGTTTTACTTGAACAAGTACGCACTTCAAAAACATTGCCTCTGATGAGCTACAAACAAAAGTAGCATAGTAGTTAAACTTTCCATATCATAAAAATTTTAAATTATAAAAAATGTAGATAGTGCATGGTCTACGTGACTAGCATACAGAAGTATGGTGGAGGCTGCCATAATGTGCCTCTCCGAAATTTATAAGAAACGAAAGTCGTGCCCTACCCCTTAATCCATTTCCTACTACATAGTCATGGTATTTAAGAGCAAGATAACAAACCTGAATTTCTCTGATAATTTGATATTCAAGTCCGTGCCATGGCCACATGAATTTTTTTGTTTAGTTTCATATTCAACTTCTTGTCATAGCAAGTAGATCCTATAATCAGCATGTTCCAAGAGACTACATTTCGGATAGAAAGCTCGTTCAATACTTTCGTAAATATTAAACCAACTTTCGTTTTGGTGGCTGATGCCAGTTTGAAGAGCTAGAATTTCTATCATCTCAATCCCTCTTGTTTCCATCTTAGCATTCATTATCATTGTCGTTGCCTCATATCCATTATATCTATCCTTGGAATTATCATGCTCTCTGCAAGTCGTTTGTCCACTGCATCCATGTGGCTACAATTCCTTTTATATCAAATTTCATCATGTTTGTCACGATCTCTTTCATACTTCTCTCATGTCTACCCCGATCTCCATCATCATGTCAACCTCTTGCATAATGCCACATGCATTCAAGATGTAAGCATAGACTTCAAGACTAAACCATAGGCGATTTCATCCGAAGAGACACCCTCACTTTGCATCTCTTGAAAATAGCCCAGAACTTCCTGGCCCTTCCCTTGTAATTCCACGTATCCTACAATCAGTGTGTTCGAAGATTCGGCATTTTGTACAAGAATCTCCTCAAGAATTTTTTGTACACCATATTTAGCATACATGTCGACCAAGGCAATGTCAAACACAATTTCTTTTTTCACGAGCCATCGATGACTAACAATATCATTGTGAATTTTTGTTGCCCATATCAGTGTCTTGTGTAGGAACACGATAGGCCTTCAAAATGAAAGCATAGGTGATTGCATTTGGAGAGACGCCCTGACTTCGCATCTCTTGAAAACAACCGAGGGCTTTCTGGCTTGCGACATTTGGCATACATGTCAACCAAGGTAGTGCCATGCATAACGTTTTTTTCAACATTCCCTAACTAATTGTCATAATAACTAATATCTAATTCTCCTAAATGATTTTCTCATGTTAAACTAATCATTTACTATGGGGAAGTACCAGGGGAGAAAAAGTTAGAATATTTGTTAAGCTGGCAGACCGACCACAGTAGGGATCCAAAGGAGGGAAAATAGGGATCAAAAGGGGGGGCCATCTGCAAAAGAGAAATGTGCAACAATGGGCTTTAAAGACCCTAAGGTTCAACCAATTAAGACTTCCAAAATGATAAGGTTCCAAAATTCAAAGGTTGTGTCCTATGGTCAAGCTTAGAAAAATTGGATGCTTTGTGAGTGTGCCAAAAAGTCTTCAAGACTCCTACATAGGAGGGGGCGATCCCTATAAGTAGGGGATGAGAGAGAAACACACAAACAAACAAACACACACACACACACACACACACACACACACACACACACACTCACAGGCTCCGTTTACACAAAGGGAATAAGGAACACATGTCAGCTCCCTAGGCCAATTGCCCACAAGGTGCACTCAAATCCTATTGGATGGCCATAGAGGTGGACCAATGAGAATTAGGCTAGAGTAAATCTAGTTTAATTCATTTAAAAACACTTGATAAAAGAACCAATAAGAATTAAGCTCTCTAGAAGACTATTGGCCAGTCTCCCAAGGGGTCCAATGAGCATTCAGCAGCCCAATGGCTTGCCCGATTCCTATTGGCCAAAAGACAAAGGGGTCCAATGAGAGATTAATTGATTTATTTAATTACCTAAAGCTCTCACAAAAGGGGAAAGGGGGACACATGTCACAAGGCTATCATTTATGCTTCTCAATTATGATTGGCTAAGCTTTGTAGGGTCCAATGAGGTGCCAGCATGAGTAAATTTCAAGAGGGGTCGACCAAGAGAGAGAGGGGGCTGATTTTGGCAAGGCATTATCACACACACACACTCACAAAATCTCATGTGTGAAGCAAGAAGACTCTCTCTCTCTCCTTCTAAAGCTTTAATGGAAAGCTTATCACCTACTCCAAGCTTGTGAGAAGGGAGGCCTACACCAACAATTCTTGGCTTTGTGATGCAAATCCAACCAAGAGCCAAGCTTCAATGCATGCTCATCTCCTATGTCATGCTAATTACTAAGCTATGCTAAACTATTATGAGTGATTAAGTGAGGAGATATAGTTCTTTCTCTCTTTTCTTGCTCAAGAAGGGAGGTCCTCAAGCTAGCTATAAATGGTTGGTATTATTAATTGCAATTGAGTAAGTAGAATAGGGATTTTATAGCCTTGCAGTGCGCCTGCCTTCGTGCAGATAAAGTGGCATCACCGTCGAGAGCTATGGTCTTAATAGTGGAGTCCTACGGGGCTTGCCTACGGCTTAACCACTATTGAGCTATTAGAAGTTGATAGGAGCCGGTGCTGTTTTGGTGTTGAAAGACCCTCTCTTCTGTTCCTTGCAATTAATGATATTCGAGCCACAGGTACAGTAGCTTGAGTGCTTTTCTAAAGGGGTAAATGGGAGCAGCAACTAGGGCTTGATGTGCCAAAGTACACCTAGAAATATTACACCTAAAAAATTGTTAGAATGGCTAACAATAGTAAAGAGAGTGAAATTAATGTTGATAGCTTTGATTTTGCTAATGAGTAGGCTACTAATGATGCCACTATGCTTGTTTCTAGGATTCAACAAGCCATGGGCAATCCATCCCTCCAAAGTGAAGTGCAACGGTAGCTACGTGCTCATGGGATTCTCCAAACTTCCTACCATGACGAGAGAGTACCTAGGAAGCCTCCTTGCGAGACTTCCAAAAGAGGCCTCTCTCTGATTTGGGAAGAAGAAGAGGATCCATACGAAGGGCTAAAAAATTTGCTTCTTGATGATGCATCTCCTTCTTAAAGGAGAGCTCAAGAGCCCCCACCAAAAGAACGAGAAAGAAGTGAGTCTCCTGCCACCTCGACGGAGATGGCTCCACGAAGACGGTGGGCAAAACGCTCTCCATGACCTCCTAAATAGAGAAGACCATCGCACACTTCTCCACACCATAATTCAAAGAGGGATGATAAAAGCAAGAGAAGAAAAAGGCGAGAAAGAGGTCACCCTCTTCTCCATCTTCTTCATCCTCTTCCTCTTATGAAAAAAGTGATGGTGTAGACAAAGAGGATCAAGGCAAGAAAAAGGCGAGAAAGAGGTCACCCTCTTCTCCATCTTCCTCAAATTATTCATCTTTTGAAGAAAGCGATGGTGCAACTTTTGAACTGTCATGGCAAGGGCAAACCAAGACGAGTAGGACTTGGGCCAAGGGCCGGTGGAGATTCTATTCATTGCGGCCAAGGGCTATATAGTGGGGGGTGGAGAATCTCATCACGCAGCTTCTGGGTCTTACATTGGTATCAGAGCTTGGTGAGAGAAAACGGAAAGTAGGACTTGCTTTGGTTGTTTTGCATGATGCATGCAAGAAGCAGGAAAATTTTTGCGTGGGCTACTGTCCCAAGCCGGGGAGGAAGGAGAAGCCAAAGTTTGCGTGCTGGTGTCACTCGACAGGACTTGCAAACTTTTGATGCCCGCTTTCGCAAGCTAGCCATACGGGTCCAAATATTGGCTACACAAGTGGAAAATCTCACACGATTAATTTAAAATATGTTACCAGAATCAGCTTCTCACTTGCCGATAACCCAAGGGGTTGTCTGCCCAATAGTTATGACCAAAGAGGTCCAGCAAGTACAAGAGAAATCGATTGTCGATACAGATCTGGCCGTAACCAACGTGGTCAGGAAGCAACTATCACAATCCAACTTTCAACGGGCAAAGCGTAAAAAAATATGCTTTTATTGCTTAGGAACGCATCAAAAAAAGCAGTGTCCACATGTACGACAACTTAAGCATGATGCATGAGTTCATAATTCAACATAAACTCCAGGTTTGGTGCACGACATAGTAGTTATATGTCTTTTGAACATGTTATGCTTAGCCATTTTTTCATACTTGAATTATGGATTTTAAGCGTATTGTACATTTTTTGAATTGGGTAGTGTTATGACCCAATTTCTTTTCTGGTATAGTATTTTTTGGTAAGACCAGTCACGTCATCTTGGTTATACGATCAGTCGAACACATTATGCGGTGCGTACACAATCACTACATTAGGGTGTATATGATACACGTGTCACACAATTTTACGTTTTGCATTTATTTTGGACAATATTGTTTGTTGTGCAATGCCAAATGTTGGCCAATTCACATGATGCAAGCCTTCTAATTCATGCTACGATTGACTTGGCGTCAAAGAGCAGTGGCAACCACGTTTCATCTCACCGAATCCCTACCAGTCTAGCCGGTGCAAGGCACTTATGGTCTTGACTTTTATGGTTGTCATGGTAACCAACGGCTTCCACTTTTGTAGGCCAGGCATGCTACCCATAGCGTACTTCTGCTCTTACAAAGTCACTCAATCAAGGACACTATTATTTATGAATGGTTTTCCATCATTCTCCTTTTGGTTGCTGTACGTCATTTTTGTACATTCACCACCCTTGCACGATCGATGGGTCGGGATGTGTTTTATGTTTTTCAATCCCCTCTCTTGATGAGCGAGTCATACCAGCAAATTGTGGAATGCTTATAGGATAAGCTGCAAGTCAGGCATAAGATGCATGACAGCACACAGATTGGGTACACACTCTAGTAACTTAAGGAAAGTTCCTCAGCCCAGAATGCTCTCTCTCTCTCTCTCTCTCTCTCTCTCTCTTATTTCTCTCCAAGAATAAAGAAAACTTTTTAAGAATCTTTAGATACATGTTTTGCTCGTGAGTCAGCCCGAGCCAAGATGCTCTAACTCTCCGCTAGAAAGTGGCAAGATACCATCCAAATAAGTCTTCATTGGTTCATCAATTGAACACTAATTACCATAAGGGCTATGAGCCACACACGCTGGCGAAGAGTCATTGTCAGAACTTGGGTAAGACCCACCTGTTGGAAATCCTTGGGTGATTGTTCTCCAGCTTGAACAACTCTACCCAATGGGCTGGCCATTGATGTTAATGGTCAAGCAAGAGTCTTGCCATTACATATGGGTATTTTGTAAGCACTACATGTTTTGGTGCAACGATTGAGATGAATTTTTTATAAGCTGATTTATAGCACGGCGTATAGATGCAACAAACATTTCACACCACATGGTTGTCCCTAAGAGCTAGGGGTTCCGCCTTGCATGGATCTCCCATTTTCTCTATAGCACTACGAGTGTCTATGGCAGCACAATTTTGGGATAAGACCCAGCGGGTGTTTCCTAAATCATCCCATTAGCATTGAGGATCACATTTCGATCTATTTCCGTTATACTTTCAAGGAAAGACGTCCGCAATCTATTACGCGGTAGTGGACAAATTCAACTTTTTAAGTTGATTCCAATCATTCTGTATACGGTTGACTATGTTGGTTACCGTTACCGGCTAATTGAGCAGTTCCTCCAAAGAATCTTGCCAAGGGGTTTGCCTACGTAGATTCTAACCAAAGGGTTTGGATTGTGAAGGCAACACCCAAGGTTTTCAGTGCAATGTTTCTTGTTTTTTTCACAGGTGGGCGAGGTGCTCCTGTGTATTTGAATACGGGTAAGTGCACATTCAGTTCAATCTCCAGGTACACATCTATTGATTTGGTGTTATTCCATTTTTTAGTATGCTTCGCTTGCTCAAGTCGTATAAATATGCTTGAATATTTTTGAACCATGCCAAGGGCATGTTGGAACAAAGTATTTTGGGCCGTAGTGTCCAATATACATTATGTTGTTATGAACCCACTTGTCGGGTTCAATTTGGCACATGTTGTCACAGGGGATACAACATGGTCTAGGAACTTAAGGAGTTCGGTTTAGCCAATGTGGAGCAATGATAATGAGGGTTCCTCTCACTCTTGTCGCAGAGTTTTTGCGGTTATCTCCACACACAA
The DNA here is from genome assembly GCF_014529385.1 of Adiantum capillus-veneris. Lineage (NCBI taxonomy): Eukaryota > Viridiplantae > Streptophyta > Polypodiopsida > Polypodiales > Pteridaceae > Adiantum > Adiantum capillus-veneris. Next base: position 115,043,630 of record NC_140952.1, on the reverse strand, counting down.
GTACATCTTGTACTTGATGGATGTCGCTTTTTCGGCCATCCTTATTTGAGACATATTCCACATGTGGAGAATATGAGTCTTTGGGACTGACATTGGCGCATAAATCCTAATGATGTGTTGCGATGACATCCCTACGTGCTGGTCACATCCGTTTATTAGACCATTTGGAGCACACCGTCTCAGGAACAATTTCAGTGGCCAGAAATTGTCGGATACTAAGTACAGACTTGTTCCGATTATAAGTGCTATGAAAGCACCTTAACAGAGGGTTGTTTCTACATATAGCCAAGTATGCTACATTCATGAGAATGTCTCATGGTTGGTACCTAGGTGTGACTGGTTTGTCACATTCTGTTATGCTCCAACTTTTGTTACCAGGCTTTCTCGTATGTACCGTGGAAAGTCTCGTCATGGAATTGCGGTTTGGATAAGTTTGTGTTAAATGCATGCACACTAAGTGTTATGGGCCCTAGTGTTTAACACTGATTTATTTGGAGCGGCATGCAAATTCATGGACTTTATTCCTTCTACACTACAAGTGCAATCTCTACTACATATTTATTATGAGTTTACACCCTGCCATACAATGTACTGGATCAAGATGGGTGTCTATGGTTGGATGGCCTAAACTCTATGATCTTCCTCCAGTCCAACCCACTTTCAACCTAGTTGCTTGTCTCCACTCCATATCAAATCTATGGTTGGACACTCAATGGTTGAGTCATAGTTTATCGTCAGTCGTGGAAGACTATCTGTAAGTGGTTGGGGGAAAGCACCTCACTCTTATAGCTGCTATTCATCCCGTGTTGGATGGGCAGCTTACAAGTATTTTTTGCAAAGGATCTGTTAAAAGCATATGTTAGCACAACACATTCTGAATGGACGATTCTCTCCCAATTTGCTTAAGTAAGGTTTTCCACTTTGAACACCTGTTGTGGTGGGGTTGGATACCGTTTTAATAGTTTCATAAGTCAAGGACTTAATAGGTGTGCTGACAAAGTATGTTGGCAGGTAACCTTCATTAGGGGTGAACATGTAGTTCTGTGTGTTCCAAAACGTTCAAAAGTCTGACATGAGGACACTCCCTATTTATCCCTTCGTAGCTATGAGCTTTTCAAGATACTCACGCGAGTTGGAAATCTGGCTCACAACTGCATGGAAAGTTGCACCAAGGTTTTCTTGCATTTTTTTGGTTCCTCCTTTAAAGTACTCAAGTGATACAAGTGGTTGCAAAAGGACAACAATGCTGAAAATCAAGATGTTGCTCTTGGTTTCATTGAACCTCCTCACTGCACCAAGTATCAGTCATATGGACAATTGGCCCGTGTATGGGATGCCAATAAGGGAAACATTAGTGTTCTTACGAAGATACTACCACGTGTTTTCAAGGACGAAAACGCTTCTCCAAGGGGGGAGCAATGTCATGCCAAGGGCAAACCCAGGCGAGTAGGACTTGGGCCAAGGGCCAGCTTCTAAATGTGGATAGGGGATTTCTATTCGTAGCGGCCAAGGGCTATATAATGGGGGGTTGGATGGAGAATCTCATCACGCAGCTCTTGGGTCTTACATGAACCATAAAAAAGAAGAGGCTATAGGAAATCCTATTCCCCGCGGAAGAGATTGTCCAAGCTCAAGAAATTCAAAGAGGGAGGAAAGAGAATCTCTTTCCTTACCTACGATGTCACTCTTGGTGCTACGGACAATGTCTTGGCTTTCATCCAACAATTCAATGCGGAATTTGGAGATGAGGGCTTCACGGAGTCCTCTAAGCTACGCCATGTAGCTATGCATTATTAATAATTCACATCATCATCATCCCAATCATCCCACTCTTCGTTCTAGAACTCGACTTCAAACTTGTCTTGATGACGTAGTGCATAGATTAATTATTATGTAAAGACTACGATCTAATAAGGCTGAGAACGTGTCTCCTTTGGTTAATTGCCTGCGAAAATAAATGGCATTGATCAACAGTATATACAGTAATGTGCACACGATAAGTTGATGATCAAGTCTGAGGTGCTCTTGCAACCCATCAGGTGCTCAAGCAGCCCGTGAGATTTATCGTCTACACGTGTAGCTGTTCTTCCCCCTATAAGGAAGACTGCAGACAAGGTGAAACACAAAGGAAGCAATTTTTTGTCCCTGATGATACATGGAGAATCAAAGGTCTGCAAAAGGAGCTTGAGCATGAGGTCAAGTTGACTGAGTAGGAAGAACATAGAAACAGTGGTGATGGTAGACATGATAGCAAGAAACACAGAAGCAGTAATAAATATGGTAGTGATAATTATGGTAGACATGATAGCAAAAGTGAAGACAATAGTCAACATTAGAACAAAACTCAAAGAAGAGATGATAGAATCTAATGTCTCTAGTATAAATCAACCTTCAACAAGTGGCAAAGGAATTTCTTAGATTATCACGACAAATAAAGATGAAAATGGCTCTTCTAAGCAACCTGATCGCATGAGAAAGACCCTCTCACATCCTATGAATATTGAGTAGGGCCATCTACTGTCTTCGAGCATTTGTAGAATCTCATGGGCCTAATCAAAGCAAACTACAAAGATTGTATGACTAATTACTTATTGCACCGCAAATAGAAAGCTTGTTGTAGCATAGGGCATGATAAGGGGTTAAATTGAAATTGGACCTAATTAGACAGAATCAATGAAGATTCTCTCATGGGTTTGAGAATGAAAAAGGAGAGCGATGGTACGTGGAGGTAAGAGGAGAAGAGAAAGGAAGAGATGTGGAAAGCATGGGACAGGTGGAGGAGAGAGATGAAGAGGGTCACGTCGATGGGTAAAGGGGAAACAATTTACGTCCTAGTCACGTTTCTAGTGCTTCCACTGTAGACGCTCCCTCTATTTCCTATGTGTGATAGCTTGCTAGTGTATGGCCGTTGAATTGCATACTTGAGAAGAATCCTTGCATGGTCCAAAAAGAGAAAGGGCCCATAGATAGAAATCTAGCTGCAACATAGGGAAGGACAAGGAATTGACGATCGAGAGGAAGAAAATAGTTCAATTTCAGTAGGGAAAAACCTACCAAAAATCACCCATAACTCTTTATGTAGTAGACCTTCGACATAGAATATAAAATAGATATGGTTCTCTCTAAGTTTAATCAATATGCTACATCTCTTGCTTTTATCTTGATGCGTGTTTTGTGTCTAGCAAGGAAAACATATATTCACAACACTGGATGTTTCAATTGCACAAGCACGACTCCAACTCAACAACACTCCAAGGTTCGTCCAATTTTTCATGACTACATGTTTGCTTGGTGCAACACATAAACGCTATGGGGCAGGGCACGGATTTTGTTTCTTATAATTTTTGGAGAGACCACAGTGCCATCTCTCCACCATACTTTTGTATGGCACTTCTGCATGACATGCACTATTATCTTTGCAATTTTGATTTGTGAAATTTCACTACATGACGTAATGTTTAACTAATCACATTCCTTTCTTGTAGCTTGACTCAAATATCGGCTTTTAAAGTGGACAATTGAAAAGCGCCACTACAACATTATAGGTCAGTATAGCACCTCATTTCATGTTGCAATGCATTAACGCTTGATCCATTTGCTTGTTTTAGAATGTTGGACATTACTTTGTTCGGTTCAATTTACTTACATGTTGCTTTTAAAATTATATATTCAATATCTATCAAGATCTACATATGTTAGCTATGCACACAACTCTTTGCATATAATTGCTAGCCAATGCGCAGTGCGTGCGGTGTATTAAAGTAGTAAATGCACAAGTAGTGTATTACAGTAGTAAATTCATAATGTGTATCTTTACTTTAGACCTAATCAATCGATGACATACTGAATATGCCCTCGTTTCTCCCATACTAGGTGTCGATATGAAGATGTTATATAGCGAGGCCCACCAAGCAAGACTAGTTCACTCAAATATGGTTTTGAAGAGGGGTCGGATCCGCAAGGGTCTGAGCCTGCGCTTATAAGAAAAATCCTTGTTTTTGTGCCTGCCTGCCCGCGCGTGGCCTCATCCTCTGCCCGACCTGACCCTGCTACCTGAAAAGTTGACAAGGGTGCTCGGCTGCCCGCCTTTTGCATAACCGGATTTACCACGCGATGCCATCTGTTGGGTTCTCTCGATCTCTTAAAAACCAAGCCTACTAAGGTTGCCTTCACACGGGGATCCTCTAAGAACATCCCATACCTTTAAGAACCTGTCCACACCACTGAAGCTGCAGCAAAACCAAGAAATCAACAATAGAGGGGGGGGGGGGGGGGGGCGTCGAGGCTACTCAAAAGGTTTCAACAAGGGATTTCAAAGGTGTCCACCCAATAAGCATTCCAAGAAAACTTTCAGGTCAAGCTTCCAACTGTGAAGAGGGGCTTCACCATCGGTGAAGAGGAGCTTCACAAAAGGAGTAACACTTCACTAAAGAATCTCTCTCTCTCTCTCTCCCTCTCTCTCTCTCTCTCACACACACACACACACACACACACACAATAAAATCTTGCAACCAAGCACAATAACTTTCAAATAAATTCTCTAAGGGACATTTGTGCTCGTGTGAAGAGGTAGACATTGGCTAGGAGAGTCTCCTAAGCTAAGACCACTCTATTAGCTCAATGGAAGAGAAGGGGCTTGGGAATTTTAACGGGGAGGGCTTTCATACTTGGCAAATCAAGTTGAAAGGCTACTTAATGAAAAAGAAATTGTGGGGGATAGTCAAGCGAATGCTAACTAATCCAACATCTACATTTTGGTGCACAAGTACTGACATGAGCTATGAGTGCACAAAATCAAGCCAAGGATGAGCAAGCATTAAAAATCTTAATCACTGCACTGCATGACAATTATGTACACTTTATTGATGATTGTGATACCTCATCAGTTGCATGAAAAGCACTAGAAAAAAAAGTTGGAGCTAGGAAAAAGAAAAGCAAAGCAAGCTTAAAGAAAGATCTATACAAATTGAAAATGGAACCAAAGACATTGCAAGCTTGTTCAATCACCCTAAAAGCATGACCACACACCTAGCTTATGTAAATAGTGCAATACCAGAGGAGAACAAGATCGCAGTCCTTCTAGCAGCCTTACCACCTAGCTTTGACCAGATCATGACCATCATTGAAGAGAAGGCTCCAACACTAGATTTTCAAGATATCAAGTCTTTGATGTCCGAGGAGAAGAAGCAAGGGAGGAATGCTTCTTCAGGGGTGGGGGGGGGGGGGGAGGAGATTTTGCAGTTAGCTTCAAGTGTGGAAAAGAAGGGCACATAACAAAGGACTGTCTAGCATCGAAGACTTGTAGCATTTGCGGGAAGAAGGGTCACCTTTCTTCCAAGTGTTTCAAAAGGGACAAAGGCAGCACCAGAAAAAATCAAAGGCCCAAAGTGTATTTTCTAGAAGAAGACAAAGATGAATATGAAGAAGAAGGTAGCAATAGCCTTCTATTCTACGACGACATTCTCTAGATTTTTTTTTTTTGCCTTTCCCTATCAGTTGTATTTGTTTGGAGATAGCTTGGACTAGCTTGGTCTCAGTTTTATACATCTGTTCGAGGGGAGGTGTTTGAGTATCTCTTGGATTAGAGCCTAGTTTGTCTCCTGGATTGGGGATGGTATCCTAGATTGGAGGTGTTCTTTTGCTCCTGGATTGGAGTGTGCCAGAGATGTCAGTTTTCTTCAGCTTCTTCCTAGTCCAAACCTCAAGGGGAGAAGTGTAAAGTGTGAGTTTTGTTGTAGAATATGAGTCAAGGAGTGAAGAGAAGGAATTATTCCACATGCAAGTGGTGCAAGGCTATAAAGCTACTTAAAGCTCATTTCACGAATGAATAAACACAAGTCTATATTGCATTACATCTCTCTCTTGTTTATGGTGAGCTTGTGATGGCTTAGCAACAACTCAAGATCGTGTTTATGAGTCCAAGTTAATTAATCTTGGAACCTAATTTGCTTGAGTGATAATCTAGCCAAAACACACACTCACTTGTGTGCACGATGTTTCTCTTTCATCCGCCCTAGATAGCACGATCCAATTCCCATCAAAATTCACTCGCTTTGCATTAGCTGAAAATAGCCCAAAGCTTCCTGACCCACCCTTGTTCGACATATATCGTAATCAATGCATTCTTAGACTCATTAACCTCCTGGGAAGGCATATCCTCAAGAACTTTTTGTGCTTTCTAAAGTACACACCTAGCATACATGTCAACCAAGGCAGTGCCCGACATCACCAAAGGCTCATGGTGATGTTCTTGCTAATGGGTAAACATGAGAGACATATACTTTGAGAGAATGCTCGTCAACATATATGCCAAGTCTTGTGCACTTTAGAGATCAAACCAATTCTTATGCACTTTAGAGTTCAAACCAAGTCATTGACATGCTCCCCATTTGGGATTCCTTCTCATTACCTTCAAGGAAATGTCATAGGGCAACAAAACTCGTAGTTTTTTTCAAGGATGCAAAGCAAGGATCTTGTCTTTAGTCTTTCTTTTTAAGGGGAAGAACAACATTCAGGTGGGCGAGAAAACTTTTAACAAAGTACTCAGGAAGCTTAAGAGTTAAAGCCAATATAATGCTCTCTTAGGCTTACTGTGAATGTTTTCTACTTCTCAATATTTTGGGTGAGGCCATGATCGGTCGTACTATACGTTGGCAGCCCATCATTGCAATACAACTTTTTGGCCATAATATTAAAATTATGAAAAGCAAAAGAGTCGGCAGACAATGCAGAGCTACGCAGAGTCAACACTGCCATATTGATTGTAGGATGAGGTTGCAAGATCAAACATCAGAGAAGTTGAGAACATGGAGTAGCCTCTATGGAAATTTGAAAAAAAGGCCTTGAGCCAGCCAAGTAACAAGGTGGTCTACATTAGATAAAGGCACTTCTTTTGATTGAGTAAATTTTTTCTAGATGATCAAGTTTGTGTCTTTATATTGTTATGCTTGGATAAGTGGTCTAGGCATGGGTTTCATGGTACAAAGGCAAGATTTGCTATAATCTCATAAAAAATTACATTCTCGGCTTCACATTACATTTGGGTATGGATGGTGAAAGAAAAATGGTGGGGTATCCACTTTACTTTAGAGTGGTGCTAACTGAGGATGATGGTTGACTAGTTTTGGCCAACTTTTGCACGGCCTTGCAATTTAATCCCAAGTGGTAGATCAAGATATATTTGTAGGTTTGAGGTAGTGCTTAGAAAAGATGCAAGTACTTGGTTTCAATCTTTTCATGATGATGTTTAAAGTAATTTTTTGCAAGTAGTATAGGGTATGAAAACCATTACTTTCATCATATAGATGCCCAAAAATTGTGACAAGAAATTATCGTCTTAAATGCATACAAACAAGTATTTTAATGTTTGTATATTCTCTGGTTGAGGAGTTTTCTTAGTCCCGGGGGAATTTGGATCTTAAAGGTGAAGCTAAAGGCTTGAGATCCTACCAAAGTTTGCAAGGCTGAGCAAAGGGCTACTCATTGAACTCTTGACCCAAAGTATCTACAATACAACTAGTATGTGACATTTGTGTTGCTGCGGCTAAGAAGAAGCAATTGTGGCACTCTGCTCCCTCACTTTCCCCCAAAGGTGGCAATATGTACATATATACAATAGTATGTGACCCGTGCATTGTTGTAGTCATGAAGAAGTAATTGTGGCACTCTCCTCCCTCACCTTCTTTGAAGGTGGCAACATATGTGTGTGTGTGTGAACACACACACACACACACACACACACACACACACACACACACCACACACACACACACACACACACATACATGCATGTGCATTGACAACGACCCAGCTATGATCTTAGAAGACGATTCACACAATCAAATGCACTCTTGTCAAATCTGATAATGGGATTTTCACAAACCTACCGTCTTTACCAACTCTCTCTCTCTCTCTCTCTCTCTCTCGGCCCCGCCCCCGTGACAAACTTGAGCTACATTTGGAGTTGTTATGTGGACGGATTAACTTTGCCATAAGGAAGCAAGTCCCTCTCTATTTGTAGAAACATACTTAACCTTCTAGTTTTCCTTAGTTTCTCTCTCATGTGCACATATCTCATGTACGTGTGCGTACACACACTCATCACAACAATCAACAACGCAGTGGGGGAGGGGAGGGGAGGGCGGTAGCACAATTGCTCGTGACTCGTGGAGGTGTCAATTTTTTAAAATTTAAAAAAATAGTATAGGAGTGCCTCTCTAAAATAAATTTTCTAAAATTTTAAAATATAAAATTACACAATTTGTTAAAATAATATCAATTGGTCTTGAAAATTTTCCCTTTTAAAAAATCCAAATATATCTTCAAAAGCCAAATTTGCATTCAAAAGCAAAATCCCCCTCAAATTTATATTTTTTCTATGATTTACTCTAGTAGAGTAGAAAGTCTTTTGTTAAAAAAAAAACAAAGTAAGTTTTTTTATTTTTCATTGTCAAAAGGCTTTTCATTCATACAGTTTAACCCTTCACTTATATATATGTGTGTGTGTGTGTGTGTGTGTGTGTGTATGTATATACAGTATGCATGTGTGTGTGTGTTTGTATGTATATATGTATACATATATATGGAAATATTTAAAGAGAGAGAGAGAGAGTTTTTGCAGAGTGTGGTTTTGGTGGAACGGCCTATCTTTCAAGGTTGTTGTCATCCTCTCTCCATTTAGCTTACCATGGAATTTTACTATCTTTAGGCGAGGCTTTTCTTGTAGTTTTTGGTTTTCTTCATTTGTGCATGTAGCTAGTTGTACTTGGTTTTCACAATTCCAATTTGCTGCTTTAGTTCTCTCAGATTCATTATCTGGGCAATTAGAGAGATTTTTCAAGTAATACGAATAAGCCTCTTTTGAGAGAGAGAGAGAGAGAGAGAGACAGAGAGAGAGAGAGAGAGAGAGAGCAATTAAAATTTCCTTTTTATTGCCAACATGTAGTAGACTGGTTATCCAAATTCCCATCTAAGGAACAGATTCTGAGTCCCAGATTTATTAGAGGTAGAACTAATCTTCTTCTTCTTCTCCTCTCTCTCTCTCTCTCTCTCTCTCTCTCTCTTACTAAAAACCAAGGATACTTTGATGTGAATAGTTTTTGAAAATCAACGTCTCTCTCTCTCTCTCTCTCTCTCTCTCTCTCTCTATAATATATATATATATATATATATATATATATGTTGTGTGTGTGTGTGTGTGTGTGTTGTGTGTGTGTGTGTGTGTGTTGTGTGTCACACACACACAACGTCTCTTTGCTCTCTTCTTGTTGATTGGCTTGCTCTTTTAACTCACACAACCTCTCTCTTCTCTCTTCTTCTCTTTGAACGATGCCCTTCGATCTCTCTCTCTCTCTCTCTCTCTCACACACACACACACACACACACACACACACACACACACACACACACACACACACACATCTCCAAGGAAGGACAAGGGGCTCCATGCCAAATTGTGAATTCATGAATGAAGTGATATAAAATAACCATCCACAATGGAACGTCTTTAAATCTATTGGCATCCCAAGTTCCAACACCTTCTTAACCCCCCTTTCGATATCCTATTTCGTATGGTATGTAAATTTTGAAGTGATCGTTTTTTTTCCCCTTTCCATGGAGTTATCTATAATTGAGAGTGTAGAAGAAGTCCCATTCATTTTAATATGTCCCGAGTAGGTGGTACCAACGTCTTCATTAAGCGGTATCTTACAAGACTTTTTATACTATTATAGAAAGGGGAGGGATTCAGCCCCCCCCCCCCCCCCCCCCCCCCCCCCCCCCCCCATGGCAAGATTTCTTTCATCCGACAAGTGTGGTCTGTAGCTAGACACACACACACACACACACACACACACACACACACACACACAGAGAGAGAGAGAGAGAGAGAGAGAGAGAGAGAGAGAGAGATGGCCTTCGTTGGCCAGTTCTTTGTTTGAATGGTGTGCCAAGCGGATTAATTGTTTTAAATACAATACAACTGAGGAGCGTGGTGCCAGACTACAGAGCGGAAGTCCCCTGAAAAATGTAATCTCTCTCTCTCTCTCTCTCTCTCTCTCTCTCTGCCCCCCCCTTTTCCTCCTCGTCCTCCACTTCACTTGCATTTCGTGCACCTACAGTAGCCTGGTGGAGATGCATGGACGCCATGGTGGAGGCGCAGAGTGAGAGGTTGCGAGGCAAGCCACCGCCTGCATGGATTTCGGTGCGCAAGAGCTGAAGAGTGCAGCCACAGTTGGCTCATGTTGGTGTTGCTTGCTGCTGCTGGTCAGAGCCACTCCACTCCATGTAGCCCTTCCTTGCCATCATCCTCCCACTTTCCTCCTCCTCCTCCACTTCGCTTGCGTTTCGTGCACTTGCAGTAGCCTGGTGGAGCTGCATGGACGCCATGGTGGAGGCACATAGCGAGAGGCTGTGAGACAGGCCACCGCCTCCATGGATTTTTTGATGCGCAACAACTGAAGAGTGCAACCACAGGTGGCTCATGTTGACGTTGCTTGTTGGTGGTGGTCAGAGCCACTCCACTCCATTTAGGCCTGCCTTGCCATGAGGAATCTCAAAACTCGAGTGAGATTTTCCAAGCAATCCCTAAAGCGAGCAAGACTGGCCAAAGTACACTATACAAAACAAAAACCAAACATGACTTTTTAGGTGACTTTAAGCACACAAAAAAAAACAAGATTACATCTAATTTTAATGGTAAAACGATCACAAATTTTTGACAAAAAAACCCCTTAAACAAGGGTTTGGTAGAATGTTTCCATTGATGGGCTATAACAATTGGAACCCATACAATGGCATGTTGATATTCCTCTTCTTAGAACTAGTTGCCCTCAGATATTAAAAGCTCATTCTACCACCATTGATACTTGTTGGGAATAGTGGCACCATGATTCCAACGGATATAAATCTCCTATTCCTACCTCCCTACATGTAGAACCACGAGACTTGCACTAAAAGAGTAAGGTTGTTGCCACTCGAACAAATCTCATGAATAAGGAGAGTCTGGGAGCTTGAGCTTCTCTTCACTTATTATTATTATTCTTCTTTTTCTTCTGTCTCTTGCTCTACCTCAGGTTATTGTGGGTTGATGTACGATAACATACTATGCATTTTAAGTTACTCTAGAGAAAACGGTGGAAACTTGAAAATAATTCTATTAATGAGGCTATCTTTTTGAGAAAATCCACATCATGGTACATATTAAAGTTTGGATCACGCCATCATAGGTAGCATTCTATCGGGGGGGGGGGGGGGGGGAGTGGGAGTTAGAGGTGTTGCCAAAGGTGCTGGTGACAAATGTGTCAAGGGAGGTGGTAATGGTGGGGGATTATAAAGAGTGCTTTTATAGAAGAGTACACAAGGTTGATAAAGCTATGAACAATTTTCTTATGACAACTTTGTCCACATGCTAGTTCTCTTTTACCTACCCATATCGATAGAAACCTAGGTTTAGTGTAATTCCACCTACAAATTTTGAGATTTATCTTCAAATTCAAAGTAGAAGGTGAATAAACCTACAAACTTTAGAGAGATTCAGTGTAAAAACCTTCTCTTAAATTTCCATGTTAATATGAGCACAACGCAGAGCTCCTAAACTGCTCGGGGTTCATAGTCTGCTGAGTTGTCCGTCATGCTTCAACCCAGATTACTCACCCAACGTGTGATTCCCCTATGTTGAATACACTTCTTAGAGCCATGGTGTATGATTGTCATTGTAGTCCTTTGAAATGCTTTTCCTAATGCGGCTTAGCCCTCCATTTTTGTTTGTACTCTATTTACTGTTTGGGAGCTGTACGTCCATCAATGCCTCATAGCAATTCAAATGGATGGTAGTCTAGCATTGCATTTGTCATCTTGTAGAATGATGTGGCCTAGGCCTCGGTCCTTAGCACCCCATAAGGTAACCCCCTTAAAGGGGTAACTGGGAGATTGGTTGTGCTACAACAAACAACATTGTGCCACGTTGAGAAAACTATGATGGCTAGGAAAGGTAAATCTCAGGGTCCCTAATCATTGATAAATTTGGTTTTTGAAGGAGTTAGGCAAGGAAACTCACAATAGACAAGGCAAGAAGGTCCTCAAGTTCAACTGCCGTCATTTTCAACAACTAAATAGTATAAACAAAACCCTTCAAAAAATCTATTTGAAAGAGACACGGACTCTTTCACGTACGGGCAGGGACCAGTGCTTGACAAAAGCTTTGTTCTGAAAACTTGGCAAACCTCCTATGAGAATTTTAGTGGAAAATTGACTAAATTTGAAGGTTTTTACACCAAATGATGCTAAATTTCTCTAGATTTTGTAGGTTTATTCACTTTAAATTTTAAAATTTAGAGGTAAATCTCAAAATTTGTAGGTAGGATTACATTAAACCTAGGTTTTTTTTTCAACCCCTCCCCCTCTCTTTCTCTCTCCTCGCTCTCTCTCAATATCTTTTAAAAAAAGTCTCTGAAAGAGCCCGCACCGGCGTGGACTTTTTGTTAAGAGAGATTGAGAGAGATGGAGGAGAGAGAGAGAGAGAGAGAGAGAGAGAGAGAGAGAGAGAGAGAAGAGAGAGAGAGAGAGAGAGAGAGAGAGAGAGGAGGGGGGGATCGTATATGCACAAGGGAAGTTTGGAAGGGAAGAGGCTGAGGAGGCGGAGATCGTGCATGCTGTAGGATCAACATATCTGTGCTAATGTGCGTCACGCGACCTTGTACTCTATCACAAGGAGAGCTTCTACATGTTGAGGCAACCCAACCTTATCTCTTATTGCACCATCGTTTTTGGTGTTGCGGCTTGAGTAGGTTTTTTCCAACCCAATTAAGCATCAAGTGTGAAGTATCGTAGTGGTTGTTGGACTAAGCGAGGTAGGGGAGGGAGAGCACGTGCTCCTACGTTGCAAGGCAAGAGTTCATAACTTCTATTGGGGACCCGTAGAGACAACAAAAGGAGACCTTTGGACTCTAGAGAGGCGCAGCTGCTAAACCGCACTTCTCTCTCTCTCCCCCCCCCCTCTCTCTCTCTCTCTCTCTCTTAAATTCTCTTAAATAACACGTCTTGAGTTCAACTCTCCTCATCGGCTAGATCTTTAAGGTCACTTGGGATAGTTTCCTGCGATGTTAAAACTCTCTTCTTCTCGGGTGTTTGTGTGAGCCCATGCTTCAAAAAGCATCGGTGCATGAGGTCGAGGGTGTAGAGAAGGTGCTAGCCTTGCAGAGAGAGTGAGTGAGAGAGAGAGAGAGAGTGTGAAAGGCTGTTAAGCCAGAGCGAGAAGGGATGCAGACACACACACACACACACACACACACACACACACACACACACACACACACACACACACACACACACACACACACACACACACACACACACACACGCACACACACACACACACACAAGGCTATGAGCCAAGAGGGCGATGAACGCGCTGATATATTAGCTACCAAGAGGTGTGTTAAATATACAGGTGATGGCAGTTACAAGGCGTTTCACGGGAGATTCGTAGGAGTGCAATCCATTGTGTGCCTAGTGGGATGTTGATTGGATGATGATGTGGATTATTATTTCCCACACGCCCCCGTAAGACACATCGTGCATACAGAGGCATGTATAGATGCATACTGTGATGTGATCATGAGATAGATCTACATGCTTTGGAAAAATACAATATGCGTATGCATTTATTCTTGGTGTGACTTCCGAGGTCCTTAACCTGGATCAAGGTCCAACTTCGTAATGGCGAAGTTAGAAGTCTCATTCTCTTGAATGTTCTTTGAATTCTTAAGGCTTCTTAACGTCCACTCCATGAGTGATTTCACGAGCTTGGAAACTACATGTTCGCCCCTCAAGAAAATGAAAGCATAACGTCTTTGAGTTTTGGAGTTGATGGCGATTTAAGTGTTGAAATGGCAGTTAAGGTAAGAAGAAGAAGAGAGAAGCTATCATTTGTTGAATGAATAGTAGAGCCTTCATGAAGGTTATACACACACATTGGTGAGGTCGAGGAATCATCTGAGAATTCAAGGGAGGGCTCTTGTAAGCAAGGCCACCAGGGTCGAAAACAATGGAAGACCATGATGGTGGGAAAGATGGCCAGGCTGAATTCTCGTAGATTACTGCAGAGGGGTGTGCCTCATGATCAAGTTCAGAAACTTGAGGTTTGACCTGCCTCAGACGACTTTCAGCAGAGGTAGGGTGCATGGCTTAAGCAACCGGGAGGTTTGAGGCTTGTAGTTGGTTGCTACATCAATATCAAGATTGGGAACAAGTGCATGGCTAGCTGGGTGGGCGGCGCTTGAAACGTCATGCTATGCCTTGGTGGATTTAACCACATGAGGAGTGGTCAGGTTGGCAAGAAGGGCCTTAGCAATGGTGCCAACAATCGGAGGGGCAACAGCCATGTTCCCAATGATGGTCTCGACAGCATTGCCATCTTTTGACAAAGGTTGTATTGTTGTGGGTCTGGCAACATTGTTTGCTGCCCTGTCTTTGGCAGCATTTTTGGCGGATCTGAGGGCTGCACCAAGGTCGGTAACGGCATGGGCGCCATCTCTTTTGATGGCAACGAGTTTTGCGATAGTAGCCTTGGTTGCTTTCATGGCTCCACTTGTAGCAACTGTGGCAGCAAGGGAAGGCTTCTTAGCCTCAGGAGCTGTTAATTCCAGAGGGGTGGCAATAGCACCGTCCACCACAGAAGGCTCGTCTGCACGTGGTGCAACAACAACTACGAGCACTTGTTTGTGCGGAAGCAAGGTTGATGCCTGGAATGGAGTCTATGCAGGGTAAGCATCCATACAAGTGGCTAGGATAGTTCCAGTAGGAAGTGGCACAGAGTTTGCAGCGTAGAAAGAGGCTCCAATGGAGAATGTAGGCTTGGCTGCCTCGAGAGCAAGTTGCTGAGGGGATTCAGGAGCATGAATTGCAGCTTGTTATTCAGGAGTTAAATTTCTCAACAAGCGCTTGTGCCCTCTTAGCAGAAGAATTGTGCCTATCTGCTTTTCCCACTGTTGGGTCTGCCTTGCTTGCTACCTTTTCCGCTGTTCAGGCAAATGGTCGCCCTGATTTTCCTATTGTGAATGCAAATGTAACCTCTGGAGATGAGCTTGTAGTTTTTTTTCGTTAAACAGCTCACCTGGCTCTCCTAGGTCCTCTGCGTTCTCGTGGATACTAGTCAGCTAAATGGAACGTAGAGGAGATGGGAACGTAGAGGAGATGCCGTCGCCCTGATTTTCCTATTGTGAATGCAAATGTAACCTCTGGAGATGAGCTTGTAGTTTTTTTTCGTTAAACAGCTCACCTGGCTCTCCTAGGTCCTCTGCGTTCTCGTTGGAAGACTAGTCAGGTAAATGGGAACGTAGAGGAGATGCAGATATGGAACTCGAAGGTGCAGCTTGTGTGTAAGAGAGAAGCGCTGACTGATATGATTAGCGGCGCATTCAATATTGCTGCAGCTTTCGAGAATCTCTCTCTCTCCCATAGTTAAAAAAAAATCCTCAGAAAGACCGCGCGCCGGCGCGCGGTCTTTCAGAGGGTTTTTTTAAACTATGAGAGAGAGAGAGAGAGAGAGAGAGAGAGAGAGAGAGAGAGAGAGAGAGAGAGAGAGAGAGAGAGAGAGAGAGAGAGAGAGAGGAGAAGTGAGCATTCCATGTTTGTCTGTAGATCGTTCCGAAATGCTTGCCTCATCAAATTTTCAAATAGGTTATTAACGTAGCTGGACAAGGAGGTTATCGACAGAGGTCATCAGACCATGACTTGCACTAGTGGCAAATTGCAATGTTCCCCAAATATGTCTTTCCCTCGACATTGAGCTGTTTTCCACTAATCCCCTCACACACACTGCTTAACTACTTGAGGATTATAACCATCATAAGCTTTTTTGCCTTGATGTCCACTTTGACATTTACTCGTTTCATTTCTTTGCCCTCTGCTGTCTGCATCGCCAATAGCCTGATAACATCAACAGAAAAATGTGATGACAAGTGGGGACTCAAGTACTTGAGCATTAACATTGTCTCGTCCAAATGCCTTCTTAAGGGGAGGATCACATAAGATCTATGATTTCTCAGTACTAATCTGGAGCTTGTGAGCCTTGATGTAGTCCCATACTTGATTGAGAGCATCAAGCCTTGTGGTCTCTAAGGTTTGCAAGATGGGAGCCAAGCTGGAGGAGACCCTATAGAGGATCTGAGCGCCACCTCTGGGCTCAGGCTTGGGGTCGAGCTCGAGAGTGGTTTTGACTTTAGCCTTTGGCACTTTCTTGCTCATCTATTCATCAACTCATGCAGAACGCAGAGCAGTCACACACTAGACCAGGGGCAAGATCCCGATTGATGGCAAGACAAAGGATCGCGATGGATAGCAAGAAGACGGCTTGGGATTGTTGGCTGGGGTTGAGCGATTGAATATGGCACTTGCACGTACAATACCGCATACTGTAGCAATAAGGCTGCATGATACAACCTAGCATTGGACTGCGAAAGTCAAGTAGTGCTCATGCAGGTGCAATTAGGAAGCAAGAGCTAATTGGCCATCCGATATTGGGAAGAAGCAGGAGGCATGAACAACATCTGGCACTACTATGATATGATTCCTGCAGCCGCCGATATTTCATTTGACTACAAGTAGTAGTACTAGCACCAACATACAACATTTGAAGAGCAGAATAATTCATTTCTTATTAGATATGATGCCGATCACTGCACTACAAAATTACAAAAAACTCTCCTGTAAAAGAGTCTTCTCACATACAATCGGCCACAGAGCGTATGATAAGGCATATGATAGAATTGAATAGGAGTTCATACTTCAAAGTCTATATGATATGGGTTTGGAGAGATCCCTAATTCTCAAATTTTTTGGGAATGCGTAAGCTAGAATTCAGTTAATGGTACTCTTACAGATGTTATTCCATTGCATAAATCCATAAGACAAGGGTGCGCCCTTCCTCCTTTGCTCTATGCTATCTCATCTGATGCCTTGGATTGGCTTGTTAAAGATGTTATGCAGTAGGACAAACTCACTGCCATAGACGTACCTGGCTCTATGAAGCAAATGTGTCTCCAAAAGTGTGTTGATCATACCAATGCAATTGTGAGACATGATGTACATGCAAAGGAGAATTTTAGGGCTTGTCTCACTGTCTTGCAAGTGGATCGAAAATTAACCATGCTAAAGGTTTGGTTTGATGGGGTTGTCTGCTCTGTCTAAGCCAATTTTCACCAGGAAGACTTAAACTACTGCTTTGGGGGAAAAACATGCCCAGGCTTCCTGCTGACTGGTGTTTTAGGTTGAGCCATTATCTGATAGTTTATAGTTTAGCTTCTTTTTTATGTGCCATATCCGTACGACGGGCTAGTCATCACCATTGATGCAGTCATGCTGTAAATATCCACTTTCTACCAAGACAATTTGAATGATTGGAAGATCTAGACCAATTAAAATTGTAAGTGGAGGTCTAATTAATACTAAAATAGTTAATAGTATTTTCTGTTATGACTTGAAAAGTAACGGTGTTCCAAGGATCCTCTATCCTCTTGACTGAGAGAGAGAGAGAGAGAGAGAGAGGATCCTGCAAGGAAGTATTCACCAAAACCTTTTGTAGAAACCAGTGGAAAAAATAAAAGTAAATATCTTAACAAAAAAAAATGGATTTTTACCGAGTTTTACACTAAAATCCTCCAAATTTAGCCAGTTTCCTTCAATGCCACCCTCAAAACTAGCTTGGAATTTTTGATTTTGGCCCTTAAAAGTACACTTAAAGCCAAGTTTTTAATGAAGTTTTACCAATGATAGTGATACTGTTGAGTGAGAGAGAGAGAGAGAGAGAGAGAGAGAGAGAGAGAGAGAGAGAGAGAGAGAGAGAGAGAGAGAGAGAGAGAGAGAGAGAGAGAGATCTCAACATCTTCTCTCACTTAGCATTGTTCTTTCTAATGGATACCACCTTATCTCGAGCAAACACAAGCTTAAAACATACTGAATTTGTTGCAAACAAATAAGTATGCAAAGTCACTGCATCAACCTTCCCTCTTGTTGAAACTTTCATTCCAGATTTAAAGAAGGCTCTAGTACCACCTTTTAGGGTATGGCATGGCTTTGATCTTCATAGATTGGAGCCGAATTCGGCTCTTATAATTGGTGGCCGCATGAATACTCCACATGACCAAAGATGTAAAGCATATTCCGATGATGATGTGCCCATTGTGTGGTGGATGCTATGGCCTTCCTGACATCTACCATATTTTTTCAAACAATGATTCAAAATGAAAAGGAGCATCATCTTCAATCTTTGTGAAAGAAGTTGTTCATTGAAGCTTTGAAGCTGTCACATTGTATGGTTAAAAGATCCTCAATATTTTATTTGTTTCCAACCAGCTTAGTTCAACTATGATGACGTCTTTGTAGAAAATTTTAGGCATAGAATTCTATTAATTGATTGTTGTTTTTGTAAATTGATTAAAAAAGGCATATATTGTTCAATTAAAGAACATAGATAATTTCATATACAATGGTGTTTGTCGGACATGTGTCGTGTAAAAAGGGTGCCCTTGTATGAAGATCACAACGTTGTAGTATGGACAGGGCAAGACGACATGGAAGGGACGATTGGTGTATAAATGAATAATGAGGTGTAATAAATTTTCTATCAAATAAAAAGAAACATAGGATGACTAGCATTAAATAAAGGTCTAAAGCTCTTATTAGTCTATCAATCTTACTTCACGCTCAAACATGTGAAGAGCAAGTGAGAAAAATCCAAGCCAAAGAAGAGTAGAAACAGAAGAAATGAGAATTAGATAAATAGAGATTGAGCCAAAAGATAATATTTTCAAATATTGTGCTACTTTTTTTAAAAGTAAACTTTGATCTTTTGGAATTTAGGAGGTAGTCTATCCATTGAAAACTCTTTTTTTTTTGTAGTGGATCAATATATAACAAACAATAAATATTTTGTTGATGATAAAATTTACTATATTGCGTACAAACGCTTGCTCGGGTTTGTCTTTGCTCGGAAAAACTCGCTCGGAGCATGGTAAGACTCCCTTGCCATCATCATCATCGCTCTCAGCAATGAGATAGATCCCGTGCAGGTGGAGGATCTAAAGCGAAACAAGTGGTCAATCCTCTCTCTCTCTCTCTCTCTCTCTCTCATACGTGAGCTGTTGCCCTTTCAAATTTTCCAAAATTCCCAAAATACCCCGGTTTGTGAGATTGAATACCTCCGAAGATTAGCTTTTCATAACGAGAGTGATTGTTTATCAATACAAGATGCTATAACTAAAATTTGAGTTGGTTATGTAGGCTTTGGAGATGACTCAAAAACCGATCTCGACTGTGAAAAGGAAAAAAAGATTAGGAAATCTTGAACAATTCAACCAAAATAGATACAAGGGTATTTTGGGAACTTTTGAAATTTGAGGAGTGTTTCGAATTTCCACAAATTATAGGGGTAATTTTCCCTAATAATAATAGGGGAAGGGATTCCGGCCTCGGCTTCCCCCCGATCGCGTGTCAACAAGAGATTGATCCGGATAGTTCGGAGCATCCGATAGCAAGCATGAGTGTGCGCACCTGCAATAAGAGAGAGAGAGAGAGAGAGCAGTGTTCGTGAAAAATGCGTCTCAGTTTAATATCGTGCCATTTTCAATTTAAAAAATATTGGTATTGCATGGTACACATTGAACTTCAAAAAGAAAAGTCTATTGATTTTTGCATTCCCGAGAGAGAGAGAGAGAGAGAGAGAGAGAGAGAGAGAGAGAGAGAGAGAGAGAGAGGCTCAGAGCCCCCATAGCTTTGTAGTTTGGAGTCCCAGTGTTAGGAAAAAATGCGTCTCTTTCTTAATATCGTGTCGTTTTCGCCAGTTCAGAGCAAGGAGAAAAGGAGAAATTTCACCTCGAAATAGAGAAAATAATGCAAAAATCCAAAAAATTGTGACGTTTTTGCCGATATAGAGCAAGGGGAAAATAAGAAATTCCGTCCCGAAATAGAGAAAAATAATGCAAAAACGCGAAAAAATAACGTAATTTTATAAAATTTCCTCTTGGAAAATTCAAGGAAAGGAATTTTATATGCTTGAAAAATTGATTGGTTTGGATTGTGTGAGATGGTAAGTGAGTCACGCCTCTGTTGTGAGTGCGTTTGTGTGGTCCATTGTGGGACTGTGATTGTGAAAGGGCGCGATTGGGCCATTGAAAGGCGTGGACACTGGACAGTGGTAGTGGGAACTGTTTTGAACCATCATCGCGAACATCCTTTTCACAGTGCACATTATTGTCTTCAAAAAGCCCGAAGTGACCTATGAGACCAAACAAGTTAAGAAGTGATGAATTTGATAAAATCTCCCGGTACCAAAAAAAAGTCTAATGAATTTGAAAAAATGTTTGTGTACCAAAAAGAAGTATGAAGAATCTATATTGTCTATAGAGCCGGGAGGGATTATGGCCCCCTCCCTCAGACACGTATCCTCATTTTGTCCATCCGATGAGTGACTCCTGTAGCCCAACGTCACAGACGTGGACACTGTTGTGAAAGAAGCTATGGAGGATGCAGGCGGTGGGGATCCATGGCGTGGAGGAGATGCAACAGAGAGAGAGATAGATAGATAGAGAGAGAGAGAGAGAGAGAGAGAGAGAGAGAGAGAGAGAGAGAGAGAGAGAGAGAGAGTCTCGATACTCAAGCCAAGAAATTAACACACTTTGCTTATTGATGATCATTTGTAAAACAAACCTTACAACTTTATAAACTTTTGAATATGCAAACTCCACTAAACCGATGGTCTGGTCTGTAGCTGCATGTCTTGAGACTTGTTCTCACGGGCTTAGACACTATTGAGCCCGGGCTTGCATACCCAACATCCCCCCCCTCAAGCCCAAACCACTGACAATGGACTCGAGACAGACGACCATGACAGAGTCCAATCACGTGAAACCATAAGTAGAAGTCCCTCCCTTGACAATAACATAGGTGTGTGTGTGTACTTCCCTCAAATAACCATCAGTGTGAGACATACCAGAACCCGAACAAACAACAAAGGGTGGTCTTACCACTTTTTTTATGTGGCAGTGTCTATAACCGTACAATTTCGACATGATCACAACTTACAAGCATGACAATAACTGACAACAGATAATGTAAAAGAGGCTGTGACTGAAAAGTGTATGATTGTTTTGACAATAGACAAAAGCTGACAAATCTATGACACTAAACATGCAAAGGTAGTTTGTGAAACTTGTACCGCAACCTTGAAGTAGTTCTTCATGTATGGCATCTGTTGATGTATTCAGTGCTTGAAGAGTTTTGAAATCTTGTTGCTCCCACAATAGCTGTGGTCGATATGAAAAAATCATTCCATATTTGGCTTTGATAGATGATAGAGTGAACAAGTTGATGTGGTTGCAGCTTCGTTTAGAGACTGTTACTTCTTTGAAGGTGGTTCAAGAACCCAAAAATTATTATGGCCCGATATAAATGCCACAGGGGGAACGTGTCTTAATGTGACTCAAAGGTCCGCTTCCTGAATATGCACAAACAAGCTCTCGGGATTTCCAACTGCAATCAAAATTCTTGAACAATTGAATGCCAATGGCCACTCTCTTTCTACCGCAGCACACCACATGAGTGAGAACTCCTCTTAAATGGAAAGAGGGCCAATACTGTAGTGGGCGGACAAAGCCTAAAAAATAAAAACGAACTTTGTGGTGGATAGATGATGGCGAATTTCTTGCAGACGGCAGCGCCGACGACGTCTTGGATGAAAACTGCTCGCAGCGAGCTGAGGAGGCCGAACCAGGAACCGTTGTAGGGTCGAAATATCGTCAGCATGCCAGGGTGAATCTTTTGGTTCTGGTTACGGCTGAAACCATGCAGGTCGACCCCTCTGACCCCTCTGCAGGCAGTGATTCCCGCGAGTTGGGTTGAGCCGAGACCGGGAAGAGCTCTGATACCATGTGTTGGGAAAGAAGCTATGGAGGATGTAGGCGGTGGGGAGCCATGGCGTGGAGGAGATGCAGCAGAACGAGAGAGAGAGAGAGAGAGAGAGAGAGAGAGAGAGTCGATACTCAAGCCAAGAAAATAACACGCTTTGCTTATTGATGATTATTTGTAAAACAAACCTTACAACTTTATGAAGTTTTGAACATGCAAACTCCACTAAACGGATGGTCTGTAGCTGCATGTCTTGAGACTTGTTCTCACAAGCTTACACACTATTGAACCCGGGCTTGCATACCCAATAGGCGCAGAGAGAGAGAGAGAGAGAGAGAGAGAGAGAGAGAGAGAGACTCTTTGAGCTTTTGCTCTTGGTGAGCATTGCATATTTGTGTGAGTGGGTGGCTCTTTCCATAACCGAGGCGATGGCGGCCCAAAACCCATTTGCATCAGTATTTCAAGAATGATGAGCTTGCCATGATCTTCATCTTGTGTGTTGGAGTTGCTTCTGCTCAAAAAGAGGTTAAGAAACCTCCTTCCTCGCAGCAAGGGTGGCAACTTGTTGCCGCCCTTGCCAGGCATCCCACCAAGCCGTCTCCTCCCGCTCAAACTCTGAGGGAGTCACTGGCTCATGGTAGTAGGGATCAAGGTTGTGATCGTAGAGGAGATATGGGTAAGTTTGGGAACTGTGACAAGGGTTCAACAAATGGTTACAACATGCCTAGATGGGAAAATGGGGTGATCGCAGTGACTATAATGATTGGAATCATCAAAACGGTGGTCAGTACAGAGGTGGAAAAGGTGGATATGCTGGTGGTAATGCAGTGCAAAATGGTGAATTCTCAATATCGTGAGATGATGGGGAAGGTAGATTTTCACAAGAGCAGGGTGGCGGTGGTGGTCATGGAAGAGGAACAGAATGGAAGACATACTTATAACTCGAGGAGTGGTGCAGGATGTGGAAGGGAGGTCAAGCAAGATGGTCCTGGTCAACTGGGGTGTAGAGCTGGAGCAGAATGTAGTTGAAGAGGTTGAGGCATCATGGTTTCGTGAACACAGAGCAACACCAAGAAAGTATAAGCAATAATCGCCACACAGGCAAACATGAAGGGGAAGAGAATAAGTCATTATTTTGTGAGCAAAATTTTACTATTTTTACACTATAATCTAAGCGGGATTTTTTCTTTTCCTCTTCCTCTTAGATAGAATTTTCAAATTTCAAAGCGACACAATTGTAAGGCACATTTTCCTCGAATACTGGTGAGCATCCTTTGGCAACCAAGCAAAGCCGTAGGCTTTGTGCAACTGAGGGGCTGACTGAGAAACAATGCACAGAGAGAGAGAGAGAGAGAGAGAGAGAGACGCTAAGTAAGAGCAAGGGGTTTGAGGGTAAGAGGGTCCATGCCGCCGCTAAAGGCGACGCCGTCTTACTAGTTACTTTAAGACAAGGAAAGAAAAGCCAAATGTTTTAAGCTGTCATTTCTTTGAGTATTTTGGGGAGGGGAGATAACATGTGGAGGAGACAGAGGGAAGGAGAGAGAAAAAGAGATACCCCTCTAATTTGTGAAAATTCTCGAAATACCTTTTGTCTATTTTGCTTGGATCGTTCAAGATTTTCTAATCTTTATTCCTTTTTTGTCACAATTTACCTTGCAGAAAAAAGGCAATTGTCTAAAACTCCAAAGCTTACATAACCAACTCAAATTTTAGTTTTATCATCTTGTATTGATAGACAAAAGATTGTGAGTACTTTGGGGATTTTTGAAATTTGAGGGGGATGCTCTCGTTTGTGATGGAATGCGTGCGCGAGGTAGGCCAATGAGGGAGGGAACCAAGGTGGAGGTCGGCCAACGAGGTAGGTGGAGGTTACGGGTGGCAAGGTGATGACAGGTGCCAGAGATGAGTACAGGTCGCATCTAGACCTTCTAGAAGGCCGAGTGATTGATGGCCAAAAGCTACAAGGAAAGGAATGAGGAAAACTCGTTTTTTTTTTCGATATGCAGTTCATCGCAACAACATATGCCTGACATTGAAGCATGCACATTCATAATACACATGCATGTACTAATCACATCTCTGTGCATTGACGTGAAAGTACCGCAAGCATTAAGTTCTCATAAGGGAACAAAACTGATGGTGGATATGCATGCTGGAAGGAGCTGGATGTGTTCAGACATCTATTCCAGAGTGGTTGTTAAAGTTAGATGATATCAGATTTAAGACTTCAAAGAGTACTAGAAGACATAACTGAAACTAGAAATGAAATGACACTAAAACATTGATTGGAACTGGAATTATATTACTCAGAGATTGAACAAAGTACATTGGAAGCAGCATTGAAAGTGTTACCATATACATGTGGTAGTCATGTGTGCGAACACACTAGGACCGTCGGGGCATTTTTTCCCTCTTGAGGAGGTTTTTTCCCCCGAGCGTTGTATATACACCCATCACTCTAGGGCTATCTATCTTTCCATTGCACACTAAGTAACACACTCTCTATTGTGTGCCTTGAGCTTCCTTCGTCTTCTCCAAGCTGTGTGCGTTTCTTTGCAACCCTAATTCCAGCAATTGGTATTAGAGCAGGTTGCGTCCTCTCGGGCTTAGTCGCCAGCTGCTCCAGTACACGCATGCTCACTTTCTCCGATTTCAGTGAGCTTTGGCGAGGGTTCACAGGTCGACACATATTTCGGAAAGCTCATAGAGCTTAGTCTGCTCAAAGTTCTGATTCGGGCTCATCTCGGCCTCCGTTTCCACTATAGGCAGATCTGCACATGCTATTTCGTCATTTTTTGTGCAGAATTTTTGTCAGTGCCATTTTCTGCATAACATGTGCCTTATAGTCTTCTACGGTTTGTGCTATATAGCACGTGTTGTTCCCGCTCCATTTCTCCTATTTTTGGGCAGTTTTCACATGAGGTGCAGCATTTATCATGGCTGATAACAACACAGATGTCTTCAAGATGTTTGCTGTTGAGGACAGGTTGGATGGGGACAATTACCCTATGTGGGCTTATATGATGCAACACGTTCTTGTGTCAAAGGGCGACTAGAATATTGTGCAGGGCATTGATGTACGTCCTGGTTCTGAGGATGTAGGCGATGTTGAGGATGTTGCAGGTCTTGCTGCAAGGATTGCTGCTATTAGAGTTGTTATGCCTATGGCAGAACAATCTCGTTGGGATGTAAAGGATGCGCAGGCTCATGCATTGATTGTGTTGTCTGTGAAGCGCACCATTGTTCCTCACATCCGTTCAGCAAAATCTGCAAAACAGGCTTGGGATATTTTTTCTGGTCTTTATGCAAGTCGCAATGAGGCTAAAATTTCTTTGCTGCGTAAAGAGTTGGAGTCGAAGATTATGCATGAGGAAGATGATATGGACACTTTCCTTTCTAGTGTCAAGGATATCAATGAGCAACTTATTTCTGCAGGTGAAGTTTTTTCAGACAGTTCCCTTGTGCAGACTATTCTTGATGCCTTACCAGATTATTACCAGACTTTTGCTAGTACTTGGAGACTTATGGACCAAGGAAATCCAGAAGTTGTCAAGTTTGATGCATTATCCACAATGCTGTTACAAGAGTCACTTTCTAGAGAAAACAGGACTAGACAGCAGTTGAACAGGCTTTTATTGCTTCTCAGAGAAAGGGCGTAACAACAATGCAGCCACTTCTTATGGTTCTTCTGTGAGTGGAAAAACATCTGTTCCCAATGCTTCTGCTAACAACACTTCATCTGGGAATTCTGGTGATAAGGGCAAAAAGAAGATGCATTGCCATTATTGTAAAGCTAATGATCACTTGATCAAGTCGTGTCCTAAGTTGAAGGCCAAAGAGGCTAAGAAGAAAGAGGGTGGTTCCACTGCAAATGCTGGTTGCACTACAAATGCCGTCATTGTTGAGTCTTCTGTGAAAGGAGACTGTAATGCTGATGTTGATGCAAAATGGGCTTTTAGGGCAGAGTGCACTTACAATCCTACTATCCATGATGCATGCTTGTCAATTGTTGCAGATTCACACGTGTGGTATTTTGACAGTGGTGCTACAAATCACATTACCTCACATCATGAATTGTTCACCTCTCTCGAGTCTGTGCCTCATGGAATTCAGTCACTTGTGCCAACAATGCCTCTTATCCGGTTCAGGGAGTTGCAAAGATTGTGCTTACTGCACTGCAAATGGCAGTTCTTTCACACTTATTGATGCACTTTATGTACCTGAGATCAATAAGAATCTCTTGTCTGTATCCGCAGTTGCTAGACTTGGACTTGTAGTCAAATTTGTGGATGACAGATGTACAGTTCATGATCTCAGTTTTGGTAATGAAATTGTTACATCTGACCTTTTGTGCCGTGGGCTGTATAAGCTCACTTTGTATGACAAGTGTGGGCAGAATTTTGCAAATGCTGTTGCAGATTCAAGGGCTATTTCAGATGCAAAACTTTGGCATGCACGTTTTGGTCATCTGAATTTTGCCAGTTTGCTGCGTTTGTAGAAATCTGATATGGTTGCTTCTTTGCCGCCTCTTGAAGCACCTATCAAACATGTTTGTGAAGGCTGTATTTTAGGTAAGATGCAGCATTCTAAGTTTCCAAAGGATGGTTCAATTCGGGCCACATGCAGGTTGCAGCTTGTGCAAAGTGATGTTTGTGGGCCCATGCAAACTCCGTCCTTGGGCAATTACCTGTACTTCATGACTTTCATTGATGATTACTTCAGGCATGCATGGGTATTTCCGCTTAAAGCGAAGCCCAAAGTTTTTATGTGCTTCAAACAATTTCTGGCTATGGTTGAAAATGTCTTGAAATGTACTATGGGCACTCTCCGTTCCGATCGAGGGGGGGAGTATATGTCTCATGAATTCAATGCATTTCTGGCTAGTCGTGGGATAAAACACCAATGTACAGTGCCTTATACACCTCAACAAAATGGTGTTGCTGAGAGGAAAAACAGGTCACTTACGGAAATGGCACGATGTATGGTCAAACGTCAAGCTTTGCCGCATTGTTTTTGGCTTGAGGCCATCATGTGTGCCACTTATGTACTAAATTTGTGTCCTACGAAAGCTTTGCAGTCTATTACTCCATATGAAGCATGGCATGATAGAAAGCCTTCTATTGAGCACATGCGTGTTTTAGGCTGTTGCATAGGCTTTGGTGCCGCAAACATAGCGCAAAAAATTGGATGATAAGGCTGTCAAATGTATTTTTGTTAGTTATAGTACTGAAAGCAAAGGTTACAGGTTGTATCATCCGCAAACAAAACGTATTCTGGTTTCACGGGATGTAGTGTTTGTGGAAGATTCTGTTCAGCCCTTGCTGTCATGTACTAGAGACAGTAATGTAAGCTCACAGGACATTTATGACACTTTCTTGCCTCTTTTCCTTGATGAGGAAAGGGCTGAAAATGAGCAGGCTAGGGGTATGCCAAAATGGCTGGTGCACACTTTGCGTGACAGTAAATTGGATGCACCTTTGTCTAGTCGTACTCGTTCAGGCTCTCACCATGCATCTTATGCATCAGATTGTTATGCTTTGGCTGTGTCTAGCTTGCATGATGTTGAGGAGCCTCTGTCTTTTGATGAAGCACAAAATTCAAAAAATTGGATGGCTGCCATGCAATCAGAGTATGATGCACTTATAGAAAATGACACATGGACTTTATGTGATTTGCCTCCTGGCAAAAAGGCCATTGGTACGAAGTGGGTTTACAAGTTGAAACGCAAGCCCGATGGTGAGATCGATTGCCATAAGGCTCGACTTGTTGCAAAGGGTTATGCACAGCAAAAAGGCATAGATTATGAAGAGACCTTTGCTCCCACTTGTCGTATGACTACTGTGCATTTTCTATGTGCATTGGCAGCTCATTTTGGTTGGGATGTACATCAATCAGACATTGTTACTTCTTTCTTGAATGGTGACATATTTGAGGAAGTTTATGTAACGCAGCCTCGTGGTTTTGTCATAAAAGGACAAGAGGACAAAGTGTGCAAATGTAAGAAGGCTTTGTATGGGTTGAAGCAATCTCCTCGTGCTTGTTATGAGAAAGCTGACACTCATTTGGTCAAACGAGGCTTTCGTAACAGTCCAACAGAAAGCACATTGTATGTAAAGCATGAGGGTGATGTACTTCTCATTGTGGTTCTTTATGTCGATGATTTGCTGATCACTGCACCAAATGAGAGACATATTGCTGAATCAAATGCTGATTTGAATGCTACTTTCAAGATGAAAGATTTGGGGTTGTTGCATCATTACTTGGGTATACAGTTTAAGTAGTGTGATGGTGGTATTGCCTTGTGTCAGAAAAGTTACATAGAGACATTGCTATGTAAGTTTGGACTTGAGGATTGCAAACCTATTGCCACTCCCATGGAAACAAGTTTGAAGTTGAGTCTACATGATGTTGGCGATCCTGCTGATGTCACTCTTTACCAAACTGCTGTTGGCTACCTCATTTATGTATGCAACACAAGGCCGGATATTCAGTTTCCATTCTCACAGGTCATCAAATTTATTCATAGCCCAGGGTCTAAGCATTGGCAGGCTGTCAAGAGGATTTTCTGCTACCTTAGTTGCACTTTGCATCTTGGCTTGTTTTACCCCAAGGGGGGATCATTGCCGCCACACTTACACGCTTTTTCGGACTCAGATTGGGTTGGTTGTTTTGACATGCGAGTGTCCACAAGTGGTTTTTGTTTCATGCTTGCCAGTTCATGTATATCATGGTTGAGCAAGAAGCAACCTACTGTGGCCACTTCAAGTTGTGAGGCTAAGTACACGGCAGTCTTCACAGCTACGGTTGAGTGTGTATAGCTCAGACGCCTTATGGTTGATTTGGGTGTTGGACAGGACACTGCCAACACTATCTACACTGACAGTCAGAGTGCATTGACAGTTGCGAGGAACCCAATTTTTCATGCTCGCACAAAGCACATTGAGGTTCATTACCACTATGTCAGGGAGAGGCTCTCAACAAGAGAGATCAGCTTGGCTTATGTGCCAACACACGACAACCTTGCAGATCTTTTCACAAAGGCATTGTCTCGTGAGAAGCTTGAAGCTTTCCGCAAAGCTTTGGGCTTACTCCCCTTTGTGGACTGATCATGTCCTCAGGGCATGGCACTTCCCTTTACTCATGTGCCAGCTCTCATTCACCGCATCACTCCAGGGGGGGATTTGTTACCATATACATGTGGTAGTGATGTGTGTGAACACACTAGGACCGCTGGGGAATTTTTTCCCTCTTTAGGAGGTTTTTTCCCCCGAGCATTGTATATACGCCCATCACTCTAGGGCTATCTATCTTTCCATTGCACACTAAGTAACACACTCTCTGTTGTGTGCCTTGAGCTTCCTTCGTCTTCTCCAAGTTGTGTGCGTTTCTCTGCAACTCTAATTCCAACAGAAAGAGCTTCAACTTAATGAGATTACAAGTTGTTGACACTGATTTTTGTCAGTTAATGCTCCCATTGTCGATTTTCTCATGTTCTTATAACATGCTCTAACCAACTGATTTTTCAGTTTGTAGATGGGAAGACTTAGACTTTGCTCTTTTATTAATAGCTTTGACAGTTAGCTAAATGTGGTTGTCTTACCAAACCCTTCCTTCTTCCACTCCGGCATGTCGTATGTACATAGTCCTATGCTATAAAGTTCTTGAGCAAAATGCGGCTCTCTTGTTTTTGGCATGGGATTGTTCGAAGGACGATTCAAAGCCTTTGGGATGTAATCAAGCATACTCAAGTTACTGTGGTTGATACCCTTTTTAAGAGCCAAGATTTCCACCATCTCAATCCCTCTTGCTCCAATCTTAGCATTCATCATCATTGTCAGTACTAGATATTCGTTGTATCTATCACTATAGCCCATTGCTGACCCAGCTTGCCTTTCGAGCCCAATTATCCCCCGACAATGGTCCCCTTGTACTGAAGCCAAGGAGCTTTCCCTTCCAATGATGATCCAAGTTTACATGGTTTTGAGCAGAGTGAGTGAGGGCCAATAGAAAATGGTTGCATGTATACCCAAGCACTTTTGGTGAACTCTTATGGCACCCACTCACATCTATACCTCTTGTGTTGTGGCTTGCAAGTCCAAGTGACCTCATCCTTTGGGTGCTTTTGGGTAAATCTTGCAAGACATGGTTTTGAGCAGAGTGAGTGAGGGCCAATAGAAAATGGTTGCATGTATACCCAAGCACTTTTGGTGAACTCTTATGGCACCCACTCACATCTATACCTCTTGTGTTGTGGCTTGCAAGTCCAAGTGACCTCATCCTTTGGCTGCCTTTGTGGTGTAAATCTTGACATGGGTGGGTGAAGGAAATTAGGAGGAGGAGGAGGACCTTGCTTGTTGCTACAATGCAAGCGAGAGAAAGGGAACGAATTTTCTTGGTGTACCAATGAGAGGTGGGAGTGGCAGAGAGGGGAGGAGTATGGTCGATGCTGCAATGGAATAGGAGGTGGATGACCCTTGCTTGGTGTGGAAATGGGAGATGGTAGGGGAAGAGAGAATGCAATTTATCTAAAAAAATGTGCAGAATTTGAAAAAGATTTTTGAAACAAAGTGGACACGGAGGAAAGAATTGTCAAATTTACATTCTCTAAGGACATATTTATAAGATAGTTCTGTTGTTGCACACGAACAATTTTCATCTTACATATCTCACATACACCTACACCTCTCTACCATATACTCTATTGAGCTTCCACAAGAGCATACATCTATTTGTTCATGGATTCTCTAGTGACTTCAAAACTCTATAACACTTCCACAATGTGAGAAATTAAAAACCTAAAACATATCATTTCCATCCCGCACGCCTTTCTTTTCCTCCCCTATTTGAGCAAAACCATGACATTGGACCACGTACACTTCATCAAGAAAATCACCACTCAAAAATGCAGTCTTCATGCCCAATGGATGTATATTCTAACCATTACAAGCTACCAATTCACAAATGCTGCAAATAGTCATTTGACAGTGTAAATGTCTCTTCAAAAGCAATGCCCTTCTGTGGAACATAACCTTTTTTCACAATGGTGGCCTTTTAGTAGTGATCAACAATGCCATCAAGCTTACGTTTAATCTTGAAAACCCAATTTTAGTTCCAATGGCCTAAGAGATGATATTTGGGTGGATATTTCCTCACATGAAGCATGTCAAAAGCTACGTGTACTTTTGGAAGTATGCCACCTTTGCATACATGTGAAACAAAGCACAAGCTTTCCAAAACCATTTTCCTTTACAAAGAAGAAAGGATACACTCAAAATTCTCTCGATTTATAAGTCAAAATGTGAAGCATTTGTTGGAATTTACACTAAAACTTGTAAAAACTTGCTAGTTATCTTGAGGCAAGCTTGAAATCTACCCATGATTTAGCAATTTTACTGGTTAATAATACACTAAACGTTGGTTTTTTTGCGAACATTGCACCGAAGAGGATAACGGAGGGTAGAGAATGGGTGTCACTATGTCTTCCGTATTGAAAAACTGTTAGGGGCTATTGATAAAAGACTTTGTAATTACGCAGACGTCGGTCAAGCATGCCAAGTACAAAGTAGGTAGCTATCTTGATTGGGTGCAAATTGAGGGCCATGCTCCAACTATTTGGCTCACTAAAATTGAATCTTTTGTGGGTAACTTCTTGTGAGAGGAGTGGAGCACGTGAAGATTTTTGTCTTTTTTCTCATTGAATTGTGCTCACTTTGTGTCCATCCCTGTGCTCCACGCAACCGACCCAATACAAGGATTAAAGTGGTGCACTACTCGTAATCACAAATTTATAACCAAGACAATGAGGTGTTCCCAGTTACCTAAATTGAAGCATTCTTAGAGATTTGTTGGGCTAATAAGCCTTAGAAGATCAAAGTCTTTGTTGGCTATCCTTAATGTTGTATGCTAGATCAAGAGCATTTTGGTCTTCTATGTTTGTGGATGTTGCATCCTTATCTTTAGTTTCTATGAATCCTCCATGTGGTTCCAACAAGATTTTCCTTCCTTTATTCAACATGCAACTTGTTTTCAAAATCAACAATATCAAGAGATGATGTACGAAAAGTTCTAAGACAATGTTCTTCTTATAAGACACATACTAGGGGCCATCAACATGTTGCCTCCTCTCATTCTGATATTTGAGTTGTAAGACGTGTGGAAGACCGTAATCCCTATATATAATAACATCATGGCTTGACAATCCTCTCCTTTCAAATTTGAAGGACAGCCCCTTGCTATTTCCAAACTCTCTTCCCAATGAAGACTCGAGGAGTCCAATATGTAAAAGTTGCATATAGCATGTGCGTACAAGAGGTATTTAATTAATCCTTTGCCTGTATATTTCAAGTATTATATGCACCTCTTATGTATGCATTTTTGAAGGAAAAACTAGCCCTTATGTATGAAACTTTTTACTTTCTTGATTAAAAAACCTTTTATGTAAGTACATTTTTTTTAATAAATGTATCTAGTTACAAATCTCTTATTTTGTTTGCGCATGCTACACTACGTATTTCCTAGTGGATGCCTCCATAATGAAGATTGGAGCCTCATGCATTTGAGTACTATGCTCCTTGTCTTAGAATAAAGCATTGATTATTAGAGTTTTGAGTCACCTAGTTTAGAAAAAGGCCCATCCCTAGGTCCAACAAATCTAGTGTCTTTTCTATGTCCACCTATTCCCTTTTGATCAATTTCACCATATGCATGCATGCCATCCATATACTGGATACAAATAAGTAAACTTTGCATGTGTCCTTTATGTCTCAAGGGGGTTTGTGTGTCTCATGGATGAAAATTCTTTCCTTTGAATGGAGAAAATAAATATGAGGGATGGGTATTTCTTCTAATTCTTTTCTTTCAAAGGTGAAAGATGAGCTCTCTAGGGTATGGAAGTATTGTATGTTGCCTGTCTCAAAGTTGATAAGAAGTTAGTAAGCAAGAAGAGGTGACCTCTCATCTGCTTAGAAAAATTTTCTTGTACATGTAGTTGAAATTAGTGAAAGAGATAACAGTAGATGATAGGTTTGATCTTTGAAAATGCATCACATTTTTTGACCTAATTTTATGTTGCTCATTTCTTGCTTCATAGAACTCTTTCTTTACATGCTATTGCAATGATAATGAGATTGTCAACATATATATCATGGATGATTGTACAAGCTCTAAAGAAAAAATGGTAGTTTGTTTTCCTTGAGCCACTATATGATCTGATATGGTCACATTTATCTATGCATGAGTGATTCACTAAGTTTAGATCATCGGAGGGGGAAAAAGAGAAGCACTAAGTCCCTTGTGCTAGATTTTATGTGTTTGTGGTGAAGGTCAGGGCACTGTGTTTGATAGCTTTGTGCTTGTAGTGTGGATTGTAGTATGGGAAGATTGTGTGTGATACCAATTCGTGTTACTTGCATAGTGGATGGATCCACTGAAAAATAGAGTTAGGACCATAAAGTGCTCAAAAAGGGGTGATGCAGGTTCAAGCTTGTACTGATGTGTTGTATGCATGAAGTGTTCTATAAAACCAATAAATTGAGTTAGTATCTTCATTGTGTCGCTTGTAAACTAAGGTTGTAGATCTTATGTGATTGCTCTTGGGTAGACGTGGAAAAATATGAGGTTGTGAATCAAGAACTTGGCCATTGTATTAGATGTTATGTCTCAAATTGGCAAAGCTTCACATCATCAACGGAAGTTTGAGGGAAGGGGCCGAGGATATCACAAGAAGTTTTGGACAGATTCTCACAATAATTCCCACATTGTGACTTACCTCAACATCATGAGCTTTTGTGAGAGAGGCACCGCATACCTAGCTAGGTACGATTGGGGGCAGGGGACCGCCGGCGCGATGGGGGGGGCCGGCAGTCCCCTGCCCCCCAATCGTACCTAGCTAGGTATGCGGTGCCTCGCGAGCAAAAGCTCATGATGTTATGCATTGTATGAAAAACACCAAAAAAGTACTGTTTTCCTATATGAGAAAATTTCTAAATCTTCTTGTGGATGTCCCGGCTTACCAATTCAAACGGATGGCTCCTGAGAATTGGAGATAAGTTTCAATACTAACTTGCTAAGGCTCTTGTAGTACTGAGGGTATGTACAACCAATGACGCATCTCACTTTAGCATCTAGGTCTCTTGTTGAGTCCACTCTAGATGTGAAGGTAACATTAGACTGGATGCACATACTTTGGAAGTATCTTAACATGCTATAAGTCTAGAAGGAAATGTCTAAGAGATGAGAAGATCATGGATGCATCACTTCAAACTTGTTGTTTTAGACACAATTTGGTTGAAGTGCATATCACTCGTGAGATCGAGCACTAGCACAAAAAGTTTTCTCTATTTGGAATACTTCAGACATTGTCGGAAGCACTAGCACATAGAATGTGCTATGTGTGGAGTACTTCCGACATTGTCTGAAGCACTAGCACAAAAAGTGTGCTCTATGTGTGCTCTTGATTGTACATCTAGACACAATTTGGTTGTAGTGTGTATCACTCGTGATATTGAGCACTAGCACAAAAAGTGTGCTTTATGTGGAATAATTCAGATATTGTCTTGGTTTTGGTCCAATTCTCTCACAGCAGCAATCTCTCACACACCCTGACATAAAAACCCATTTTGTGGGTATAAAAGTCCCAAAGATAAAACAAATCTCACTTCATAGGAAGTCTAGAGTCATTTGTAGGCCACTCTTGCTTGTGCACACACTTATACACATATAACATACACGCACACCGGTGCGTGCACGTGTGCAGGCACACACACACATAAACACATACATACATAAATTCATACAAACATATATGTACACCCACACTATGTGCATGTGTGTGTATACATATACATACACACACATGTGGTATATATTTATTTATTTATTTATGTTTATATATTTATATATTAACCAAAAGATGCCATGAAACATCTTTTATTGTCTAAAATAAAATGCTTCGACTCCAAAACAGTCAAAACCACGAAACGTTTCATGTCACCATGCTCTCACATCTTTTATGCCTATGTAAGTAGAACGCGCAATGGGAAACTTTGATTGACTAATATGCTTCACTATAGTGTGGCAACACTTTCCTAGTATCCTTGTAGTCTTTTTGTCATGATATCACTTTAGCACGTAATTGATATCACACGTGCGTGCGCGCGCGCGTGTGTGTGTTGGAGTATTAATTTATATACTCCAACACACACATCGTAGTTACTTTCCTAGTGGCATTGCCGTCTTTTTTGTCATGATATCATTGTAGCACGTAATTCGATATCATGTGTTTGTGTTTTGTGTGTGTGTGTGTGTGTGTTTTTTGGAGCATTAATTTATAAACCTTATTCAAACAACTTGAACTTGAAGATTCAAAAAAGAAGTGACAGAGGCAATTACAAGTGGGTACATATGTTTTTATATAGATATATGTACATATGAAAATGAATTTTGATATTTTAGATACATTTTTAAATTAAAAAAAGTATAGTAGCTGCAACAAACATCTTTTGCATTGATAAAATTAATAGCTTTTGAATTCAGAGACAAAGAAGTTGAAATCCTTACCAGTTGCAAGTATCATGCAAACAAAAAAATCATAATATTTTTGTTTAAACATGAAATGCAGGTACAAGATGAACTCGACAGTTGTCATCCATGTCCCTATTATCACTACATTCTTGTCTATTGAGTAAAGAAAAGATGGTAATGTTAATCTTCCATCAATTTAATTTATGGTAGGTGTGTTATTAGTTCAACCTCTTTTACCAATAATCTATGCACACTGGTTAAGTCTTGCTTTTAACTTTTAAATGGGCATGAAGGTGATAGTATATTCATTGCAAAACATCGTGAAAAAATAGAGCTATGTGTAGTTATTAGTATGTAGCAACTTGTTGTTTCATGTAGCCAAGGTCATACTATAAGCCAATAGATTATTGCCGAAAGAAGGTTTTTTCTTTTTTCTTTTTGATTTTGCAAAACTCACAATGGTGAGTGGATTATATTATACATCGGTTGAGAGGGGAGCCACCTCAAAGGGGCCATGTCCTTATCTGTTGGTTATTATTGTGTTGATAACCTTGTTCCACCTGTTCACATTCTTCCATTTTCCAAAGGCTAAGATCAACCCCTTGCTTTCTAGTATAATCTCCATAAAATTGGTTGTTTCCATGGTGCTATCGAATACTTGCATGTTCTTGGTCTTACAAATCTACTTGAAGGAGTAGAATCTAACAATTTGCGTTGCAACGATCGGCTCTTGGATCTTCTTCAAAACCTTCCCGCCTAGAAAAAGATCATTTTTGAAGAAGAGCCTATGAGCATAGACGTGAGTATAATTTATTTAAAGCTATGAAAGTAGCCATTTATTCACAGTGTAGTGTACTATTCTTAGCTATTTATTCAAGTAAATGCAAGGCATAAAAACTATACTCCAATTTTTCACAAAAACTTTTATTTGTTTCTGTGAAAAAAAAAACATCCAAACAAAACCCGTAACCATTCTTAACAATCCATTCCCTAAATTTTATGCTTAATTAAGTAATACAATTTTTTATGGATTTATATTGATTTTAAGTAGCACTCCAAGTTTTATAGGAGTAGTAAAATGGAGGTACATCGGTTGAGAGGGGAGCCACCTCGAAGGGGCCATGTCCTTGTCTGCTGGTTATTATTGTGTTGATAACCTTGTTCCACTTGTTCGAGTTCTTCCATTTTCAAAGGCTAAAATCAACCCCTTGCTTTCTAGTATAATCTCCATGAAATTGGTTGTTTCCATGGTGTTAGCGAATACTGCATGTTCTTGGTCTTCCAGATCTACTTGAAGTAGTAGAATCTAACAATTTGCGTTGCAATGATCGGCTCTTGGCTCTTCTTCAAAAACTTCCTTCCTAGAAAAATATCATTTTTGAAGAAGAGCCTATGAGCATGAAGTGAGTATAATTTATTTAAAGCTGTGAAAGTAGCCATTTATTCACAGCTTAGTGTATGTGTACTATTCTTAGCTATTTATGCAAGTATGTCCTAACGATTTTTAAAAAATGATTGATAGTTGGAATCTAGGCAGATCCCAGGTGGAGTCGAGCCAAACTAACGCAGCGTAGCAAAATGAAATCGCAGACTCGCAGTCACTGCATGGAAAGTTTGTAGCGACTAGCAACTCCAGTGCACCATGGAAATAGAGTGCATTAGATATAAAATAGAGTTCGTGGTCCGTAGGTCTATAGGGCGACTTCCACGAAGGCAAGCTTGACAGGAGTCCCATTGCAGGTGCTCTCTCTCTCTCTCTCTCTCTCTCTCTCTCTCTCTCTCTCTCTCTCTCTCTCTCTGTGGGTGGTCTCAAAAGAGCGCAGCAATAGAAATTATGAGCGTTCGCTCCCTGTAAAATTTGCCAGTAGTAGAAATACCAAGCGTTCGCCCTGTAAAATTTGATGTGTGTGTGCTAAAACTGCCAGGTTCGCAATCTCGTGTGTGTGTAGTGTGTGTGTGTGTGTGTGTGTGTGTGTGTGTGTGTGTGTGTGTGTGTGTGTGAGAGAGAGAGAGAGAGAGAGAGAGAGAGAGAGAGCGAGAGAGAGAGAGAGAAATTGATTTTTACAGCAGGTCCGTTCATCCGGGTACATGATGTCAGGGTTGTATTTTAGGTATTTTAAAGAGGACATAAGCTTGCTTAAAGCTTTCTGTGTAGCAGTAATGGTTCTTTTTTTGCTTTATTTAGAGACAGCATGCATACACAATGGCTTCGTTGAAAAATAGTGTGAGAGGTGCGGCCAATAGCGCGAGCGAAGAAGGCGTCCCCGTTAAGAAGAGGGGGCGTCCTTGAATGACCGCAGAGGAGAGGTTCTCAAACGAGTCAAAGAGGCCGAAAAAGTTAATGGAGGCGAGTGTGACAATCTCCGTGAGAGGGGAGGACATAGATCCACGCATTGACAAATTCTTGCAAAAGGAGACATTAGCGGGGATGTGCGCAGTGGAAAGAGGAGGCAATGTTTTCCATTTGCATTTTCAGATGGTGGTTCGTATGCTGTCGTCGTCTCTTATTGCCATCAACAAGAAGCTGAAGTCATACTTGGGTTGGGACAAGGAAGGGCCGGGAGGTGCGAACATCCTATGCAGAGCTCTAAAGCAGAAAAATATGCATACCTTCCAGGGGATGGTAGGCTACCGCATGAAGGACGAAGGGGAGCCGCACTTCCAAAAGCTGACTCACAATGTCACTGTTGATGATATCAACAAGGGTGTAGAGTTGTATACCCTTTACGGTCTAGACAACCTCAAGAACAGGGTATGCCTAACACCGAACAATATTTTCGACCGTGCTGCAATGTATTGGAAGTTCAAAATGAGGCACCCTCTAGGAAACAATTTCTTGTCCAATACTTGTTGCATCTTGAAGGTTTGTAATTCATCGCACAGAGGCAATACTTGTTGCATCTTGAAGGTTTGTAATTCATGACTATTTCTTTTCCTTGAACCTCATTTTTTTGCCGTTGGATTCTAACTTGTTGGGCTCATTCTTGTTTATGCAGATCATAATGGAGGAGGGGGGTCATTTGAATGCTGTGGAGGCCATTGACACGCAGGACACGTTGGAGGGAGTGGAGGAAGGTCTTGTTGAAAGATTGAAGGAAATCCTGCTACTACAGATTTGGACTGAGGTCCATGGCCATGACAATGGCACCCTTAAGTCCTTCATAAAAGAGTCTGTAGAGTCAATAAGAAATGTAGTTCAAGATTGTCAAGTAAATGTAATGGATATCCAAGTAGCTCAACTAGAAGAGCAAATATTGTCATTACGCAAGGAGGTTTCATCTTTAAAAGTGTAATTGAATAAATTGAATGCACTTGTGATAAGACTCAATAATGTAATCGGACGTTTCCGTTCATGAATTTAATCTGATTGCTCTTCGTTCTCTATCGGATATGTAATTGTCGTTTATGTTTACTTGTCATTACACATCAACTTGAATTTATGCCTTGCCAATTTTTATGACTTGTTGTTTGTTATGGCGTCCCTTCACCTTCAAGATTCTTTGGCATCTTGAAAGAAATGAATTTATTTTGAAGTCTACCAATATGTACCAGTATTTTGAAGTAAAGGCAAGGCATAAAAACTGTACTCCTTATACCATCGTGGATTCCTCCAATTTTTCACAAAAACTTTTATAAAAAAAATTTCATCCAAACAAAACTCGTAACCATTTTTAAGAATCCATTTCCTAAATTTTATGCTTTTTTTAAAGAAATTAAGTCATACAATTTTTTATGGATTTATATTGATTTTAAGTAGCACTCCAAGTTTTATAGGAGTAGTAAAATGGAGGGACTGCACAAGAAATGTGCATAGGTTTAATCTAAAGAATCGTGTTATAAAATTTATAGCTTCAAGAGTTGAAATTAGGGGTGTTTAACAAATTTTGAAGTTCAATATGTTGGAGTATTGACGACAAAAACTAGTAGATGCCAACCTAAGAAGATGAAGATCCCTCTCCGGTTTCTTGGAAGCCAGATTTCCTTCCGTGGAAAATGGCAGGCAAATCCATTGAGAAGATGTCGGAGTTATCTTTTAGAGTGTGTGAACACTCACAAGAAGTTCTGGTCAAATTCTCACAACAATTCTCACATAGTGACTTACCTCAACATCATGAGCTTCTATGAGGGAGGCAACACATACCTAACTAGGTACGATTGGGAGCACGGGAACGTTGGCCCGGTTGGGGGGGGGGGGGGGGGGAACCCTCCCAATTGTACCTAGCTAGGTATGTGGTGCCTCTCGAGCAGAAGCTCATGATGTTATGCATTGTATGAAAAACACTGAAAAAGACCGTTTTCCTACGTGAGAAAATTTCTAAATCTTCTTGTGACTGCTAGATATTGTTTGAACCTAAGAATGTGTATGTTTCTCTAGGCAAAGGGTGTGTGTTTGTACATGTTAGCTCTAGTAAGAGAACAATGGCAGTTTCAAACTACACCATGAAGCAACTACTCTCAATTGATTATCATTGAGACAAGATCATGTGCTTTGTGAAACTCTTGTAGAGCCATAGCACAAACGGTCGCTTTTATAAGCTCCATCACAACCTTCAAGTGGCATTTTTTATTAAAAAATCGTGTGTAGGTTTTCTATGCCGTTAATAAGAGCGGTGTTTATTTAGGGTCTTTTTGCAGTATCTCAACGTAGAAGCCACCATGTGGCATTATATTTAAATTAAAAAAATTAAAAAGAATTACTTCGTGAGCCCAAGGCTCTTCTTGCAATAGAAGCCACCACGTGGCATTATATTTAAATTAAATAAAATAAAATAAAGCATCGCAACCATGAAAAACTCTAGTAAAAACTGCACCGTGAAAAGCTACCAAGTGAATACAATACAAAAGCACTCTATGCGATTTTCTGTTCCCAGATCATCAAGCTGGAGGGTACTTCGGATGCTTGCCAACGTGATGAGCACTCTCAATTAAAAAGATCAGATATTTTGTGGTGCGATCAACCCATGGCAGAGGTATGTTCTAGTGCTACTGAAACACAAGATATCAGATTTCAATCGATGATCAGTTGCCCTGATCTAGAGTCGAACCCTGAAACTCATTCCCTTCACAGGCCCGTTCAATACATAGAGGGTGAAGAAATAGTACGAAGGCAGAAAATCTTAGTATCGATCATACCGAAGCTTATGATGGTTATCCTCAAGTAATTAAGCTAGCGGCTTCAGTGCAAGTAATTGCTTGCGCTTTTAGCAAAGTGTGTGAGAGGATTAGTGGCAGACAGCTCAATGTTGAGGGAAAGGCATTGGGCAATATTGCCACTAGTGCAAGTTATGGTCTGTTGAGACGTTGGCTTCAGTCGCACTCCTTGATAGCCTATCTAAAAATTTGATGAGGCAAGCATTTCGGAACGATCTACAGACAAACATAAACATCTCTCATGACCAATTCAACATAGAATATGATGTCCGCGGTAGTTGGTTGATGTGTAGCTCCAAGAAGATGCAGCAACATTACAACGGTAGAGCCTGGAGTCAAGACGAGGGTGACCAAGAGGTGTTGCGTGACCACCAAAGACCAAGCAGCATGAGCAGGAGGTGCGTGAGTAGCTGCAAAAGTTGAATAGGGCAGTTGGTTTAGTTGTAGAAGGGGAGCATTGGCTTTTGGAGGTAGCAGAGTAGTGATTGGAGGAT
Source organism: Adiantum capillus-veneris (assembly GCF_014529385.1). Lineage (NCBI taxonomy): Eukaryota > Viridiplantae > Streptophyta > Polypodiopsida > Polypodiales > Pteridaceae > Adiantum > Adiantum capillus-veneris. The sequence goes on along the minus strand of NC_140952.1, from coordinate 115,002,564 downwards.
CCCCGGTAGTGATTCGAGGATCCTCGATGAGCAGTCCATGAGCTGTTAATAAGAGAGAAGCGTTAAGAAAAACAAATGGCAAGCAATGGCAGGGAAAATTAGTGTGCAACTGCACATATCTGGGGAGGAAAAGAGGTTGACAAGCTGCACAACCATATTGGGGATAGCGAGCAAAGAAGGGGATTTGAAAGAGTGCCATCAACAGAGGATCCACGAAATACAGGTAATAGAGGAGGGCAGAGTAAAACAATATCCGACACACGAACAATATGACAAAGGCCTAGATAAGGAAGGAGATCAATGACTGAGGCAGCTAGTCATCCAAGAGAGAGAGAGGTCCATCAAGACCAAAAATCCCTTTTTGACCATGAGGGGACTGTTGTTGTGCAGAGCATGAGAACAGGGTTGAGTGGAAACCCAAAGATGGTTGTCGAGTTGAATTAAAGAAGGGCATCAATAGCAGATCAAAAAATCTTTCAAAAAGCACCCATAACTCTTTATGTAGCGAACCTTTGACATAGAATATAAAATTTGATCTACTTTTTTTAAAGTTTACTCAATATGCCACATCTCATGTATTTGTCTCATGCGTGTTTTCTGTCTGGTAGGGAGGACATATATTCACAACATTGGATGTTTCAATTGCACAAGTGCAACTCCAACACAAAAACTACAAGGTTTGTTATCTATATCCAACACCTCATGACTATGCATTTGCTTGACACAACACATAAACGCTACGGGACAGGGCATAGCTTCCGTTTCTTATAATTTTTTGAGAAACCACAATGCTGCTCTCCACCATACTTTTGTATGGCACCTCTGCATGACATGCACTATATTGTCATACACTATATAGTTTTTAGTTTAAATCTCCGACGTTTCATTGCAAGATGATATGTTTAACTATTTACATTGCTTTTTTGTAGCTTTACTCAAACATTGAGGTTGATAATGTAGTTCAATTTTTATAGGTAGCCCAATGGTCTATTGAAGTCCTTACCTACAGGCTTCATTTTACGATTCATTAATTAATTAAACTCTGAAATTCCCCTCCCAAACTTATCAAAAGCAAAAAGCCCTCCCATCCCAACCGTTCCTACATAGCCCCCCCAACCTCCAGGTCGCCATCAGTGCAAGCTCGTCAGGTATCGCACTCAACTCACGATTCCATCATCGGCCACACGCTACGAGCTCTGCAAGCCTACTCCCTTCCCCTTTGCGCAACCCTGCTCAGTGCTTCCCCTTTGCATTAATGCTAATGGTGCTGCTTCGCCTCCCCAAGCTATCATGCTCTCTATTACCAATGCCATTGGTCGTGAGAGAGGACCAAGAGCGCGAGAGACAAGGTCTTGAGGCATGTCGAACTGAGGTATGAATGTTGTGTCGTACCTTGATTTGCGAGCGTGAGGAACAACCTCCTTTACAGTGTGTGCAGACGAGAGAGAAATAGAGGGCATGGCCATCGTTGTGTCTACGGGCAAGATATGTAAACAGAGAGAGAGAGAGAGAGAGAGAGAGAGAGAGAGAGAGAGAGAGAGAGATCATCCTACTCAACGAAGAACAAAAGCCAGAGGCAGACGTAGATGGTGCCGTTGGACCCGTGGCTTGGTCTGCACACAAATGAGACGAACAAAGAGCGAGACTGAAATATCTACCGTTCTCTCTCTTTCTTGCTCTCTCTCCACCACCTGGCCTATCTCATTTTGTCCAAAAAAAAGTAAATCGTCAACCTGCCCTCGCCCCTTTCATTTAGCTCTTCAAGCCAAGTTTCCTTTAAAAATCAAAGTGAATCTCTTAACATTCCCCTTAATCGTCTCTCAAAAAGTCGTTTTTGGAGTTGAGTCCTCTCTTAGTAAATATAGTGAACCTCTTAGTTTAAACAAAATGCCCAAGAGGTTTTCTTTTGAGTTGAAGGTAGAAGTTAGCATGAAATAGTCGCACGCCTTGATGTCCGAGTGATAAGGGGTTGGAGTTCGAGAAAGGAGGCGATTATTGCCAAACAGTTGACCATTATGTGTGTGTGTGTGTGTGTGTGTATGCACGTGAGTGATAAGGGGTCGGAGTTCGAGAAAGGAGGTGATTATTTCCATGATAAAATAGTTGACCATATGTGTGTGTCTCTCTCTCTCTTACCCATATAGGACCAATTAGTAGCTATTGCTCAAATAGCATGCGCCTCCAATAGGTAGTTGCCTAGTTGGTCACTATGATTGGTTAGAAATGTCAGATTAAACTGATCACGTGTGTGTGTGTGTGTGTGAGAGAGAGAGAGAGAGAGAGGTGTGTGTGTGTGTGTTTTTTTTTTTTTTTACTTAGTTAGCATAGGAGGTATTTTCTTATCCCTCGCCTCTCGTTATCCCACGTGACTTCTTTCTTTTTTTTTTTAAACTACGCTGTCAAAAGCTACCAAGTGAATAAAATAAGAAAAGCATTCCGCGTTGCTCTCAGCAGCAATTCGATCTTCTCCACAAGCAGCTCTCAGGTTCCAGAAGCAGCTCGGAGCTTTGTCTCAGGTTTGTCAAAGAGCAGAAGAGGTAGCTAATTTTTTTTTCCACACAAAGAGCGATGCAGTAGTAGCAACTGATGGGCAAGCAATTCACTCTGATATTGTTAGTAAGAGGCCGTTGCAAAAAACTGCCATGCTTGGCAATGCCTTGGTCGATATGTATGCCAGATGTGGTGCTCCTGTGCGCGATATCATCTTTTGGAACGCATTCACTGCCCAACAATGGCCGGGGACAACAAGCTCTGGACTGTTTTCAGCATGTGCAAAGCGAAGGCCTTCGTCCACAGGCTGTCACCTACGTGTGCATCTGCAGGCATGTCACTCTATGCAAATTGCTCTCAAAAAGAGATGGCGTGCTTGGCACTACCTTGGTCAATATGTATGGCAAATGTGGGACACTTCAGCAAGGGTTGTTTATAAAACTTGTCGTGCTTGGGAATGCCTTGGTCGATACGTGAGTGTGGTGCACTTCAGAAAGCACAAAATGAACTTGAGGAGCTTATTGCCCGAGTGCATTGATTGCGGGATAAGCGCATCTGGAGGTGGGCCAGAAATCTCTTGGCTGTTTTCAATGGATCCGAAGCGAGGGCCTCTCTCTAGAAGCAATCACATATGCCTGCATCTTGAAGCCATGTGTGTGTACGCAAGATGCCGATATGGGCTTACAATTTCGCTTTGATATTGTTAGTGGCAGAAACCTACTGGGCCTGCCAATGCCTTGGTTGATATGTACGCCAAATGTGGTGCTCCTGTGCGGGATGTCGTCTTTTGGAATGCACTAATCGCAGGATATGCCCGACAACAGCCGGCTAGGAAGCTATGCATTGTTTTGAACAGGTGCGAAGCAAGGGCCTTTCTCCGGATGCTATCACCTACCTATGCATCTTGCAAGCATGTGGCTCGATGCAAGATGCTTTGTAAAAGAGATGGCGTGCTTGGCACCGCCTTTGTTGATACGTACGCAAAATGTGGGACACTTCAGCTAGGGCTTTTCAAAAAGTTGTAGTGCTTGCCAATGCGTTGGTTGATACGTATGCTGAATGTAGTGCACTTCAGAAAGCACAAAACGTGCCTGCAAAGCTTATACTCCCGAATGCCGTCTCCTGCAGTGCATTGATTGCGGGAATATACGCCAACTATGGGGCACTTCAGATACGGCTTGAGAAAGAACGAAAACTACTTGAGAAGCTTCATGTCCGGAATGTCGTCTCTTGGAATGCACTGATTGAGGGATATGCCCAACAACGGCCGAGCCAGCAAGCTCAGGACTGTTTTCAGCAGGTGCACAGAGAAGGCCTCCCTCCAGATGCAACCACATAAGCGTGCATCTTGAAAGCACACAAGACGGTGGTTTGGGCTTAAAAGTTCACTCTGATATTGTTAGTAAGAGGCCGTTGCAGAAAACAGCCATGCTTGGCAATGCCCTGGTCGATATGTATGCCAGATGTGGTGCTCCTATGCGGGATATCGTCTTTTGGAATGCACTGATTGTAGGATATGCCCAACAACGGCCAGGACAGCAAGCTCTGGACTGTTTTCAGCATGTGCAAAGCGAAGGCCTTTGTCCAAACGCTGTCACCTACGTGTGCATCTTGCAGGCATGTCACTCTATGAAAATTGCTCTCGAAAAGAGATGGCGTGCTTGACACTGCCTTGGTCAATATGTATGGCAAATGTGGGACACTTCAGCAAGGGTTGTTTATAAAACTTGTCGTGCTTGGGAATGCCTTGGTCGATACGTGAGTGTGGTGCACTTCAGAAAGCACAAATGAACTTGAGGAGCTTATCGCCCCAGTGCATTGATTGCGGGATAAGTGCATTAGGAGCTGGGCCAAAAATCTCTTGGTTGTTTTCAATGGATACAAAGCGAGGGCCTCTCTCTAGAAGTAATCACATATGCCTGCATCTTGAAGCCATGTGTGTATACGCAAGATGCCGATATGGGCTTAAAATTTCGCTTCGATATTGTTAGTGGCAGAAACCTGTTGGGCCTGCCAATGCCTTGGATGATATGTACGCCAAATGTGGTGCTCCTGTGCGGGATGTCGTCTTTTGGAATGCACTAATCGCAGAATATGCCTGACAACAACCAGCCAGGAAGCTATGCATTGTTTTGAATAGGTGCGAAGCGAGGGCCTTTCTCCAGATGCTATCACCTACCTATGCATCTTGCAGGCATGTGGCTCGATGCAAGATGCTCTGTAAAAGAGATGGCGTGCTTGGAACCGCCTTCGTTGATACGTACGCAAAGTGTGGGACACTTCAGCTAGGGATTCTTCAAAAAGTTGTAGTGCTTGGCAATGCGTTGGTTGATACATATGCTCAATGTAGTGCACTTCAGAAAGCACAAAACGTGCTTGCAGAGCTTCTTCTCCCGAATGCTGTCACTGTTGCAGTGCATTGATTGCGGGAATATACGCCAACTATGGGGCACTTCAGATACGGCTTGAGAAAGCACGAAAACTACTTGAGAAGCTTTGTAACCGGCCCGTAGGGCGATAGGCGTTGGCTTTCACCCGAAATTCTTTACTTTATACACACACACAGAGCACTTTGCAAAGAGAACCTGCGACGGGAGTTAACACTTGAATACACACACGGCTCGGCAGCTAGAATGCTCCGAGCAGACGCCGACAACCTGTAGGCCCCAAAATTGGCGCCCCTTTCGGTATTTCTTTATTCTTTAGGAGGGTAAATTACAAGGTAAGGTCCTGGGAATCCTTCACGTGTATCCACCTAGATACCATTTGATTTGGCCAAATTTCGGCAGCATAACAGCCCCAAAACTTGCGCGAAACCAATTCCCCTGCTGGAACTCGCTTGCACTGGCGTATACCCTCTGATTCCTGTCCAAAAACAGTAAATTCAGCACGCTGTATTTACTGGTTTTTGCCCTGTTTTCAGCCCCAAACAGTCCCCTCACTGTCCTTTGCCAGTGGGGCACGATTCCCAATGGTCCTGGCGTCCGTATGGCTGAAAAACAGTGAATTTACAGCGCATACACAGCGCTGATTTTGCACCTGTACGGTGAGGTTATGACCCTCACCAGTGCCTGCTTTGGAGCAGCAGTTAGCTACCCCTGTTCCTGCTCAAGGAGGCTCTTGCCTCAGCACAAAAGCATGAACCCACACAACTGTACATCAGTCAAATGAGTAGCCCTCTTGTGGGGCATCACATAACTGCACGTAGGGGAGAGAGAGAGCAGTGTGTAGTGTGCAGGGCATCACTCCTAGCACCACACTGTACATGAGAGGGAAAGAAAGCACTCCATAGCTCTTAACCTGTGACAGGTTCTCAATGAAGCATCCTCCCAGCATAAATCAAGCGCCCCCTCTTCTGCCCTTAACCTGTAATGCATCTGTGAACAAATAGATGCAAAAAGGAGAAGATTTCCATGGCTGCCAAAACCTGTGTATCGCTGAAAACGCAGCAAAACAGCCCTGTAAACACGCATTTGATGCCTTCCAATGCTGAAAATGAGCTCCTTGGACCTAGGCAAAGTCATGGGAAGCTCAAAAATGGAGAGAAATGGCTGAAAATCCAAGTTAACAGCCTCCAAAACTGCTCTCAAAAGTCAGTTACGGGTTCTGTTCTCCCAGACTTGGTAAATTGACCACAAAGTGCCACTTGGCACTCATACATGCAATTTCCCCGCATTGGGCTTCCTGCTTAAAAATCTCTCAACTAGTGCATCAGTTGACTTTGCAGCAGAGTACTAAAATGTTCCCTTGGTCATACCGAAGGTAATGACGCGAACACATTTCACGGCCCAAAATAGCAGTTCCCTAATTTTTAGGAGATGCTTCCGTCGGGCTCCCGCTGGTCTTCTGACCATCTATCCTCATTGGGACCGCATCCAAAAGTGCAATATGACCCAACTGTCGGATACTTTCTGTTGGTGATCCCACCTTGACTTTATGCCTTTATTGAGTTCACTTCCTAGTATCCACCAACTTGCTAAGTGCGACGGGGGGGACCTGTATGATCTTGCTCTGAGCCTAGACATCCTCTTACTGTACGAATTCCAGTGCCGACCAACTTCCTGTCTGCGGGTGAAACTACCGTTCACATTGGCCATACAATGTCCGACCATTTGCAACTTCAAAAAGAGGGTCTCAAAAATAAAACAAAAATCATTGGAAGAAACCAACAACTAAGGTTAGCAATTGCCACGTCCTCGTGACATACCCCCCTGTTGAAATCGCAAACGTCCTCGATTGCATACCATAAATACATGCCACTGATGATCTTGTGTTGTTAGCACTCTTTTATCATCGCATGTATCCGCAAGAAAGACTGTCAAAACATATGTACAAATGACTTAATGAGACCTTCATACTTTTGTCAAACTGTACACTGCTGTTGCACTGAATCCATGAGTACATTTGATGTGCTAGCTCTATCATTACCCCTCCTGTGCACACGTTGGGTTGGGGCATAAGTAGGCTGTAACCCAAAGGCCTCCAGGTAAAGCTGCAATACATTTGGTGACTCTGACAGTTCATGCTCTTCCATCCACTTTGCATCCATAGGTGGATAGTTCTTGAACTTCACCATAGCATCTTGCAACCTGTCCCTTAACTTTTACGTATGCAAAAGGCTCTTGCCTCTGCAAACGAGCATAATTCCACAACCTGACGTACCACCCACGACCAAGCAAGCTCAAATTTCAAGATGATTTACCAATGCGTCATAGAATCCAAGCAATCACCTCAGAGAATCGGCAAGCAGCATGTCACCTGACAGACCCACATCACTCCCGCAGGAGATCTAGTGGCCAATCTACCACCGCGAAACCTCTCCCTATCTCATCTTGGTTCATACTTGCAAACCCTAAAACGCAGCAGAAAATCAGCCCTAATTTGACCACTTTTTAGCAGGGCGTACATGCGGAATTTCCTGTTTGTCCTGTGAAGAGGAACCCTCTTCCATAATTCCCTTCCCCTTGTCGGCCATAGTGTAATCCCCGTGTTCCTGCACTGTGTGTCTTTACCCTGAACAATCCAGGCTCACTCTTTGAGGAAAAAGTGATTGATGTCCCGGCAATGGAACCATGTAACCGGCCCATAGGGCGGTAGGCGTTGGCTTTCACCCGAAATTCTTTACTTTATACACACACACAGAGCACTTTGCAAAGAGAACCTGCGACGGGAGTTAACACTTGAATACACACACGGTTCGGCAGCTAGAATGCTCCGAGCAGACGCCGACAACCTGTAGGCCCCAAAATTGGCGCCCCTTTCGGTATTTCTTTATTCTTTAGGAGGGTAAATTACAAGGTAAGGTCCTGGGAATCCTTCACGTGTATCCACCTAGATACCATTTGATTTGGCCAAATTTCGGCAGCATAACAGCCCCAAAACTTGCGCGAAACCAATTCCCCTGCTGGAACTCGCTTGCACTGGCGTATACCCTCTGATTCCTGTCCAAAAACAGTAAATTCAGCACGCTATATTTATTGGTTTTTGCCCTGTTTTCAGCCCCAAACAGTCCCCTAACTGTCCTTTGCCAGTGGGGCACGATTCCCAATGGTCCTGGCGTCCCTATGGCTGAAAAACAGTGAATTTACAGCGCATACAAAGTGCTGATTTTGCACCTGTACGGTGAGGTTATGACCCTCACCAGTGCCTGCTTTGGAGCAGCAGTTAGCTACCCCTGTTCCTGCTCAAGGAGGCTCTTGCCTCAGCACAAAAGCATGAACCCACACAACTGTACATCAGTCAAATGAGTAGCCCTCTTGTGGGGCATCACATAACTGCACGTAGGGGAGAGAGAGAGCAGTGTGTAGTGTGCAGGGCATCACTCCTAGCACCACACTGTACATGAGAGGGAAAGAAAGCACTCCATAGCTCTTAACCTGTGACAGGTTCTCAATGAAGCATCCTCCCAGCATAAATCGAGCGCCCCCTCTTCTGCCCTTAACCTGTAATGCATCTGTGAACAAATAGATGCAAAAAGGAGAAGATTTCCATGGCTGCCAAAACCTGTGTATCGCTGAAAACGCAGCAAAACAGCCCTGTAAACACGCATCTGATGCCTTCCAATGCTGAAAATGAGCTCCTTGGACCTAGGCAAAGTCATGGGAAGCTCAAAAATGGAGAGAAATGGCTGAAAATCCAAGTTAACAGCCTCCAAAACTGCTCTCAAAAGTCAGTTACGGGTTCTGTTCTCCCAGACTTGGTAAATTGACCACAAAGTGCCACTTGGCACTCATACATGCAATTTCCCCGCATTGGGCTTCCTGCTTAAAAATCTCTCAACTGGTGCATCAGTTGACTTTGCAGCAGAGTACTAAAATGTTCCCTTGGTCATACCGAAGGTAATGACGCGAACACATTTCACGGCCCAAAATAGCAGTTCCCTAATTTTTAGGAGATGCTTCTGTCGGGCTCCCGCTGGTCTTCTGACCATCTATCCTCATTGGGACCGCATCCAAAAGTGCAATATGACCCAACTATCGGATACTTTCTGTTGGTGATCCCACCTTGACTTTATGCCTTTATTGAGTTCACTTCCTAGTATCCACCAACTTGCTAAGTGCGACGGGGGGGACCTGTATGATCTTGCTCTGAGCCTAGACATCCTCTTACTGTACGAATTCCAGTGCCGACCAACTTCCTGTCTGCGGGTGAAACTACCGTTCACATTGGCCATACAATGTCCGACCATTTGCAACTTCAAAAAGAGGGTCTCAAAAATAAAACAAAAATCATTGGAAGAAACCAACAACTAAGGTTAGCAATTGCCACGTCCTCGTGACAAGCTTCCTCTGCGGAATGTCGTCTCTTGGAATGCACTGATTGAGGGATACGCCCATCAACGGCCGAGCCAGCAAGCTCTGGACTGTTTTCAGCAGGTGCAAAGAGAAGGCCTCCCTCCAGATGCAACCACATAAGCGTGCATCTTGAAAGCACACAAGACGGTGGTTTGGGCTTAAATGTTCACTCTGATATTGTTAGTAAGAGGCCATTGCAAAAAACTGCCATGCTTGGCAATGCCTTGGTCGATATGTATGCCAGATGTGGTGCTCCTGTGCGGGATATCGTCTTTTCGAACGCACTGATTGTAGGATATGCCCAACAACGTCCGGGCCAGCAAGCTCTGGACTATTTTCAGCATGTGCAAAGCGAAGGCCTTTGTCCAAATGCTGCCACTTACCTGTGTATCTTGCAGGCATGTCACTCTATGCAAATTGCTCTTGAAAAGAGATGACGTGCTTGGCACTGCCTTGGTCAATATGTATGACAAATGTGGGACACTTCATCAAGGGTTGTTTATAAAACTTGGCGTGCTTGGGAATGCCTTGGTCGATACGTGAGTGTGGTGCACTTCAGAAAGCACAAAATGAACTTGAGGAGCTTATCGCCCCAGTGCATTGATTGCGGGATAAGCGCATCTGGAGCTGGGCCAAAAATCTCTTTGATGTTTTCAATGGATCCGAAGCAAGGGCCTCTCTCTAGAAGCAATCACATATGCATGCATCTTGAAGCCATGTGTGTGTACGCAAGATGCCGATATGGGCTTAAAATTTCGCTTTGATAGTGTTAGTGGCAGAAACCTGTTGGGCCTGCCAATGCCTTGGTTGATATGTACGCCAAATGTGGTGCTCCTATGCAGGATGTCGTCTTTTGGAATGCACTAGTCACAGGATATGCCCGACAACAGCCGGGCCAGGAAGCTATGCATTGTTTTGAACAGGTGTGAAGGGAGGGCCTTTCTCCAGATGCTATCACCTACGTATGTATCTTGCAGGCATGTGGCTCGATCCAAGATGGTTTGTAAAAGAGATGGCGTGCTTGGCACCGCCTTCGTTGATACGTACGCAAAATGTGGGACACTTCAACTAGGGCTTTTTCAAAAACTTGTAGTGTGGGAATATACGCCAACTATGGGGCACTTCAGATACGGCTTGAGAAAGCACAAAAACTACTTGAGAAGATTCCTGTCCGGAATGTCGTCTCTTGGAATGCATTGATTAAGAGATATGCCCAACAACGGCCGAGCCAGCAAGCTCTGCACTGTTTTCAACAGGTGCAAAGAGAAGGCCTCCCTCCATATGCAACCACATAAGCGTGCATCTTGAAAGCACACAAGACGGTGGTTTGGGCTTAAAAGTTCACTCTGATATTGTTAGTAAGAGGTCGTTGCAAAAAACTGCCATGCTTGGCAATGCCTTGGTCGATATGTATGCTAGATGTGGTGCTCCTTTGTGGGATATCGTCTTTTCGAGCGCACTGATTGTAGGATATGCCCAACAACGGCCGGGCCAGCAACCTCTGGACTATTTTCAGCATGTGCAAAGTGAAGGCCTTTGTCTAAACGCTGTCACCTACGTGTGCATCTTGCAGGCATGCCACTCTATGCAAATTGCTCTCGAAAACAGATGGCGTGCTTGGCACTGCCTTGGTGAATATGTATGACAAATGTGGGACACTTCATCAAGGGTTGTTTATAAAACTTGTCGTCCTTGGGAATGCCTTGGTCGATACATGAGTGTGGTGCACTTCAGAAAGCACAAAATGAACTTGAGGAGCTTATCGCCCCAGTGCATTGATTGCGGGATAAGCGCATCTGGAGCTGGGCCAAAAATCTCTTTGCTGTTTTCAATGGATCCGAAACGAGGGCCTCTCTCTAGAATCGATCACATATGCATGCATCTTGAAGCCATGTGTGTGTACGCAAGATGCCGATATGGGCTTAAAATTTCGCTTTGATAGTGTTAGTGGCAGAAACCTGTTGGGCCTGCCAATGCCTTGGTTGATATGTACGCCAAATGTGGTGCTCCTATGCAGGATGTCGTCTTTTGGAATGCACTAGTCACAGGATATGCCCGAGAACAGCCGCGCCAGGAAGCTATGCATTGTTTTGAACAGGTGCAAAGCGAGGGCCTTTCTCCATATGCTATCACCTACGTATGCATCTTGCAGGCATGTGGCTTGATCCAAGATGCTCTGTGAAAGAGATGGCGTGCTTGGCACTGCCTTCGTTGATACGTACGTAAAATGTGGGACACTTTAGCTAGGGCTTTTTCAAAAAGCTGTAGTGCTTGGCAATGCATTGGTTGATACGTATACTGAATGTAGTGCACTTCAGAAAGCACATAACGTGCTTCCAGAGCTTCTTCTCCCGAATGCCGTCTTCTACAGTGCATTGATTGCGGGAATATACGCCAACTATGGGGCACTTCAGATACGGCTTGAGAAAGCACAAAAACTACTTGAGAAGCTACTTGTCCGGAATGTCATCTCTTGGAATGCACTGATTGAGGGATATGCCCACAACGGCGGAGCCAGCAAGCTCTGGACTGTTTTCAGCAAGTGCAAAGAGAAGTCCTCCCTCCAGATGCAACCACATAAGCGTGCATCTTGAAAGCACACAAGACGGTGGTTTGGGCTTAAAAGTTCACTTTGATATTGTTAGTAAGAGGCCGTTGCAAAAAAATGCCATGCTTGGCAATGCCTTGGTCGATATGTATGCTAGATGTGATGCTCCTGTGCGGGATATCGTCTTTTGGAACGCACTGATTGTAGGATATGCCCAACAACGGCCGGGCCAGCAAGCTCTGGACTGTTTTCAGCATGTGCAAAGCGAAGGCCTTTGTCCAAACGCTGTCACCTATGTGTGCATCTTGCAGGCATGTCACTCTATGCAAATTGCTCTCGAAAAGAGATGGCGTGCTTGGCATTGCCTTGGTCAATATGTATGACAAATGTGGGACACTTCAGCAAGGGTTGTTTATAAAACTTGTCGTGCTTGGGAATGCCTTGGTCGATAAGTGAATGTGGTGCACTTCAGAAAGCACAAAACGAGCTTGAGGAGCTTAATGCCCCAATGCATTGACTGCGGGATAAGCGCATCAGAAGCTGGGCCAAAAATCTCTTGGTTGTTTTCAATGGATCCGAAGCGAGGGCCTCTCTCTAGAAGCAATCACATATGCGTGCATCTTGAAGCCATGTGTGTGTACGCAAGATGCCGATATGGGCTTAAAATTTCACTCTGATGTTGTTAGTCATGGGTTGCTGCAGAAAACCGTTGTGCCTGGCAACGCCTTCGTTGATATGTATGCCAAATGTGGTGCTCTTGTGCGATATGCCCAACACGATTGTGGCAAAGATGCACATTGGATGCAAAGGGAAGGCATATTTCCATATGCAAAATGACATGCTTGGTGGCGCTTTGGTTGACTTCTTTTACGAGAGGCGAAGTGAGGGATGCTCGCCATACAAAGTCTCTTGGAGTGCTTTTATGGCCCTAGGTTGCTTTAAACAAATGCAAAGAGAGGGTTTCTCACATTGAGATTGTTGATAGCAGATTGGTGGTGAAAAAATATTGTACTTGGCTGTGCTTTGGTCTACTTGTATGTCAAATGTGGTTCTCTCATGAAAGAAAAAAAAAGTCTTGATGGGCTTTCCCTGCGGAATGTCATCACCTCAAACGCATTGACTGCTGGATATACCCAACTTCATTGTGCTAGGGTAGCTTAGAAGCAGATGCAAACGGAAGGATTTTCTCGAAATGCATTATCTATGCTTGCATCTTGAAGGCCAATGTCCTTATGCAAGCCATTGACATGGGTGACAAAATCAATGAGAAGTTACGACAAAATCAATGAGATGATACCTGGTACGGCACCGTTCGTGAAGGATGTCATGCTTGGCCATGCTTGGTTGATATGTGTGGTACTGTCACGAAAGCATAAAAAGATGAAAAGTTCTTGATTGGCATTCTCTCTGGAATGTCATCACCTACAACGTATTGGGTGTTGATATGCATGTCGCAAGAAATCTCGTGATTGTTTTTACGGAACCTCCTTCCCCAAATACATTCACCTATGCTTGCACCTTGAAGGCTTGTGGCCTTATGGAAGACTTTCACATGGGTATTAGAATTCACGATGTGATTGCTACTCAAGGGTTGTTGGGAGTACTATGTCATGCTTGGCGGTGGTTTGATCAATATGTATACCAAATCTGGTGTCCTCACAATAACACAAAAACTTCTTGAAGGATATCCTTCTTGGGATGTCATATCTTGTAGCAGGTTAAGTGCAAAAGATGTCGAACATTGTTGATGTAAGGAAGTGCATCGATGATAGACATTCAATCGTGCAGTGAGTAAGCAGTATCATTTTTTTACTTTTGACACTGAGAACGCAGTTAATGGAACGCACTAAAAATTGCACGCTATCGTGGGAATGGCACGTTCCCTCGTATTATAAAAATTGGGGAGGACTGTGCAAACTCCCCCATGCAAGGAGACTTGCATGTTTTCTTTTCTTTGAAACATAAAAATGGAACAACAAACAATTAATAACATTGACATCTTATATGATTGTAAACATTGAGCTTGACAAGACTCTAACCCTCCTTGTGGTTTTCTGCAAGGTACCCCTCTGAAACACTACGATCAGTATCCGATTTTTATGAGGTGCACCTCTGAACCACGACGATCGGTATCCCAGACACACTTTCAGGTAAAAAAATCTAACATGCTTCAATGAAAAAAATCTCTCTCTCTCTCTCTCTCTCTCTCTCTCTCTCTCTCTCTCTCTCTCTCTCTCTCTCTCTCTCTCTCTCTGTTTTCTCAAAAAAAAATTAACACCTCGAAGGCTTGTGGCCTTATATGAGATCTTCAAACACAATTCATTTTCTCAGTTTTTGACCAACAAAATCTAGGCAACAAGCAAAATTTGGAACACAAGTCAAGCATAGACAAGCAGAGCATGATGAGGAGTTAAAAGAAATGGTTTTTTCTTTTCTAACCGGATTGATTCCAAGATATATCCAACCTGCTTGTGGCAAGAAAGCTTTGGGTTTTTTTTACTAGATGTGAAGGAAAGGCTTGTCTCTAATTTCAATCACGTACGCTTCCACCTTGAAAGCTTGTGGCCTTATACGAGATCTTCAAACACAATTTGTTTTCGCGATTTTTAGTTAGTAAAATCTAGAGAACAAGCAATATTCAAAACACAAGTCATCTATAGACAAGCGGGGTGTGATGAGGGGTTAAAGGCAATGGGTTATGCTTTGTAGACCAGACTGATTACAATATATACTCAGCATGGTTGTGGCAAGCCTAGCTCTGAGCTGATTTTACCATATGTGAAGGGAACGCCTCTCTCTAATTGCAATCACCTATGATCCACCTCGAAGGCTTGTGGCCTTACAAAAGACCTTTACATGTATGATTTCTTAATTCACGATAAGATTGCTAGCCAGGGGCTATAGGAACAAGATATCATGCTTGATGGTGTTTTGATCTATATGTATGTCAAATATGGTGTTTTGATCTATATGTATGTAGTCATGTAGGCGAGGTTGAGGAGGCATGATGACATTTCAAGTCCATACGGTAGGACCATAACGTAGAACCTATCTTACGCCACTATAATTCTATGGTGGATTTCCTTAGTAAAGTAGGACTTTTAAAGTAGACAAAGGAGCTAATGAAAAGTATACCATTTTTTTGGATATTATCAGATGCCTCTTGTAATACACATAACGATGTGACATTAGGAGAATGTTGCTTCGATTGAGTGCTCGATAAAGGCGGTTGGGAGGCGGTTGTGCAACTGCTTATATATTAATGTCTGGCATCTATGCCACTGCAGGCATGGAAAAGGATGTGGCAAGAATACAAGACATGAGAAGGTTCTCAAAAGTATGGGATTATGTGAATGGTGTATCACCATCAAGATGAATAGTGTCTGACCTCCTGCCCCTGAGAGACATTTCAGATCAGCAAGTGAGGTGAAGGCTTCTCTTTCGACAAAGTCCCTTATCACCATCAAGATGAATATTGTCTGACCTCTTGCCCCTGAGAGACATTTCAGATCAGCAAGTGAGGTGAAGGCTTCTCTTTCGACAAAGTCCCTTGTTGAATCTTCAAATGACACAACCATACCCACACAAATGACAAGAATGCGGAAAATAGAAAATTAATACAATCTAAAAGGTAAGAACATATTTAGACATATCAACATTGGGACATGAAAACCATGAGCTGTCAAAATAGGATTATGCCAACTCAAGGTAATAGGATTTGTGGAAAACAAAGCACAAGCGCTCTCTCTCTCTCTCTCTCTCTCTCTCTCTCTCTCTCTCTCTCTCTCTCTCTCTCTCTCTCTCTCTCATTTTCTCTTACCCTCGGACTCACTTCAATTCAATACAAATGCGGCTAGCGAAGCACTCTAGTTTTATATAATGTGGAGGGGGTCAAGTCGACATATACAAACACCGGTGAAAGAGAGGTCTATGACTACTTTAGCATTTGTAGATAGGTGGGCTCAATTAGTGCTATAGAGTTCGTAGATAGGGTCTTTTTGCTGTATGCTTGCATGCAGGTGGCATTCCCCCATAAATACAAGAAAATCCCTTGAGAGAGGGCTCTTCCTATGCACTCTTGGAAATTGCATTGATTGTAGGATGTGTCTACCAGCAAGTCCAAGAAGCTTTGTGCTATTTTCAAAGGATGTGAAGCAAGGGTTTCTCACCAAATGGAATAATCTAAGCTTGCAGCCTTACACCTTTAAGACAGTGGTATTATGCAAAATGCTGAAAGGAGAAAAATACACAAGGAGAAAGCTATTTGAAAAAAAAATTCATGCTTGGCATTCACACTCGTGACGATTTGGTTTTAATGGTTGCACCAAACTTTCAAGCTTTGCCAACCTTTTTTTTTTGGCGAGCTTGGTTGAGACGGGCATGTCTACCAAGCCACATGCTCACTTTCTAAAAAGGTAGTTAGTAGGGTAGAGGAGCCAGTAAGTGACCGGCCCAGTTGTGAGCGGGCCTGCCCCCAGTGTAATGTACGAGTATCTTAGCAAAAGAGATCCACTTGCACACCAAAAGTGCATAGCTTGATGGTTACATGCATAGATTATACTGGTCGCGTGGCAGGGCTCGAGCCTAGCCGGCAGTATCATCTCTAGGTACACCCCGTCTGGCTTGCTACTCGCCCTCTAATTTTTTACACAAGAATTCAGTGTCACCTGCAGCGCGCTCGCGGCAAAACACCATCGACATCAAGATTTTTGTTGCAATCAAGTTGTTGCACAGGCTTTTGAATGCACCATTTCTTGCTCGAAATAGTAAAACATAGCCTACGCCAGGGTTATTTCAATCTCTGCGTCTCCATTATTGGGACTATTGTGCTATCCTTTCATTTTATTAAAAATAAGTCACTCAAAGAATGCTAATAACTCCTCTCCTCCAATAGCGAAAGAGACACATATGATAACCTTTGAGACTAGAGGAGATACAATTGTACGGATGAAAGGCATGTTTCTTGCGGTTATAAATCATGATGAGGATGGTGCCACCTCATTGCCATATGTGCTTATGTTTTTTTCCTTTTTTTATGGTGTACAAATATACAACATGTAATGTATTGAACAACGTCTTATAAAACAAAAGTTATACAAACCTATTTCTTCTCAATACTGCCATGTTCGTGTTTCCCTTCAGTCATGAGTTTGAAAGGGGTTGGCCATGAGTTGCCAGGCGACGTAAGAGGTCCATCACCCCCTCCACAAGGCGAAGGTTCAAAGAAGAAGAAGCTGAAGATGATGAGGATGACAATGCAAGAGAAGCAGTAATAAAACAAGCCTTTGAGATGGCTAAGCTTAAGAAATTCAATGGCATCGGAAAGATGGGTGAAGATTTGGAAGCATGGATTGAAGAACTCGAAGACTTCTTTGCCTTATGGGAGATTTTTGAAGAAGCGACGACGAAGATTGCTATCTTGCAGCTTCGTAGTGTTGCAAAACTATGGTGAAAAATGTACATGTGGACTTATACCGTTGAAGTGCAATTTCATGGAAGGAATTTTGTACACAAGTTGAGAAAAGGTATTGTTCTCCTCACTAAAATATGGAAAGAAGATGGATTTTTATGGTTTCAAGCAGTATCAAGCCGATAAACCAGTTTTGATCGCGGATGAGTATAAAGAGAAACTTTTGCCTTTACATAAATATGCTCCAAAGTTGACAGGCGATGCATGAAAGATGAATTTATTGAGGGCTTGCGAGACCTGTTGAAGTGAAGGATGCAGCTTGTGTTGATTTTCTAGATGTTGTGGCAAAGGCTAAAAATCATGAAAAGTGGGACAAATTTAACAGACCAGGAGGATGATTTCAACATGAGATTGTTTGAATAATGTTGCAAAAAGTCCTCAAACCCTTTCAAATCAATCTTTTTCTATTTGCAAAGATAATAATGCATAGTAGTGACTAGAATCGTTCCCTGATGGTGGAAATGGAAGTGGAAACCACAAGAAGCAACCTCGAGTGCATAGGCACCAAGACGTGGAGTTTCCCAAAAGAGCTTGAAGGCTTGGATTATGCTTTAGGTGTGGAGAGCAAAGCCACCAGACTCTCTAATGCTCGAATAAAGTGATTGATAAGGCAATACGGGCCAAATGGATGAAGCAAAAACTATTGGTGATGCGGATGATAAAGATAAGTCATTTGACCCTCTTTTATAGTTTTTAATATCTTTAATACATCATTTAAAAGCTTTTATGATTAAATTTATAGGTAAAATCAAAAATTTGAAATTGAATTTTTTAATCGATGTGGGTAGTATACATTGCTTCTTCTCTAAATTGGTGGAGAAATTAAACCTGAAACTAAAATGAGAGATTAAAACGTCTATGGAATTAGCCATCGGCAATAAAAGTTTCACGAAAGGGCTAATTGAAAATTTGTGTCTTTTTTTAATGGTCAGAACCATAAAGGTAATTTTTATGTCATAGGGATGCATGTAATTATTGGCATGGATTGGATGACTCAAAATCATGACCTTTTTAAAGAAAGAGTTAATCAGACCTAGTGTATCTCCTTGGGACAGTCAAGCATGTTCTTTTTCAAAGGAAGAAGGATGGGACATACATATTGTGTATTGGCTACAAGGGTATTGACTACATGTAGGTTGTGTATTGAGTCTGAGGGGCTAAATAAACAAACCATAAAAAATAAATATCTCCTCCTGCACATTGATGAGTTATTGAGTCAACTTAGTGGTGCTCAAGTGTTTTCAAAGCTTGACCTACGATCTGAATACCACTAGATAGAAAGAAGATATTTTCAAGATTGTTTTTCGTACATGATATGGGCACTTTGAATTTACAATTTTGGCTTTTTATTTGAATAAAACACCTATAACATTCATATGTTTAATAAACAATATATTTCATCCTTATCTTGATGACTTTATTTTGATGTTTTTGGATATATTTCTGTTTATTCTAAGAATGAGAAGGAACATGAGCTACATTGACGGAAAAATTTGGAAGTATTGTGTGATCATCACTTGTGTGCTAAACTGAGTAAGTGCTTCTTTGCTAAGCAATAAAGTGTATATTTAGGAAGGGTGATCTCTAAAGAGGCCATTCATATTGATCCTGATAAGAATTGTAGATTGGATGATGCTAAAAACTGTGAGAGATATGAGGAGTTTTATGGGGTTGGCATAGTATGAGCGAGCGCATATTAAGAATTTTTTTAAGATTGTGAGTCTTGTAGATGGCGGAGGCAGTCTCACTAGGTGGAAACCGGCTCCTGAAAGCAGAGCAACGGACCAGTCAATAATTACCATGGCGGTTACCACAATAACTTCAAGGGGCTATAAATAGGACCCGTTACATTGTAATCGGGTTAGCTGTACTTTTGGGCTGTTTATTTTTTGACTTCTTACTCTTAGTTATGTGGTTGTAGTCCTGAAGCTGTTTTCGAGCTACATTATCCTCACTTGTAATCTTACTTTGTGATCCCTAATACACTAGTCGAGTGTACTTCAATCAGATATATTTTGTATCCATTCTTTCTGAACTCTGAATCTGAATCTGAATCTGAACACTAATTCCAGTCATTCAGTCTGTCTCTCTCCTCAGCAGATGTATTTCAGTTCATGTAACTATTCCATTTCAATTTCTATCTTCTCCTCCACTTCTATTGATTGAACTAATTAATCACCAATAGCTGTAAATTCTGACACTGGAATCAGCTATCTAAAGAGATCATCTCCAATTCCATTTTGGCGATCACGGTGGCTAGAGTTGTTGCTCGTTGACTAGAAAACTCCTCTCCCAATTTGATTTTTCAACTGTAGTGATGGCACCCAAACCCAGCCATGGCCGGAAACCATCCTACCGCATTGACCCTATCCCTGAGGAGTTAAAAAGAGATTCTGATTCCAAGGATGAACAAGTAACTAACACGGAGGCTCAGGAGGAGCACAGTCATGCTGATGAGGCAAAGGACTCTTAGCATTCTAGGTAGTCCAAAAGAAGAAGGGCTGAAAGGGAAGAACGCAAGGCCAAGAGTTCTCAGGCCACACAGCGGGACGAAGGAGGCAAAGGCAGTAAAGGAAGTCACCATAGTTCCAGTAGAAAAGTCAGGGAGGAAACAGCAACTGAGACGGAGGCAGAAATTAATTGGGATGCAGACACAGACCATTATAAGAAAGCTTCAAAAAGGAGCAAGGATCCCAAGGTGAGAAGAGGAAGAAATGATGTTGATAGACATGATTACACATCTTCATTGAAAATTTCTTTTCCCGTGTTCAAAGGGGGAAAGAAGGATGACCCAAATGTTCATATCCAAGCTTTTGAGCAGTATGCTGAGTTAAAAAATATTGATGAAGATGACTGGGGTGAATACTTTTCGTAAACATTAAAGGAGGCAGCAAGGAAATGGTACTACCATTACCCGGCTTGTCAACTCAGATCATATAATCAACTGCTTAAAGCTTTCTGACTGGAATATTCAGATGACAAAGGAGATGAGGATATACTCTATGAGCTGGATAAGATAAAGCAGAGAAAATTGTCAGTCAGAAGTTATATTGAGAAAATCAAGGAACTGACTAGACAACTACAGGAACCACCATCAGAAAAGCGGCTGCGAGCATGGTTTTTGAATGGTTTTCACAGTAAGAATCTTAGGGAACAGGAGGTGCCAACACCAACAAAGAAATTCAATGATTTGGTGCAGCGAGCCCTGAAGCTAAAACAGCAAGCTAAGGAGGAAAAGAGTCATAAGAAGAGGAGGTCCAGTAGTAGCAGTACTTCTACTGAAGATTCTGATTCCAGTAGAGCCTCCAATAGTTCTGAAAGTAGCTCAGATGAAAGGACCAAAGACAAGATTAAGAAGGGATCTTGGTCTAGGAAGATTGAAGAGATGGCCCAACAAATTGCTGAAATTAGCCAGACCAGACAACCAGTAAGAAGAATGGAAACCTGGTGTTCAAAGTGTAAATCTAAAGACCATGTTTCAAACGAATGCCCACAGTGTACTTATTGCAAAGCCTATGGCCATCTATGGAACAACTGTGGTATTCGAATTCATCATTTCAAGAAGGGAAAAGATTTGTCAGTGGTGGCATTTACCAATGCTGAACCACTAAGAGTGGAAACTACTAGTGCTTCTCAAGAAGAGAAACCAGGTATCAGTGGTACTGGTACAAGGCGCGGTAGATACCAAGCGGGTACTAGCCGGGGCTGAGGTCATGGTGATTTTCAAAATCGAATCCTGAATTGCTATACTTGTGGTAAGTATGGGCATTTCGTGGCTCAGTGTCCAGAAACACCTATGACTGCGGATACTGAGGAGAAGGTTTAAGAACTATTTCTTGTATGAGCAGTTACATGAAGTAAAGGGGTGGTGATTTAGGAAATTCCAGAAAATCCAGCAAAACCAGTCACTCTTGAAAGTAGCAAATGGGCTCATCAGAGAGAGGTATGGAAGGCCAAGTGTAAAGAAAAGGTGGTTGATGAATGGTAGGAGCAGAGAGAACTAGCGATGAAAATCACAGAGGATTTAGCCAAGAAGCTGCCAGAGCAGCCAGAGAGTTTTGAAGCCCGGGTCATTCATAAGATAACTACCCAATTTTCTGAGACAACACAACGAAATCAGTTAAAGCTTGGGATACCTAAGACCATGTTGGCTCCAGTACAAGGGTTGATGGAAGAGTTGGGAACTGATAAAGGAGCTGAAAGCACTAAAATAAAGGAATGGTATTGTGAAGATACTACCAGTTCTTCAAGTTCTAACAATAACTCTGATCATGAGAAAGAGGAAATTCATGTCAAGATTTGTGACAGAATTCATAAACTCACTATGGAGTTAGAGTACATTAGAAGTTGACTTGATAAGCTGTCAGAGATGATGAAGTGCCGGTGATTCAGGTGGATTACAAAGTTCGGAAACAATGGGAACCACTATCGAGCGTCATACTAGATGGAGGAGCAGAGGTAAACATTCTGGGAGCACATCTTCAGCAAAGGATGGGAATTACTAACCCGAAACCAGCACCTTTCAAAGTTTGAATGGCGGATCATCAAGTGGTGCAGGCAACTGGAATGATAGAGAGTATGTAGATAAGAGTGGACAAAGAAAAGTTCAAAGCTAGTTTCCTAGTACTAGAAGCAATTTCCAGACCAGTTCACTGAATTGAATTCAGGAGAACGTCCAGTTCAGCTAACTGGAAGGTCAAAAGAACCAGTTGATTTCAGCACACCAGTAGAACAAGCACACTCTAGAGGAGCTACTAAAAATCAGAATAGTAATTCAGATCTCAGAGGATCATCTTGGGATTGAGGAGTCAACCAAGAGAAAGGTTGGAGGGCCTAATTGGTTGCTTCCAGATGATCAGGAGATAGAGGAATGGAATTTGGGGTCTGAGGAAAACCCTAGGTTGATCAAGGTCAATAAACATCTGAATCCCACGATGAAAGAGAAGGCACGATATATGTTCCAGCACTATAAAGATGTGTTCACATGGGAACATACTGATCTCAAAAGAAGTGGATCCACGGGTCTGTCAACATCGAATACCACTGAAACCAGATGCCTGACCAGTACGACTACAGCACTATCGAATGAATACAAATTATGCTAAGAAGGTCAAGGAAGAGATTGAAAACCTTCTAAAACATGGGTTCATTACTGAAGTAGCTAGTAGTGATTGGTTGTTTCCTATTGTGGTTGTGCCTAAGAAGAATGGGAAGTTGAGAGTATGTGTAGATTATAGGAAACTGAATGCTCAAACCATCAAGGATCCATTTCCATTACCCTTCACAGATATGTTACTTGATGAAATTGCAGGATATGAGATGTATAGCTTTATGGATGGTTATAGTGGCTATAACCAGTTACACATTGCTCCTGAGGATTGGGATAAGACCACTTTTATTACGGAGTGGGGAGCATTTATGTATTTGGTAATGCCATTTGGCCTTTGCAATGAACCGGCCACTTTTCAATGATGTATGATGGAAATATCCAGTGAATTTCTTCATCGATTCCTCGCCATATTCATGGATGACTTCACTGTATATTCAACAGAGGAAAAGCATTTACTATTTCTGGAGATGGTTTTTAAGCGCTGTCAGGTAAAGCGGATTTGTCTGAATCCATTCGAATCTGTTTTCTTAGTCTAGGAAGGACAACTATTGGGACATGTGGTGTCGAGAAATGGAATAGAAATGGCCAATGACAAGATCCACTGCGTTCAACAGGCCAAGGCGCCTAGAGATGCATCAGAATTAAGTTCTTTCCTAGGATATATTAATTTTTACAGAAGATTTGTGCACAAGTTTGCTTCCCAAGCATTACCATTGTATGAACTTACAAAGAAAACCAGCAAGTTCAGTTGGACTGCTGAATGTCAAGAAAGTTTTCAGAAATTAAAGAATGCCATCATCAGTAAACCAGTTCATTGACAACCGAATTGGGATGTCTATGGTAGGAAAGTGTTAGTCACTCCAGAAAATATTGCTTTCGCATTCCGAATGCCAAATGCGCCAAAGCCATCTGTGGCAACTGCAGAGCAAATTAGTGCAGCCTTGAAAGAAGATGATGCTGCCAAAAAGAAACGAAAAGCCAGTGCGCAAGGAGTGCCAGTAGTAGCAGGTCTGGACATTCCTGCTGCCTACCGCTTTGTAGTTGATGTAATGGAATTGGCCTATTTAACTTGAGAGTAGCGGAAATTAATGAAAGTACTTTTGAGAAATGACTTTGTGAGCATAGCGGGTGAACATAGTTGAAGATAGCAACATAATCATAGCACTTAGTTAACTTGGCATGAACAATACTTTTGCAAGAGAGAGAATTTAGAGAACATGACAACAGTTGAGGACCGGATTTACGGTCCCCCCTCCAATAGGCATTTGTATTATGATTTCTCCCATTAAGAGAGACTTGTTACAATACAATCTTTGTGTTCCTTGTGACCTAGGTGATGCAATGAAGATGGAAAGCTTCATGCATCACAAACATAACATAAACTTGAAGAAAGCTTTAACTATCCCAAAACCTCAAACACCTTCGAAGGTGGAGAGAGCTAGCAGGGAATGAGGGTAGGGAAGAGGAAGAAGAAACATTTCGTAGGAGAAAGAATTAGTTCCTCACTTGTCATAACTCTTGTTTCTAGCATACATAATAGCATATTAATGAAGAAGAAGGAGATGGCAAGCTTAAGCATTGAAGCATGGCTCTTGGTTGGATTTGCACTCCATATCCAAGAGTGTTGGTGTAGGCTCTCAACCTCTACTTGCTTGGAGAAGGAGAGGGAGCTCTCGCACTTTGCATAGCACACAATGAGAGTGTTTGTGAGTGTGTGTGGGTGAGTATACCCCCTAAGCAACCCCCTAGCTTGCTTGGGTCGACCCTCCCTTGTAGCTCATGCTTGAAGCTCATTGGACCCCTCCAGGCCTAGCCAATCACAAGCAGGAGGCATTACAAGCAACAAGGGTAGCCTTGAGACAAGTGTCCCCCTTTCCCCTTTGAGAGAGAGAGATAGATAAATGCTAAATCAATTAATTAACTCTCCTAAATTATTATTGGACCCCTTGGGTGGCCAACCAATAGGCTTCAGGGCAACATGAGGAGGAACTTGACAAGTGTCCCTTTTGCTTTCTTTGTACCATGCATGCCTTGTGTGAGTGTGTGGGTGTTCTCTCTCATCCCCCCTCATGTAGGGCTCGTCCCCTCCTTGTAGGGATTGAATCTTTGACTTTTTGACACCTCAAGCCCCTCATGCATAGGCCCAGTTCCCACCACAAGCTTGGCTCATAAGCACTTTAAGCTTGGGTTGGGTTCTCACCTCAAGTGCAACCCTAGCATCTCAAGCATGTCAAGCACCTCAAGCATCTCAAGCACCTCAATCATCAAGCACCTCAAGCACCTTAGTCATCAAGCATGACAAGCACCTCGAGCTGGGTCGGGTTCCCGCGCCTCAAGCTCAGCCCTAGCTTACCTAAGGTCAAAGGCCTTTTACACACATTATTGGAGGTCTTCAATGAAGCTAACCCTAAGGTCTTATGCTCCATTTGTTAGCCTTGCTCTTTGATATACCATCTCTCATTTGGGCCCCTTTACCATTGGCCCCATTTTGAGATAGATCTATAAGCACATGTCTATATCTTAACACTTGTTCCCGTTTATTCTCCCACATTAAGTGATCAATTTAATATGAGTAAATCATTTCGGTTGGTTAGATATTAGATTTTATGACATAGTTGAAGCTGTGAGCCTTGAAAGAAGATGATGTTGCCAAAAAGAAACGAAAAGCCAATGCGCAAGGAGTGTCAGTAGTAGCAGGTCTGGACATTCCTGCTACCTACTGCTTTGTAGTTGAAGCTGTGAGTCTTAAAAATAATCTGACTTATGTGTCAGAAAAGCTATTTGCTATGCTCCTAGCAAAAAGATTGGACTCTACAATTTTTATCAAACTCTATCAGATATTGTCACACAATGTGCTTTAGCAAACTGCCAAGTTGAAGTCTCAAAATGTCTTCAAAGCTTGGTATGTTTGGCAGTTTCTTTATTGAGCTGCTCCAAACGCCCATGCCTAGGTAAGAATGGCTTGGAGCTAGAAGCCAATTCCAGTTCCCAACAATGTGGAATTATCGTCAGATGAAGAATCCCCAGAAAACCAATTAGCTCTCACTGGACAAAAGAGAAAGGCCACACAAGAGGAGGTTGGCAGTTCTAAAAGACCAAGGACAACATTGACTAGAAATGATGCTCTTCTTAAGCAGTTAGAAAGCTAGATCCAAACAGTGTCTACTGAAAAGACTCCAGCTAGCAAGACTGAACAACCTCTTGACCAGACCACTGGTGGAGTCAGCCCGTCACAGGGCAGATTTTAGCAACCACCAATACGGGACAAGACCGGTCAGCAGATAGGCCCAGTGCTGAGCAGCCAGCAGATCAGACTGATAAGGGAAAAGGACCAGCACCTTCAAGTCCACTTGGAAAGGTTCCATCCCTTACAGTGAAGCGGCCCTGCGTTTAACAAAGAAAGATTGGTTACAGCAGCTGCAAACTCATCCTCTCAAAGGACATCTACTTCTGCATAAATCTAATTATTCTACATTACCATATATGGCTCCTGTCACGGTTTATGAGCCAACTGCCTCTGACCCAACCATAGTGAAGGATGGCTATTCTGTACTAATTTAGTCATCTTGGAACACTATTGTGAATGCCATAGGACAAATGTTGGATTCTTCAGTGTCAGATTTGATGAATTAACCAAGGTAAAAATTGAACTGAAGGAGGTTGAGTAGCAGATTGAAAAGATGGAGCAGGAGAGGGTAGCCCAGGCCCTACACCACAGTATCCTTGAAACTCAGTCAGCTAGGACCATTCAACAATTAGAAAATAAGTTATCCAAGGTGGAGTCTGAGATTTGGACCTTGAGGGAAGAAAAGGCAAAAGCTGAAAGGGCTGCGGACAGATTGAAACTCTGCTAAGAATGAAGCGAGTTGATTTCAACTCATTGCTAACTACCCACACTGCTAAAAGATACATCTATCATAATCTGGCTGAGATATTAAATCCAGAAGGGAATGTTGTTTTTAATATGGATAATTTGAGGACTCTCATGGAGACAATGCAGAGTGACTTGCAAGACAAACTCTCTGAATATAATAGTGCTCTGGTAAATCAAGTATCCTTTATTATATTGAACAACAGAACAACCTTGAGGAAGATGAAGAAGAAGAGAAGGAGGAGGAATTATAAGAAGGGCATGATGATGATGACTCTCCTCTATCTCCAACTTTAGGACCTGGTACTGGTGGAGCGGGGGCTACCGGAGGGAATCAGTCCAAGACATACCAATCAGACCAGCATGAAGTTCAACAGTCAGGTGACCAGCAGGTGGGACATCAACAACCCAACAACACTAAAAATTCACAAGTACACCAGTCACAGCACAGTATGGATGATAAAGAGAAAGGCAAAGATGTAACTGAGATTCTAACAGGTGATGAGCAACATTCATTACAACTCATCACGATGAACAAGAGATTATGACATCAGCACGCTCCTTAACCAGGATGTATTTGGAGGATGATGATCTTATCACTGATCTGGAGCAATTTCAGTGACTATATGTTGGCGCTAGGGAAATGGTTCAACATTGGAAATCAGCTGCTTTCCATGATCAGGAGGTGTGCCAATTGCCTGAGCATCCTAGTATCGTACAACTGCTAGAGAGAGTGCCTGAATGGATACTAACTGTTGACTAGAAAGTAGCTAATCCACATTGGCAGCGGCATTCTACTATAGATTGTCATTCCCTAGCTGTGGAATTAGAGCTCCTGCTAGGGAATAAGCCGACATATAAATGTATGAAAGATGTCAGATGTCAATTAAAAGAGGTCTTGGTGCAAATGCAGTTTGCTAGGGAAGTTCTGGATCAGAGGGTGTGAGCTATTCTTGAATATCAAACTACCACTAGCAAGGGACCTCGAACTCAAATGACAGTAGGAGAACAGGCAGCTGCTCTCTGGATATTATTTTAGCTGGTTAAAGTTACCAGAAAGATGATGCAGCAAGAGAACCAGGCTGTCCTTAATTTTCTAGAGTTTGTACCTGCTTCCCCAGTGCTCTTGTATGCTTTACCAGCAAGAGAAGCGAAGCTGCCGAGGTTTTTTCCAGCACTATATCCTCAACATACAGAACCAGTGGATCGGCTCACATACTATAAGATTATTGATGATCTTCAAGATTGGTATGAGCGATCAACTATGGAATAGAAAACCTGGCAAACACTATTCAATGATGCTCTTCAATTAAATGATTTCCAGGAATTAAGAGATGAGGTGTAGAGGATCAAGTTGTGTATGGGACAATGGAAAATCTAGATTAGAGGTCTCGCTAAGATCACAAACCAGCTGCTGCAACTCACTGTTGAGTCCTCTAAAGTTCATGAAAAGGACATTACGGCTAAACCTGGACTAGGACCACAGTACAGAGAGATGGCTGAGATTCTCTTTGAAGGTAGGATCAAAACAAATCATCCTCTTCTAGAAGGATGGATCCATACAGCTTTTCATTGTCACAAATTGGCCAAGACTTGTCTAACAAAAGGCAGACGCACACTCTATGATCCTGACACCAAAACTTATCATCCCCTCATGCCTTATGAAGTTGAAATGACCACAGAAAGGCGGGATCATCTTGAGCAAGAGGCCATTTACAGACTCATCCAGAAGGACAATGCTAACACTGGGACTTCTGAGACACCATCAAGACCTAAGGGCAAAACAAAGCGAGTTCAGTGGAAGGATACTTGGTAGTCCCATTTCACAATTCGATGGAGGAATTTTCCAACTGTTCTCAGAATCAAACGGTGGATTTTTCCAAGAATTTTCAAAATCAGACGGTGGATTTTCTCAGTCAGGTGTTGGTATCTCTTTGGCTAGATACCCTTGGAATTACAATTATGGGGGTGTCAAGCATTCAACAAGCATGAAATATGGCATAAAGGTATATTTCCAAAAGGATTAGATGGTGGGTTTTTCCAGAACTTCTGGAGTCTTATCAAAATTCAAGAAAGGAGGGAAGGATGTAGATGGTGGAGGCAGTCTCACTGGCGGAGGCAGACTCACTAGGTGGGAACCGGCTCCTGAAAGCCGAGCAGCAGACCAGTCAGTAATTACCATGGTGGTTACCACAATAACTTCAAGGGGCTATAAATAGGACCCATTACATTGTAATCGGGTTGGCTGTACTTTTGGGCTGTTTATCTTTTGACTTCTTACTCTTAGTTGTGTGGTTGTAGTCTTGAAGCTGTTTCCGAGCTACATTATCCTCACTTGTAATCTTACTCTGTAATCCCTAATACATTAGTCGAGTGTACTTCAGTTAGATATACTTTGTATCCATTCTTTCTGAACTCTGAATCTGAATCTAGATCTGAATTTGAACACTAATTCCAGTCATTCAGTCTGTTTCTCTCCTCAGCAGATGTATTTCAGTTCATGTAACTGTTCTAGTTTAGTTTCTATCTTCTCCTTCAGTTCTACTGATTGAACTAATGAATCACCAGTAGCTGTAAATTCTAACACAGGAATCGGCTATTTAAAGAGATCAGCTCCAATTCCAAGTCTACTAATTAAACTTACAAAGAAAAAACAAGAGTTCCTGTATGGTCTAAAGCACGTTAAGATGAATTTTAAGCAATTAAAGGAAAGGCATGTCTAAAAATTATATTTTGAAAATTCAAGAATTAGGTAAACCTTTGGTGGTAACATGTGATGCGAGTGAGGAACAAATGGGATGTGTTATATGTCAAGAGGGAAGAGTTGTTGTATAAGAATCTAGGGAAGTTGAGAATGCATAAAGTAAATTATCCAATGCATGATTTGGAATTAAGAGTTGTTGTTCATGCTCTAAAACATTTGCGGCATTTCTTGCTTGGTGTGAAATTTGAATTAAGAAGTGGTCATCAAAATCTAAAATAAATGTTCACTCAACCATTACTCAAAAATAGGAAAAAGTGATGGCTGCAACTACTATGCAAGTATAATTTTGATCTTGAATATTTGGCTGAAAAAGAGAAAAAGGTCACTGATGCCTTGAGTTGAAGGCATATATGTAATATGTTGTTTGTTGTACATGTTGATTTGATTGATCAAGTTCAAAGTGAAGTGAATAATGATCCTTTGTACTCCAACTTTATCTCTTTTTTGAATTTTCATGTGGGAGAGATGTTTGAGGAAAAATTTCATTTGTACAAGGGTAATCGTTGTATTATCATGATTGCTTGTGTGCGTCTACAAATTCCTCTTTGAAACATCAAACAGCCTAAATCCCTTCTGTTGAGGTTGTAGAGTTGTGGAATGGAGGTGACATCTACACATAAGCTGCATCTTTGCTCCTCTTGTTGAGTTGATGTAGAGTTGTTGCTTCCCCCCTGCCCCCTCTCTCTCACTCCCTCTCCCCATCCACATACTTGAGCATTCAATCCTCAATGGCTTCGATGTACTTGCTACACCTCTCTCTCTCTCTCTCTCTCTCCCTCTCTCTCTCTCTCTCTCTCTCTATATATATATATATATATATATATATATATATATATATATATATATCCAACCACATGCTTGGAAATTCAACATTAATAAGCATCCTCAATGGCTTCGTATTTGTGATGAGAAGAAATGGGAGAGGGATTCATGATGAAGCTACCGGATGAAGCATTTGTTGCCACATGTCACCGTGAATCTTTCTTCCCTTTATATATAGTATAGATTCCAATGGCTAACTAGAAGAAAGCATATAGAGGGAGGAAGTTATAGCTCCAGAAAAAAGGGGCTTACACTTTTTGGCCTCTAAAGGCCTTAGTATCCATAT
Source organism: Adiantum capillus-veneris (assembly GCF_014529385.1). Lineage (NCBI taxonomy): Eukaryota > Viridiplantae > Streptophyta > Polypodiopsida > Polypodiales > Pteridaceae > Adiantum > Adiantum capillus-veneris. The sequence continues at coordinate 114,972,409 of NC_140952.1, read as the reverse complement.
GGATGAAGGTCGTCCAATTTTTGGTGTTTGACAAGTGTCCCTCAAAGGAGCCTTAACTACTTTAGGATAGATTCAAACAGGAAAGTTTCCTAATTAACTAGCATTTTTTGTGATTTAATTCTATTCTCTTAAATTTCCAAGGAGATTTTCTCCTTCTCTCCCTCTCTTCAATGTGTTGTTTTGATTTTGCAAATGGTTGAAGGCTAAGCTGAGGCAAACTTCTCCCGAACACTGGTACCTTGCCCACCGCTGATGTTTTCAGCATTGAGACACGTGGCATCATTGTTGAATCAAAGAAAAGCATACATGTGTGTGAGTGTGTGTGTGTGTGTGTGTGTGTGTGTGTGTGTGTGTGTGTGTGTGTGTGTGTGTGTGTGTGTGTGTGTGTGTGAGAGAGAGAGAGAGAGAGACTATGTGACTCCTGGCCATATAGAGTATAGAGGCACATGGTTGCGTGTGATTGACATGTGAGAGAGAGAGAGAGAGAGAGAGAGAGAGAGAGAGAGAGAGAGAGAGATCAAAACGAGACAAAGAGCTACACTAAATAGAGAGCGGATGAGACAAGCGATCGTGAGAGAGAGAGAGAGAGAGAGATGCTAACGAAAATAATTCACGATGATATTGGTAGTCAAGGGGTTGTTAAAAGAAAAAATCGTGCTTGGCAAAGCCTTTGTCGACATGTATGCCAAATGTGGTGTACTTCATAAAGCCCAAAAAGTGCTTGAGGTGCTTTCTGTTTGTAATGTTAGTTTGATTGTTGGATATGCCCAACTTGAGCAGGGCCAAGAAAATCTGGGTTGTTTACGATGAATTCAAAGTGGTGGATGTCTCTCTAGATGCAAACATATACACTTGCACCTTGAATGCAAGTCTTAGGTCACAAAGCTCTGGGCTATTTTCAGCAGGTGGAGAGAGCGAGGAATCACATACAACAAATACATGCAAGGGGTTGTGGATTATACGACCCCTTTAGCAGAATAGCAAGCTGTCATATGCAAAAAAGATTTCCGTAGTAGTATGCATTGGATGCTATTTTGAACATATATTACCCTCAATGGATGTTTTGGGGTGCCCATAGTGGCTTGCTTTGCAAGCCACCTAGACTTAGCTTTGCCAGTGCTAGCTATTGTGTTTTGAGAGGCTTAGGCAAACATCACGTTTCTCTAAGGTGGGATGTGGATCCCTCGATGTATGATAGTTATGGGATGCATTAATAGAGCTAGAGAGATCTCGGGTACATATTGTTTTCATGTTATCAAGCCCCATGGTGGCTCAATAAATTGAGGTTTGTACTCCTCACTCGCCTCACATCTATTGTATTAGCTCATGAGTTAAGACGGCTATAGACCCGACCACAAATCAAATAGATAGACAGGGAGAAGACACACCATCATCTACGAGAAAGACAGAAATGCATCAAGCACATCTCTCTCTCTCTCTCTCTCTCTCTCTCTCTCTCTCTCTCTCTCTCTCTCTCTCTCTCTCTCTCTCTCTCTCTCTCTCTCTCTCTCTATGTAGGGCTTATGTTGATAGGGTTGACATGCCTAAGCTCTATCAAAGGCGGTGCCGCCACCGGGAAAGACCTTGAAGTTAATTTGTGAGCATAGTGGGTGAACATCATTGAAGCTAGCAGCATAAACATAGCATTTAGTTAACTTGGCATGAACAATAGTTTTGCGAAAGAGAGAATTCAGAGAACATGACAACAGTTAAGGACTGGCTTTATGTGGAGCCGGTCCCCCCTCCAATAGGGATTTGTATTATGATTTCTCCCATCAAGAGAGACTTGTTACAATACAATCTTTGTGTTCCTTATGACCTAGATGATGCAATGAATATGGAAATCCTCATGCATCACAAGCATAACCGAAACCGTGTGGAAATCATTAACTATCCCAAGCCTCAGTCCCAAGACCTCAAACACCTTCGAAGGTGGAGAAAGCTAGTAGGGAATGAGGGTAGGGAAGAGGAAGAAGAAACATTTCATAGAAGAAAGAATTAGTTCCTCACTTATCATCACTCTATTTGCTAGCATACATAATAGCATAGTAACAAAGATGGAGAAGATGGTAAGCTTAAGCATTGAAGCATGGCTCTTGGTTGGATTTGCATTCCATAGACAAGAGTGTTGGTGTAGGCTCTCAAACTCTACTTGCTTGGAGAAGGAGAGGGAGCTCTTGCACTTTGCACTTCACACAATGAGAGTTTGTGTGTGTGTGTGTGTGTGTGTGTGGGAGAGTATACCCCCTAAGCAACCCCCCTACTTGCTTTGGTCGACCCCCCTTGTAGCTCATGCTTGAAGCTCATTGGACCCCTCTAGGCCTAGCCAATCATAAGCAGGAGTCATTCCAAGCAACAAGGGTAGTCTTGGGACAAGTGTCCCCCTTTCTGCTTTGAGAGAGAGGACTTGATAAATGCAAAATCAATTAATTAAATCTCCTAAATTATCATTGGACCCCTTGGGTGGTCAACCAATAGGCTTTAGGCACACCATGAGGGTAACCTAGCTAGGGGCTTGACATGTGTCCTACTTGCCTCTTGGGCAAGGAGTGCCCTTTGGTAGAGATACTAGTCAAGCAACCACCCCCCTTCTTGCATGGCTCGCCCCCTCCTTGTAGGGATCTAGTTTGACTTTTGTGCCACCTCAAGCCCCTCAACCTTGGGCCTAGTTCTCACCACAAGCTTGGCCCTTAAGCCCCTCAAGCTTAGCCTGGCTTCTCACCCAAGTATAGCCGACCATCTCAAGCATGACAAGCACCTCAAGCATCTCAATCATCAAGCACCTCCAGCATCTCAATCATCAGGCATGACAAGCACCTCAAGCTTGGGCCGGATTCCCACCTCAAGCACAACCCTAGCTTACCTAAGGTCAAAGGACTTTTAACACTAGCTATTGGAGGTCTTCAATGAAGCTAGCCCTATGGTCTTATGCTCCATTGGTTAGCCTTGCTCTTGGATAGACCATCTCTCATTTGGGCCCCTTTACCATTGGCCCCGTGTTGAGATAGATCTATAAGCACATGTCTATATCCTAACCCTTGTTCCCGTTTATTCTCCCACATTAAATGATCAATTTAATATGAGAAAATCATTTGGGTTGGTTGGATATTAGATTTTCTGACATTACCTCTCTCTTGAAATCATAGTCGTCCTCGACTATGAGGTAGAAGAGATAAAGCCTTAGTCATTAGTCAATCTTACTTAGCGGGTAGAGGATCCCTTTTTACCCTACGGTATCTTTCCAAGATGGATGACTAATCCATTTGGTGCTTGACATAGCTTCCGCATGCATGTGTGCTCTTTAGTCCATTTCATTCTCCAAAGTAGAGTGACAAATTCTACTTATTTTTTGAGAGACGTCGTCATCACAGACATGGTTGTGCACAATAAAAAAGAACTAGTCTTATAAGAATAAAAACATGGGTCATTTAAGAGAAATTTGTACATTTGCTTACTCTAATGTAGCATTGTAAGCATTGACAAGGTTCATACTATCCTTAAGTTGTATTCCTTTCATCCATCTAACATCTTCAAAAGGATAATTTTTGAACTTAATAAGATACCATCGGATAATCTTACCATGTTGTAGTACCTTGTCTTCATGCCGAAGAATAGATTTGGGTTGTAGCACCTCTTCTTGGTCTTCAACCTCGGGAGGGTCTTCAATAATTGGTTCACTTGGTGGATCTCCTTTGTAGGGCTTGAGTAGGCTCATGTGAAAAGCATTGTGTATGAGCCAATGGTTGGGAAACTTGAGTTTGTAAGCCGTCTCATTGATAGGTTTCAAGATTTGGAAAGGACCATAGTTTTTTTTTGCTAGCTTAGCATAATACTTTTGATGGCCCATAGGATTTTTGCATGTCGTTTGCCTTAATTGAGCCTTAGGAAACTTAAGAAAGACCCAATCATTTTCTTTGAACGTTAAGGCCCTTCTGTGCTTGTTAGCATCAGCTTTTTGCCTTTGTTGAAAGATGGATATAGCCTCATTAATCTTTTGAAAAGATTCTTGTAGGTCGCTGCTATACTCATCGGCAGCGAAGATCTTCCCATGTACTTTGAGTAGCAAGGGACTTTTAGGTCTTCCCTCAATGATCTCAAAAGGTGCTTTGCCCGTAGATGTACATTATTATTATAGGTATACTCTACAAGAGGTAATTACTTTTCCCATTGTGAGCATTGATCTACTTCTGTAACATAAGTCTTAAGTAGATAGTATTGTAAGATTGGATATCTCACTTTGGCCACCCGTTTGTGGGTAATAGGCCGAAGAGAAATTCGATCTTGCTCCTAGATTTTCAACGAGACCTTTCCACAAGTTACTGGTCATTCTAGGATCTCTAACTAACACGATGGATGTCGGTAATCCATGGTGTTTGAAAATCTGAGATATGAAGAGAGTTGCCATTTGGTGTTCTTTAATAGTCTTTTTGACAAGAATAAAGTGTGCTTGCTTGCTAAACATGTCACCTATTGTCCATATTCCCGTATTCCCATGGATATACTTGGGTAATCCAAAGATGAAATCCATAAATATATACTCTCCTATGGTGAATTTGGGATAGGCAATGGCTGGAGTAATCGAGGTTGCTTCCCTCTATCATACTTAGTCTTTTGGCATACTACACATTTTGAAACATATTCTTGTATTTCCACTTTCATGGTAGGCCAATAGAAATACGTCTCTACTCCTCGAAGAGTAGGTTGACTACCTCTATGCCACGCATAGGGAGGAGCTTGGGATTAATAATTAACTTTCTCACGAAGGGAATGGGTAACACATAGCCTATTGCCATGGAGAAGATAACCATCATGTAAGGTGCGTGGTTCCTCTTTCTTCCCCAAAGGAATGGCTGACATTATGTCTCTAAAGTCAGGGTCAGTAGCATACTCATCTATCATAGAGGATAGATCATTGTGAGTAGCTATAAACACCGCATTAACTTTTGGTCATCGTGAGAGTGCATCGGCCACTTGATTGTGCTTACCAACAATGTGAGCAATATGGAAATTATATTGTGAAACAAAATATTCCCACCTCATTTGTTTGTCGGAAAGCTTGGTTTGCGTCATGAAATACTTGAGACTTTGGTGGTCGGTTCGTAGAATAAATGGAGTCTTCCATGTGTCTAGGGCATGTAGAACAGCTAAAAGATCTTTTTGATAAATACCCAAGACTCGTTCATCTGTATTGAGACTTTGGTGGTCGATTTGTAGAATGAATGGAGTCCCCAATAAGAAGTGCTTCCATGTGTCCAGGACATGTAGAACAACTAAAAGCTCTTTTTTATAAATGCCCAAGACTCGTGCATTTGTATTGAGCCTTCAGCTCTCATATGCTATGGCATGTCCTTCTTGAAGCAAAACTTCTCCAAGGAAATCACCACAAGCATCACATTGGACCTCAAATAGTTTGGAGAGACCTGAAAGCATGAGCACTGTTGGGGAAGTAAGCTTCTCTTTGAGCTTATCAAAAGTATTTTTCTCCTTATTAGCAATCCATACATACTTAACGCTCTTCTTAGTTAAGTCATGTAGTGGTCCTGCTACTTGAGAGAATTTTGCTATGAAGCATCTATAGTATACGCACATACCAATAAAGCTTCTTAGTTCATGTAGATTCCTTGGATTAGGCCATGCTTTTATTACCTCTAACTTTGATGGATCCATGCGGATACCATCTTGAGAGATAATATGACCTAGGTATTGAATCTCTTGAAGGAAAAATTCGATTTTCTTTTGGTTGAGAAAAAGCTTATTCTCCCTCAATGCTTGAAAATTCACTTGGAGATGTTGCTTATGTTCCTCCACTTGGAGTAGATGATGATATCATCAAAGAACACTCCAGTGAATTTGCGGTAAGGTCTAAAAAGTTTCTCCATTTGACAATTGAATGTAGTTGGGGCATTAGTCAAACCTAAAGGCATGACTAGATATTCATAAAAACCAAACGTGGTGCAAAACGTGGTCATTAGGATATCTTCATCCACTATCCTTATTTGATGATAGCCACTTTTAAGGTCAATCCTACTGAAATAGGTGGAGCCTTGTAGCTTGTCAAACAAATCTGCTACCCGAGGCACGGGATATCTTTTTTTGATAGTGATATGGTTTAGTGTTTGATATTCAACACACATACGGTATCTACCATCTTTCTTTTGCACTAAAAGGACTGGAGAACAAAAGGGAGAGGAGCTAGGCCTCACCATCCCTTTGTCTACCAATTCATGTACTTGCCTCATGATCTCCTCTTGTTGAGCTTGAGAAACTCGATAAGGAGGCTTGTTAGGCGGTGAGCTTCCTGGAAGAAGCTCAATGCGATGGTCATCATCCCCTCGTTTTGGAGGTAAGTCCATAGGGATATCATCAATGAACACGTCTTGGAATACTTTTAGAACATTAGACAACTCTAACTCTTCCTAATTCCTACCATTTATATTTGATGAAACATTAGGATCTTTTAGAAACTCCTTGACAAAAATCATGTACGCAGAAACTCAGCTCTTCATTGATTTATCAAAACCAGGAGGATTTACAAGTAAAATGTGTGACCACGCTCACTAGCATCTATATACATGTTCTTTCCCCTATAGGTGAAGTAGATTCTCCTCTCAGGGAACTTCATATTGGCAGCCATGCGATCAAACCATGGCGCCCCTAGGATATCATCCTCATGTTGGAGAGGAGAGATGAAAAAGTATTCTTTCTCGACATAGCTTTGGACATGAAGCCTCAACTTCCCAATCAAGGGAGTCACTGAATCCAGCCAAGTGTGCTTTTGCAGTTCAAAGAGGAGTTCTCCTGAGACATGTTATTTCTGAAGAAGGAGTGTCTATAGATCCAAGCAAGGTAACAACAATCAATAAAGCGCCAGAACCAAAAACCATTAAGCAATGGGGAAGATTTTTGGGTCAAGTGAAATGGCATAACTGATTTTTGAGATATTTGGCACATGTTTGTACACCACTAACCAAACTTACAAAGGAAGATGCAGTTTTTGAATGGGGAGAAGAGTAGTGCAGAGCATTCATGATATTGAAAAAGATGCTGACTATAGCACCTATTTTGATTGTTCCTTACCATTCCATATCTTTGTGGATGCATGTCATGTGGCAGTGGGTGTAGCATTGATGCAAGAAACAAGTAGAGGTTGGTTTAGAACATTTTACTATGCCAGCAGGGTATTGACACCTGCAGAGAAGAATTATTCAGTGATTGAGAGAGAATGCTTGGGAATGATCTATGCATTGCAAAAATTTAGACATTACCTTTTGGCCAATAGGGTAATTTTCCATGTAGATCATCAGGCTCTTATTTATTTGGTGAACAAACCACATATGTCAGGAAAGTTGGCCAGATGGATACTGCTATTGTAGGAATTTGATTATGTGGTCATACATACTCCTGGACGACTTCATGTTTTGGTTGATTATCTCAGTAAGTTGGAAACAATGGAAGATGATTCCTCAGGAGTACCTGACCAATTACCTAATGCAGATCTGTTTTTAGTGCAGGTGACTAACCAATCAAGGGATTGGTATGAAGATATGTTTCAGTTTTGACTGAAGGAGTGTTACCTGAATCTATGACCAAAGATCACACGAAGTGTTACCTGAATCTATGACCACATCCTTTTCCTGCTTTGTATCCTTTTTTGGAGACTCCTTATCTTTTTTCTGCTTCTTCTTTTTCTTATCCTATTTCTTTGCCTTCTTCTTTTTTGACCAATCTTCATCCTCATCACTATCAGTGTGAACACCTGTATCTTGATCTGAAGCATTAGTTTCTGACCCTGAATCTTCAGATTCTGAGTCTGAATCATCACTTTTCTTCTTCTTCTTCTTTTCCCATAAGACAATTTTACCTCCATACCTTTTTTCAGCTCTGGCGGCTGCCTCAACCAAATTAGTAAAATCCTATGCATTTGCTAACAAGGGTCTCCCTGCTACTACACTCCTGTATTCATGTTTGATTCCCTTACAAAAATAATCCCCCAACTGTTCCATAGATGGCTGTTGTGTCACTTCCAATCTGTTGTTTAAATTCCTAAACTTTTGGGCATAATCTTCAACCAGCAAGTCTTTTTGCTTTAACTTCCTCAATTTCTTTAAAATGTCTTCAGGTGTTTTGTCTTCCCTGAACCTTAACAAAGATCTTTGTTTCAAATCATTATAATTAGCTAAAGCAGGCATACCATACTGCAAGAACCAATCCATGGCTTTCCCCTGCAATGCTGCTGCAAAATGCTCCTTTTTTAGTCCATCCGGGTGTCATATCCACTTACAGACCACCTTGTTTGAAACTGACCAACATGGCTGTCAGCATCTTGGACCTTTTTTCCGTTGAACTTTGCCGCGCCCACTTTGGGATTTGGTGCAGCCATTCGAGGTAGCGGAAGTGTTTTGAGTACCCTTACCGGAAGTGGATTAAAAGGTAAAGAAGATGTCCCTATTCCTGTAAACTGTAATTGTCTTCTTGCCAGAAAGATTGTTTGAGCTAACAAGACATTCACCAATGTTCCCACAAATGGGTCTGTTGTAGGAAGAGTTGCGTGTTGGCCTTGTTGGTTTGCAGGTGGGGTCCCCTGCCACCTGTGTTCAGGTTCCTGCAGTTCAGTCCCCACCCCAATAGTACCTGCTCCTATAGTATCCCCCCTTACAAGTTCAGCTTGGCCATCATTGCCCAACTCTGTTTCCTTCCTTCTCCTTGCTACAAATTCTCTCCTAAGCCAAAACCGGGTGCCATATGAGTGTTGCGGTAAATTGGACTTTTGTCCTGCAGGCCCCACTCATACATGATTTCTTCTTTTCTGTCGTAAATATTGTACTAACACTTCCCTTTCATACAGACTATAGCAAGAAGGTAAGTAGCATGCCCCAAAAGGTAGAAATGAAGAAACTACCTTGTCAGCCACTGCAATTTTGATTTCCCCCGGCAAATTTGGGAAGAACTCCTTCAAGAACTTGGTTGCATATTCCTCAGGCTCTTCCACATTATATTCCTGACTTCCATACGGTTCAGGCTGAATTTGAACCAAATGCAAGATCGCCAGAGTATTAGGGCCTACTTCCCTAACAGTAACGCAAAGTAAAATACATAGCAAACTGCATACAACATAGCTTTACTGCACAACAGAAAACTGCAGAACATCATTGACACAAATAAAGTATATTATATTACTACAAATTTTGCATCATGTAAGCACATGCTACAGCCCCCTGCTGAATACAGTTCGACTCCTCTAAGTAGAGAACGACTAACGACTCCTAATTGCCATGATGCGCCAAGAAGTAACTTGCACAACTAAAAGCAATCCCACTTAAACTAACCATCATAGGTGTAAAAACACCCTTAGAGTTCAGAGGTCTAAACCTTGGTTACAAATAAAAAGTAAATAAACTACAACTTAAGCATCAGGGCCTAACACTCTTACCTTTCCCAAGCATAGGAAAGTGATGATTCTTTGCAATGAACATCCTCTTTTGGAGCTTCGATGGTGGAAGCCCTAGGAATCTCATTGCGAGCATTCTTCTTGGGGCAAGAACAATAACAATGTCCTTGCTCCCCACACTTGAAACACTTATGGTCCTTGCAAAAAGCTTCAAGCTCTTCAAGAGAGAGTTTGTTTTTGCCTTTGTAAACTCCCTTCTCCTTGGACCGATTGTTTTTGTTGTTGTTGTTGTTGGAAGTGCCTTGGGAAGAATTTTGAGCAATGGTTTTTCCCTTTGAATCATTTTTGTCTTTGTTTTCGATGGGCTTGACAATCCGTCTACCCCCTTGATGGAAATTGATGCGTGAAGCAACCATGGTGTGATGGATTACCTCGATGATAGAACCAAGCCATTGAGAGTTGATGATTTCTTCAAGTAATCCCGCACCAAATTGTTGCTTTTGCTCAGCAAAGTCTATCTCTTGCAAGATAGTAGCTTTGAGATGTAAATCCCAAAACTTGTCTATATACTTGTGGATAGACTCATGAGAGAGAAGTTTAAAGCTACGCCATTTGGTAAGCACTTTGTCCTTTTCATCGCTTGCAAGGAATTGTTTCATGATGGAAACTCGTAGAGTTTTCCATGTCTTTGGGGTTTCGTCGTTGCCACGAAGTCTAGCCCACCATTGACGAGCTGATTTTTGGAAGTGCATAGCTGCATGGTGTAGCTTAGAGGACTCCGTAAATCCCTCATCTCCAAAGGCTGCATCCAGATGAAGGCCAACACTTTGTTGGTAGCACCAAATATAGGTGAGAGAAGAGATATTGTTTCCTCCCTCCTTGAACTTCTTTAGCTTTGTGACGTTTCCCATGCAGGGTATGATTTGCGATGTCCTCCCCTCCTGTATTCTCTAGGAGAATAGTCATAGCTATCATCGGAAGAGGAGGAAGGTGAAAAAGAAGGAGAAAAGGGTGACCTCTTTCTTTCCCTTTTCTTCCTTTGTTTCCTCTCTTCCCTTTTGGAACGACGAGGAGAAGGACTGTGTGTTAATATTTTCCTCTTGGGAGGAGTTGGCGATCATCTAGACCGCCGTCTTTGTGGAGCCACATCTGTAGAGGAACCTAAAATTTCATTGCTTTCTTGCTCTTTGGATTCCTCCTCTCGTATGGGATAGAGTCTTCTTTTTGGGGTCTCTTCAAGAGGCCTCCTAAACTCTCTCTCCTCTTAGAGAGGAAGGGAAATTCCATAAGCGCAAAGTTGTTGAGTAGCTTTGGCTTGCAAATCATGGTTGCCCATAGCTTGCTCAACCTAGTACCGAGATAATTAACAAACATGGGAGCATCATCATTAGCACCTTCATGTGAAAAATCAAAGCTATCAATGTTCATTCTACTCTCTTGGTTATTGTCATCCATGTAAACAAAATTTATGTATGTACTTAGTGTATGCTTTGGCAATTCAAAACCTTAGTTGCCACTCCTCTTACCTTTGAAAATTGGCTCTTAAGTATCTACACCCACGTCGAAGTGGTTAATTATAGAGAGTAGTGGAGTAGGTCTAGCATAGCAGAGTTTCCGAGGGCTAGCTCCTTTTAGACCTCTTATGGCTCAATAATGTTCAAGACGTAGGCATCTAAAAAGACTCCATTATTAAGTCCAAAGCTCTCGAGGTGTGCACTATATCCCACATAGTGGGCTCAACAAAACCGATAACAAATCCTAGCTCCACTTACCCTAATATAATTAACAAAATCAACCATTTATAGGCTACTTAAAAACCTCTCTTCTTAAGCAAGAAAAGAGAAACCAAATGCTCTGATACCAATGTAATAGAATTGCCCTATTAACTTGAGAGTAGCGAAAATTCGAGAGAGTACTTTCGAGAAATTACTTTGTCAGAATAGCGGGTGAACATAATTGAAATTAGCAACATAAAAATAGCATTTAGTTAACTTTGGCATGAACAATACTTTTGCAAGAGAGAGAATTTAAAGAACATGAAACAGTTGAGGACCGGATTTATGTGGAGCCGGTCCCCCCTCCAATAGGCATTTGTATTATGATTTCTCCCATCAAGAGAGACTTGCTACAATACAATCTTTGTGTTCCTTATGACCTAGCTGATGCAATGAAGATGGAAAGCTTCATGCATCATAAGCATAACATGAACTTCGTGGAAAGCATTAAATATCCCAAGCCTCAGTCCCCAGACCTCAAACACCTTCGAAGGTGGAAAGAGCTAGCAGGGAATGAGGGTAGGGAAGAGGAAGAAAAAACATTTCATAGGAGAAAGAATTAGTTCCTCACTTATCATCACTCTTCTTGCTAGCATACATAATAGCATAGTAATGACGATGGAGAATATGGCAAGCTTAAGCTTTGAAGCATGGCTCTTGGTTGGATTTGCATTCCATAGCCAAGAGTGTTGGTGTAGGCTCTCAACCTCTACTTGCTTGGAGAAGGAGAGGGAGCGCTTGCATTTTTCACTTCAAACAATGAGAGTTTGTGTGTGTGTGTGTGTGTGTGTGTGTGTGTGTGTGTGTGTGTGTGTGTGTGTGTGTGTGTGTGTGTGTGTGTGTGTGTGTGTGTTTGTGAGAGAGAGAGAGAGAGAGAGAGAGAGAGATTATACCCCCTAAGCAGCCCCCCTACTTGCTTTGGTCGATCCCCCCTTGTAGCTGTTGCTTGAAGCTCATTGGACCCCTCCAGACCTAGCCAATCATAAGCAGGAGTCATTCCAAGCAACAAGGGTAGTCTTGGGACAAGTGTCCCCCTTTCTGCTTTGAGAGAGAGGACTTGATAAATGCAAAATCAATTAATTAAATCTCCTAAATTATCATTGGACCCCTTGGGTGGTCAACCAATAGGCTTTAGGCACGCCATGAGGGTAACCTAGCTAGGGGCTTGACATGTGTCCTACTTGCCTCTTGGGCAAGCAACCACCCCCTTCTTGCATGGCTCGCCCCCTCCTTGTAGGGATCTAATTTGACTTTTGTGCCACCTCAAGCCCCTCAACCTTGGGCCTAGTTCTCACCACAAGCTTGGCCCTTAAGCCCCTCAAGCTTGGGCTAGGTTCTCACCCCAAGTACATCCCTAGCATCGCAAGCATGACAAGCACCTCAAGCATCTCAGTCATCAGGCATGACAAGCACCTCAAGCCTTGCCTTGGTTCCCACCTCAAGCATAGCCCTAGCTTACCTAAGGTCAAAGGCCTTTTCACACTAACTATTGGAGGTCTTCAATGAAGCTAACCCTAAGGTCTTTATGCTCCATTGGTTAGCCTTGCTCTTTGATAGACCATCTCTCACTTGGGTCTCTTTAGCATTGGCCCCGTGTTGAGATAGATCTATAAGCACATGTCTATATCCTAACCCTTGTTCCCGTTTATTCTCCCACATTAAATGATTAGTTTTATATGAGAATATCATTTGGGTTGGTTAGATATTAGATTTTATGACATAAATATATTGTCGGATTTATTTTTTGGGCTACCTAAGTCCTCAGCAAAGCGTTGCATTTTGGGTGAAATTGTGTGTGAGTGCGCGAATGCAATGCGTGTGGGAGAGAGAGAGAGAGAGAGAGAGAGAGAGAGAGAGAGAGAACACAAGATGTGGGTGGAGCAGCCTCAAGAAGTAACTCAAGTGCATGAGTGAGGTGATCCTTATTCTTATTTTTGATAGAAAGAATAAGGGGCGGTCAGACACTGGATGTCCGGGCAGGCAAAAGACGGAGCGCCTTTACCCCAACAATCTCCCACTTAAAGGCGATGCGCCGATAAGTGAGACCCACTAGCTAAACTACTAATATATACAAGAAACTAGGTGAGAGACTCTCTCAACCTATGTCCAATGGCTCACTCTGTCGATATACACGCACTCGTATCGGCTCTGGTGGTAGGCGAGCGTGCGTACCACCACTAGAGCCTACATGTAAATCCCACAGACTACTCTGTATGATCTGCAAAGCTCCACGAAGCATCATGCTAGTGCCAATCATCATACGATTGACTACCCCTGCTGTGAATGCTCCCACTGCAGCTGCTAAATCGGTCCTCGACACGAACAAAGTCAAACATGAGACGCCCGAACGCTGACGAAATCTACACAACACATATATCTCCGCTGCTGCCTCATACGTCCGAAACAACGATGTCTAATGTGCCCCGTGTGACCGCAATGCCAACAATGCAAGTATTGGCAAGAACGAGACCTCCGTCTCTCATGAGCCGTCACTGTAGACTCAATTGTGTCACACATCATGCCAATGCATACGCGTCAAAACTAGGAGATCACTCAATCACTACGCTAATCAATCATAAACCAATCAGTAGCTCACTAGTGAAAACCTGTAACCTGCATGCTATAGTCTCACGTCGGAATATGCATCGATGTGAGAACATGAAGCGAAATCGAAGGAAACCTGTAACCACTACAAGCATACCATAAATGTATGGCTAAGAACCAAAGTATGGCAAGAAATCTGGGAAAAATCTGATAGAATCTCCCCTAAAAATTGAGAAAAACCTCAAGTAAAATCTCAACCATAAACCATGCCAAACTAACAACAAATTGGGAGGTAACTCAACCACTACACAATGCTCAAAAGCATGATCAATCACATCAAAATCGATGCTCACATATGCATAAAACAACTCCACAATCTGCAAACTTTGCAAGCATAAACTGAGATAACCTGCTCAACCGAGCGTAAAGCACATAACCATATACGCAAGTAGAGAGCAAACTAGCTCAAAACACGTCCCACAAGAGAAACCGCCTGCAGAAATATGCAAAAACCTATGAAACCTGTGACTAGCATGTATTGTAGCTACACAAGCATACGCAAATCCTCACTCTTGCGAGAGTGGGTGCAAGAATACGAAACCGTCTCTAAATTGAGAAAACCTGTCAAAAGTGAGAGTAAACACTCGATCACTGTGAAAGTGGGAATATATTGACCACTGTACAAGATGGCATAACACTGCAAACTTTTATGGCGAGAAGGCGGGGAAAAATGAACAAAATTTCCTTTGCAAAATGAGTCAAAACTCAACGCAAACCGCAAGCCAAAAAATTGCAGATAACTGTCAGAGTGGGAGTCAACTTGACCACTAAACCATCAAAGAGCAAACTGCGAATACGCATAAACCATGGAGAGAAATCCTGGGAAAAATCCGAGAGAGTTTCCCCTAGAAACTGAGCAAAAACTCAAAAAATCACCAAATACGCATGACAATAGACACTGTCTAAGTAGAAAAATCCACTAATGTCTACATGCAATACCAAAAGCCAAGCAAACTGGCTCACTTCTGACCGAGTAGCTCTATGGACGTGTACCTATCCCAAAAACACTACAAACCTGTAAACCTGCTACATGCGAGCTATGGCTAGCTCAAATTGTATCCACATAATGCATACATAGCATGAAGCTACACAAAACCATGCCAAAAAAGCTTTCTGAAATGTCCCACAAAGTCAAACAATGCGCATGCATCCAGATGTGTAACAACGAAAAATTCACATCCCAAAGTATCACTTGCATACGCAAAAAGAAGGTGAATTCTCTCTCAAATAGCACCACAGTGTGCCATACATATTCAAAGATGCAAACCACATCACTCTCTACACCGTAGGAATCAAACTGCAAAACCTCGATATGTCGAGATTGTTGATAGGCTGCTGCAAAAATTCAGCGCTCAGAATTTTAAAATTTTGATATAACCAGCACATCTAGAACGTGTCAAAATCTCAGATTAGACTCCTGGATCACATGTATCCGAGTCCAGGTGTGAGAGATATGCCAAAAACCTCCGTTTTCGGGGCAAAAAACGCAGCATAAACTTGTTATTGTTGCACCCGCTGTAATTCAGAGCATAATTTTAGAAAATGGATATCACCATCGCATCCGGAATGTGCCAAAATCTCAACCTAGACTCTTGGATTATATCCATCCAACTCTGTGGGACGGAGATATGCAAAAAACACTGTTTCGGGAGCCAAAAACAGCAAACACTTCTTGTTTCTGCTCTTTCTCTGCAAAATTCAACAATGTCTTGCTACACAAGCTCCACACAAGCTGAATATGCATGCCTAAGCTAAGATCTGACACCGTCGAGCCGTATCCACCGCCACCAAGCTCAAGTCATCATACCCGAGCTCTGTCGCTTTCGTCTCGCCGGGAAGACGTCGCACGCGCGTCGCCAAACCTCTGATACCAATTGTGAGTGCACGAATGCAGTGCGTGTGCGGAGACTGAGAAGGAGAGAGAGAGAGAGAGAGAGAGAGAGAGAGAGAGAGAGAGAGAGAGAACACAGGATGTGGGTAGAGCAGCCTCAAGAAGTAACTCAAGTGTATGAGTGAGGTGGTCCTTATTCTTATCTATAGAAAGAATAAAGAAGTATGTATACACAGTGGGCGGTCAAACACTGGACATCCGGGCGGGCAAAAGACGGAGCACCTTTACCCCAACATTGTGGACCATTGGATAAAGCTTGTTGATTAGTGCAAAATTGCAAACTAATGCTGACAAACTTCTATGTTTACTATCCTTTGTAAGCCCTTGTGAGACATTTGTTTACCTCCCAATTTAAAGCGGGCCTTTTTGAAGAGGGGCATTGGATATTGGGCCACACACAATCTTTCCCATCCTCTTTCACTTTGTTTTTCTTCAATTTCTTGCATGCATCAAGTGTTTTTTCGATCATTATTTATAATGCTTTTGGAATATATTGTGTTCTAAATAGTTCATTGTTACACTTGTTTCTAGAAAAGGTAATATTTTATTGTGATAGCAAATGTTTTAAAATGTTAGTGTCATTTCTCATTTTCTCTCTCATACAGAAGCCTCTTATTATTATATTGTTCTCAATAGCCTTATGTAGGCCATAGTTAATTTTCACCTTGTTTTGAGAGCGTTCTTGCAAGAGGAAGTGTCCACTAACTTATTTTGTCAAAAAGAAATTACATATTTTAATAAAAATAATCTACCTTATTTATTAGCAAAAAGATTTTGTAACCACGTGGATGAGTCTCCTTTCAATGATTCATTAGAGATCTGAATATGTTTCCTTGTCTTTGTCGTGAGTATATCTTGGCTCTTCTAGCCGATCAAAAATTGTGTATTTTTAAAACTTTAACCTCTCCTTTCCCGTTAGCAAAAAGGGAACACATCACGATGGCGTTAGACCTTTGGGCAAGCCAAAAAGCCTTTCGTACCATTAGCCCTTAGCCACTACAGACGATAAGGTTAGATAATAAAGGTATAGAACTTATTTTGTCAAAAAGAAATGACATATTTTAATAAAAATAATCTACCTTATTTATTAGCAAAAATATTTTGTAACCACGTGGATGAGTCTCCTTTCAATGATTCATTAGAGATCTGAATATGTTTCCTTGTCTTTGCTCATGAGTATATCCTGGCTCTTCTAACTAATCAAAAATTGTGTATTTTTAAAAATTTAACCTCTCCTTTTCCGTTTTCAAAAAGAGAACACATTACCATGTCGTTAGACCTTTGGGCAAGCCAAAAAGCCTTTCGTACCATTAGCCCTTAGCCACTACAGACGATAATGTTAGACAATACAGGGTATAGAACTTATTTTGTCAAAAAGAAATTGCATATTTTAATAAAAATTATATGCCTTATTTATTAGCAAAAAGATTTTGTAACCACGTGGATGAGTCTCCTTTCAATGATTCATTAGAGATCTGAACATGTTTCCTTGTCTTTGTCATGAGTATATCCTGGCTCTTCTAACCGATCAAATTGTGTATTTTTAAAAATTTAACCTCTCCTTTTTCGTTAGCAAAAATGGAACACGTCACTATGGCGTTAGACCTTTGGGCAAGCCGCCTCTCGTACCATTATCCCTTAGCCACTACAAACGATAAGGTTAGATAACAAGGTCGTCTAAAGTAGACAAGGGCACTGCCCATAGTGGCACGATAAAAAAATAAAATCTTGCACAAGACTGAGGAGCTTGGTGACAAGACGGTCTGACGGAGGAGAAGAGTTGCAAAACGCGAGAAGTCACCGCTACTGGTCGATTATACTTCACACGCCCAAATTCTACCTCGTTGACCCCAGAATTAGTTAATTCCTTGCATGCAAGCCACACAAAAAAAAACACCCTCACACGCCAATTTTTACTTCGTTAGTGTAGAGGGCAAAATCGAAATGCTAGCCTCTCGTTAATACACGTGGTTGCTCTCCCGGCTATTTTTACAAGCTCTCTTTTTAAATCGTTATATAGCGAGTCTCTAAATCCAAGGCAGAACGTTACGCGCAGTTCCTTTTCTCAATTCTCGTGATTGATGAATCTACTAACATAATATGGCGGAAGGGGGAGCCCTTTACACATGTCGCAATCTACGACCTGAAGGCTAAAGTCCAAAACTAAAAAAAGCCTCTTTGCCCGCGATAAAGAGGGAGAGAGGGGGAGAGAGAGAGAGGCAGCCGAAGGTGGCCGGCCGTACTAGTATCCTGAAATTGTCACCAATTTTGTGTCCACATAGCTGTAGCAAATCCAGGATAGAAGCAATCGTCACACGCTTTGGAAAGGAAGCCATGGGCTTTGTAAAGAAAATATGAATATCCTGTAAGCGTCACCAATTTTGTGTCCATACAGTTGCAGCAAATCTAGGACATAAGTAATCGTCACTCGCTTTGGAAAGGGAGCCGTGGGCTTTGCAGAGAAACTATGAATCGAAATGCTGCCCTCTTGTTAATCCACGTGGTTGCTCTCTCGGCTATTTTTACAAGCTCTCTTTTTAAATCGTTACATAGCGAGTCTCTAGTTTCTAAATCCAAGGCAGAACGTTACGCACAGTTCCTTTTCTCAATTCTCGTGGTTGATGAATATCCTGAAATTGTCACCAATTTTGTGTCCACACAGCTGTAGCAAATCCAGGACAGAAGCAATCGTCACACGCTTTGGAAAGGAAGCCGTGGGCTTTGTAAAGAAAATATGAATATCCTGTAAGCGTCACCAATTTTGTGTCCACACAGCTACAGCAAATCTAGGACATACGTAATCGGCACTCGTTTTGGAAAGGGAGCCACGGGCTTTGCAAAGAAACTATGTGTTTTTCAAAGTGAGGGTTTCTCACCACATAAAGTCTCTTGGAGTGCTCTTACAGAGAAACTATGTGTTTTTCAAAGTGAGGGTTTCTCACTACACAAAGTCTTTTGGAATGCTCTTACAAATAGGTATGAAAAGACTTTAAATGTCGTGGTTGGCACTTTCTTGGTCGATATGTAGGCCGAATGTGGTGCGCTTAAGAAAACACAAAAAGTGCTTGAGGAACTTCCTGTCTGGAATGTTGCCTCTTAGAATGCACTGATTGAAGACTTTAAATGTCGTGGTTGGCACTTTCTTAATCGATATGTAGGCCGAATGTGGTGCGCTAAAGAAAACACAAAAAGTGCTTGAGGAACTTCCTGTCTGGAATGTTGCCTCTTAGAATGCACTGATTATGCAATGTGCATAACAAGAGCATTGCCAGAGGCTGTTGAAAAAAGATGCCGTTCTTGGCACTGTCTTGGTCGATATGTATGCCAAATGTGGTTCACTTGAGAAAGCACAAATAGTGCTTGAGGAGCTTCATGTCCAGAATGTTACCTCAGAATGTACTCATTGCGGGATGTGCGCAAGAAGAGCAATGCTAGAAAGGTCGAGGCTGTTTTCAACGGATGCAAAGAAAGTGTATCTCCACAAATTCATTAACCTATACTTTCGTCTTGAAGGCTATGCTTACATTTTGGGCATCTGGCTCTACGCAAGTGCTCGAGGAGCTTCCTGTATGGACTCTTGGAATGTACTTATTGCAAGATTTTCCCCATTGTGGCATGGCTAGAAAGCTCTTGTCTTCATTATTGTCATGTTTATCGATAATTGTTGCTTCCATCTCCATCAGCATCTCCATTACCATCTCAATGATCTTCAGAGCTTCCATTATGATTGTTGTAGCCACGATTCCAGGTCTCTCTCTCTCTCTCTCTCTCTCTCTCTCTCTCTCTCTCTCTCTCTCTCTCTCTCTCTCTCTCTCTCTCTCTCTCTCTCTCTCTCTCTCTCTCTCTCTCTCTCTCTCTCTCTCTCTCTCTGAAGTTATTTAGTGAAACTTGTATACCGATTAGTGGATTTTCAGCAGCTTAAGCAGAGACAACGACTAATTGTTCATGATGATATTGTTAGCCAGGGATTGTTTAAAAAAATATGTAATGCTTGTCAATGCCTTGATTGACTGTATGGAAAATTTGGCAAGGCCACGGCGCCCTGGGCTGTTTACAGCAAATGCAAAGCGAGGGCATCTCTTCAGATGCTATCACCTATGCTTTCATCTTGAGCACTAGCGCAATGTCGTCTCTTCAAGTGCATTGATTATGGGATATGCCCAATAGGGTACAGGGCCAGGAAGCTCTGGTTGGCTCTTTTCAGGATGCGAAGCAAGGGTATTTCTCCTAATGTTATCACCTATGCTTGCATTCGGAAAGCATGTGGCACTACGTAGGAGCACGATCACGTATGCGAGATTTTTGTCCAGAATGTCGTCTCTTGGAATGCATTGATTGCAGAATATGCTTAACACAGAAATCTCTCGGCTTTTTTCAGTGAATGCCTTTAAAGAGAGGCCATTTCTCTAGATGCAATTACCTATGCTTTTATCTTGAAGGCATGTGGTGCTATGTAGAACGCCAATATGGGCAACATAATTCATGATGATAATGTTAGTCAAGGGCTGCTAAACAAACCGTTGTCACACATGTGAGATGTGCGCATCTTTGAGACAAGTATCTCAATTTCAACACATGTCACAAACCTTCAGCTCGGAGCTTGAAAATGGCATTTTGGCCCATGAGAATTTTTTACTAGACGGGTCCAAAGCACCCGCTTCTCTACTCCAACAATCTAAGACTTGCCTTGACAATTCCACTGGCTCTCACGCTCTGTAACATCCTAACCGTGATAGACTCAACCAAATGTGGCCATTTACCACCAAGTAAATACTCTTTCTATTTCCAACTTCAGTCTTAGTCTTCCTCCTGGTATGTATCGGAACCCAAAGCATCTGCTTCTCTACACCAAAAGTCTAAAGCACTGGCTTCTCTACTCCAACAGTCTTAAGACTTTCCCTGGGAATTCCACTGGCTCTCATGCTCCGTAATATCCTAACATAGACTCCGCCAAATCTGACCATTCTAGCCACGTAAAGACTCTTCCAAAGCATGCACTTCTCTATTCCAATAGTCTAAGAATTGCCCTGGAAATTCCTCTGGCTATCACGCTCAGTAACATCCTAACATAGACTTACTGTGGTAATTCCTTTGGCTCTCACACTCCAACGGGTCCAAAGCACCCGCTTCTCTACTCCAACAGTCTAAGACTTTCCTTGGGAATTCCTCTGGCTCTCAACATCCTAACATAGACAACCAAATCTGGCCATTCATCGCCACATAAATACTCTTCCTATTTTCAACTTCAGTCTTAGTCTTCCTCCTTAAAACCCAATCCTTACTTGCTCTTTGACTTTTGGTCTCCAATTTCCCTCACAGCATCATGACAACTTTACGTAGACCCAAGCTCAAACTCCAACTTACGGTTTTGCATGGAGGATTTGGTGCCAATGATCAAGAGAGTTAGTGTTCTTCGCAAAGTTGTCGGAGGATGCTAAGATTGACAAAAACCCTGGGTTGTTTTCAACAAATGCAAAGCGAGGGCATCTCTCCAGATGCAATCACCTATGCTTTCGTCTTGCAGGCATGTGGCATTGCCTTGGCCCTTGATGTTCAGAGTGTTGTCTCTTCAAGTGCAATTGCGAGATATGCACAAGCACAGGGCCAATCTGTTGTGGCTGGTTGTTGGAATGTCATCTCTTCAAGTGCATTGATTGTGGGATATGCCTAACAGGGACATGACCAAGAAGTTCTGGCTGGTCTGTTTTCAACATGCGAAGTGAGGACATTTTTCTCTTGATGTAATCACTTGTGCTTGCATCTTGAAGGCATGTGGCACTACTACATAGGAGCAATGATCACATATGCAAGATGTGGTGCTCTTAAGAAAGCACCGAAAAGTGCAAGAGAAACTTTCTGTCAGGAATGTCGTCTGTTGGAACGCATTGATTGCCAGATATGCTCAACACAAATTTGGAAGACACCGAGTTGGGCAAAAGAAATCACAATGATATTGTTACTTAGTGGCTATCAAAAATCAAATGTTTTGCTTGCACTGCCTTGGGCGACATGTATGGAAAATGTGGCAGCCAGGAACCCTTGGGCTGTTTTCAGCCAATGGAAAGCGAGGATATAGCTCCAGTTGCAATCACCTATGCTTTCGGCTTGAAAGTAGGGGGCACTATGCAAGATGGTGATATGGGCAACAAAACTCAATCTTCCGTTTTCCTTTGTTTGTCTTCCTCCTGGTATATATCAGAACCCAATCCTTACTTGCTCCACACTTTTGGCCTCCGATTTCCCTCACTACATCGCTACAGGTTTATGCAGATCGAGGCTCAAACTCCGACTTACGTTTTTGCATGGAGAAGTTGGTGCCAATGATCAAGAGAGTTAGTGTTTTTCGCAAAGTTGTTGGAGGATACTGAGATGAGCAAAAGGTGTGGGCTGTTTTCAACAAATGCAAAGTGAGGGTATCTCTCCTGATACAATCATCTATGCTTTCGTCTTGGAAGGCATGTGGAATTGCCTTGGCCCTTGATGCTCAGAGAGTTGTCTCTTCAAGTGCACTGATTGCAAGATATGCGCAACAAGGGACAGGGCCAAGCTGTTGTGGCTAGTTGTCCGAATTCCATCTCTTCAAGTGCATTGATTGTGGGATATGCCCAATAGGGAAAGGGCCAAGAAACTCTGGCTAGCTGTTTTCAACATGCGAAGCGAGGATATTTCCCCTGATGTAATCACATATGCTTGCATCTTGAAGGCATGTGGAACTACGTAGGAGCAATAATCTCATATGCGAGATGTGATGCTCTCGAGAAAGCACCAAAAAGCACTTGAGAAACTTTCTGTCAGGAATTTCGTCTCTTGGAACGCACTGATTGTGGGATAT
Source organism: Adiantum capillus-veneris (assembly GCF_014529385.1). Taxonomy (NCBI): domain Eukaryota; kingdom Viridiplantae; phylum Streptophyta; class Polypodiopsida; order Polypodiales; family Pteridaceae; genus Adiantum; species Adiantum capillus-veneris. The sequence goes on along the minus strand of NC_140952.1, from coordinate 114,949,919 downwards.
GCTCACCAGAAAAAGCTCTCAGCGGATGCGAAGCAATTTGGAAGACGCCAACTTGGGAAAAGAACTCACAATGATAGTGTTACTTAGCGATTGTTGAAAACAAAATGTTTTGCTTGCACCGCCTTGGTAGACATGTATGGAAAATGTGGTAGGACTAGGAAGCCCTAGGCTATTTTTTGTTAATGGGAAGCAAGGATGTCACTCTATGCTTTCACCTTGAAGGTAGGTGGCGCTATGCAAGATGCTGATATGAGCAACAAAATTCAATCTTCCTATTCCCAACATCAGTCTTTGTCTTCCTCTTGGTATATATTTTGGCCTCCAATTTCCGACGCAACATTGTTACATGTTTACGCAGATCCAACCTCAAATCTCGACTTATGTTTTTTGCATGGTGGAGTTGGTGCGAGTTAGAGTCCATTGCAAAGTTGTTGGAAGATTTTGAGATGGGCAAAAGCCTTGGGCTGTTTCCAACAGATGCAAAATGAGGGCATCTCTCCATATGCAATGACCTATGCTTTTGGCTTGAAGGCATGTGGCATTGTCTTGATTTCTTGTGTGTGTGTGTGTGTGTGTGTGTGTGTGTGTGTGTGTGTGTGTGTGTGAGAGAGAGAGAGAGAGAGAGAGAGAGAGAGAGAGAGTTTGTGCTTTTTTTTTCACAACTCCTATTACCTTAAGGTGACAACTCTCACTTCGATTCAATACAAATGCGGCTAACGAAGCACTCTAGTTCATTGACCAAAGCCCCTATGGCCATGGGGACAAATTTCCTCCCCTTAGACCCTGCCTTAACGGCATTGCCAATAAAGGGTATAGTCGAAAATAATTCTCCAATAGTATTTTGAGAAAATAAATTGTCACGACAAATTGCGACTCCATTCTTGGGGAAGTAGGAAGGGGAGTTAGCGGACGGCGAGGGCTTATGGCGCGGAGGGGGGCCTGGAGGCGCTGGTCCTCGCAGACATCACGAGGGCGGAGTGGCGCGCCTCAACCATGGCAGCTTCGGCAGTTGCCCCGCGTCCGTGCAGGCTCTCCCTGTGGCTCCGCCAACCCGACCGTTTCTACTTTGGTCCCCTGCAGGATGCGCTCCTCCACAGCTGCCGCGCAGTAGTGTCCCTCATCCATGCCCACCATGTTGATCAGGTTCCTTTTCTCAAACTCAGGCACTATTTGACAATAAGGCATTAAACATGGGCATGTGTGCATGCATACATGTACGTTCTGCATGTGCTGGCACACCGGACTTGCTCCTCCCATGTTGTGCATGCATATCACCATCAATTTTATTCGCATTTGAGAACTTTATGCTTGCGGTACTTTCACATCAATGCACAGAGATGTGATTAGCACATGAATGTGTATTATGAATGTGCATGCTTCAATGTCAGGTGTATGCACGGATGTCATTGTGATACCATGACTGCGAATGACGATTATGTGCATTGAACTGCATTGGAATAATGCAGCGGATTTGTGTCGCGATGGCAAGGTTATTCTGACACTGGCAACTGTAAGTAAGGGTATGCTGCCTTCTAAGCATTGGGAGATTGTATAGTTAGTAAGGGTACGCTGCCTTCTAAGCATTGGGAGATTGTATTGTCAAACTGATGGGGCTCCTTGGTCTTTTTTGGTTGAGCAGGTGGTTCTGGTGGACAATGTCACCATTGTAGTGGCCATGGTTCTGCAACGGTTTGTGTGGCGGATCTTTGAAGGGCACTAGCAAAAAGGTGAAGCAGTCTTGGCCTTGAATTTCTCGTACGGGTCTGTCAAGAAGGCACTAAAGGCGTATGGTTAGAGGGCAGGTGCCTGCCTGCTCGAGGTGAGGCTGCCCTTCCAGGTGACGTCTAGCGAGGAGATTGTACCTGCAATCAGATCGACCTTGCAGCAAGCACAGACAGAGTCCCAAAGAGTTCGGCTGGCCTTGATCGACCACATCACCTCCATGCCATCGGTCGTGCTGCCAATCAGAGAACTTGTCAGCCTGTGTCGAAGGGAAGGGGTCGATGAGGTCTTCGTGGATGGCGCTCACGCCATTGGAAACGTCGATGTCAATGTGGAAGAGATCGATGCTGATTACTACACCAGCACCCTGTAGTGGTTGTTCTGCCCCCATGCTGTTGCTTTCTTGCATTGCAAAGCGGAGCAACTGCGCGACCTCCATCATCAGATCGTTGCCCACAACTATGAGAAGGGGCTAGGCAGAGAGTGCGACTGGGTGGGTACACGAGACTACAGCGCACATTTGGCTGCGGTGGATGCAATTGAGTTCTTTGAGAAGTTCAAGGGCGGGGTGCGTGCGGTACAGGACCATAACCGCCACAGCGTGGTCTCCATGGGTGCAATGCTGGCAGATGCCTGGGGAACGCACTGTGGGACACCGCCCGACCTGAGCTCTTCGATGATAATGGTTGGGCTTCCCAATGCTGTAGGTGTGCTGTCTCACGGCGACGCCATAGACCTGCGCACACGCCTACCTGAAGAGTTTGGGATTGAAGTCTCGGTGTACTGTGCTACGGAGGTGTCGCCAGCCACGAGTTACTCCTCGTGGGGAGGGTCCAAAGCGAACGGCCCTCATCTCTCATCAGATTTATAACAGTGTTGGGGATTATGAGAAGCTGAGAGATGCGGTGACATTCCTAACAGAGCAGCATAGTAGATGATCTGCCTCCTCCAAATGCAATCGCAGTTGTATCATTCATTCCTTACGTGTTGCGCCTTGCTGTGTATGCTTTGCAAGTGAGGTCCCTGTAGGTGTGTTTTTATAAAGAAAAGAATTCTTATGAGGGCGTTCATTAGTAGGGACATGGATCCTTCTATTTTCCTCTCTATATTATGATATAGTGCATCAAGGAGAGATGCATCGCACCTGGTTGGTGGTAAGTCGTGTGCAGCAGAGAGTGCTCGGGCTTTTCCGGTTATCGCATTGTGCGAATTGCATGACCTCACCTCAGGCTCCAGCAGCAAAAATAAAACTAGATCCGTCACAAACAAAACCGTGAGAATGTTCAAGCATGCGTGCACCGTCTATCGAACTTCAAGTTGGCGTATGGGAATTACTTGTGCTCACTATGTATATGTATTCACGATATTTTGGCCGGAGGAAGACCTTTAGGCAAAGGTTGTGGTGTTGATGTTGCTGGTAGTCTTTGTCTCACCATTCTCCATCCAGTAAAAGGGAAGAACAAGGAGAAGAAATGATGTGCAAGTTTGGAGATGTTTTTGTGTTGGAAGTGTGAATCCAAGCAGAGAACAACCAAATTCCATTTTAGACATTATTAACGTCAAGAATTTACTCGGTTTTGCACTCATGTGAAATTCTGCGCGTTGCGCTCCAGAGAAGATTGAAATCTGGTGGGGATGTCCGAATTGCGGCCATGGAAAACAAGTTAGAAGTAAATTGACTACTGAAATACTAAAGTGAAAGGTGAAAAAAAGGTACACCCTTCTAAGTAGAGACAACAATTTCCAACTCTTGTGATGTGCCCTCTCTTAAAGAGAGCATCCCTGTTTGGTGCACAGCGCAAAAGAGAAATACTCTGGAGCAGAACCAAAACTTGCACTGGCCGGGAATCGAACCCGGGTCTGTACCGTGGCAGGGTACTATTCTACCACTAGACCACCAGTGCCCATGTTTCACAGTCTCTGAAGTTAATAAATATGTTCGTATTTGCAAAGGCTTCCTGCCAGAACCACAAAAAAAGTAGCAACTGGTAACCCTGCTGCACCTGAGCTTGGGACTCTCTCTGCGCCTTCAGACCCCAGAACTTCAGAAGCTAGCAATGCCCAGCTCATCGTCCCAACTGCAGCAGTCCCCTCCCCGTTCATCAAAAGTGCGCACATGGCTTTATATTCAGCTCTAGGTGGTAGAAGGGCGACTCTACTTTTCATTTTCGAGAATTTCCCCTTTTCTCCTCACATGTATTGCACGAAGGGCATATAGCTAAATTGCTAATGTTCCAAGTTTCTTGCTATTTTTTTTATGGAGAGCATTCCAACCTTCTAGCATTTGACGGTTGGTCTCCTAGCTTTTCCCATGACATCGAATTCATTCTCTTTTGGGTCTAATCTTCTTCTGCAATATTGTCCTCATCCTTCTTTGCCATCTTCTCGCCCTCATTCTCTTCCACTCTTCCGACCATCCACGCGGGTTTCCGAAGTGTAAAGATGTCTACTTGATTGCAAGAGAGAGAGAGAGAGAGAGAGAGAGAGAGAGAGAGAAAATTGTACCCTTCAGTTGCTTGTGTCGTAGAATCCCAAACAACATGGCAAGGCACTTTTTGCGAGCTGAATGATGGCACTGCCATTTTTCTAGGGTCGCTTGGTGAGTTCGCAATTGAAGTAGGAGTGATCTTGGGATTCCTTGTCGGTTTTGGAGGTAGAAGGGCACCTCTGGAAGGTGGTTCAACCACCCCTCGAAACAAGGGATGATTTTCTTTCCAGTTGCAGCTGCAACGGGCCTACGAGAATGGATTTTGGATTAGGAGACGCTGTCAGAGGCCTTCAGAGAGTCTATGAGAAGGTGCTCTTAGATTTTGGATTGGGAGGCACTCTCAAAGGCCCTTCCGAAGAGTCTATAAGAAGGTGCTCTTAGCTCTTGAAGTGGCACCTCCCATCACTAGCACCTCTGGGAGCATCAACAAGACAAGAGGCGATCGTATGAATCGGCGGATACTACTTCATCTCAATCACCACCACGTATGAATCGGCGGATACTACTTCATCTCAATCACCACCACGAAACGCTCCAAGAAAAAGTCCAAAATATAGAAGTCTGTCAGATTTTGGCCTATACAAGAAACTTGTTTTGCATATCTATCTTACGGTTTGCCCGCATGCAGTGATAGGATTTGACGCCCATCTGCCCTTTTTAAGGCATTTTGCCAGTCGTATGAAGGCCAAAGTTTTTTTGAGTCTGTCATTGGAAGGGTTTATTAAAAAATTATCCTTCTATAGAGAAATGTGAGAAAATAGAATACATGTCAATGAAAGAGCTAATTAAAAAACATTATATATATATTAATTCTCATTTATAATATTTATATGTATATTGGTTATACTCATTGACAGAATATAGTATCTTGCCTTGTAAATTATGCAAAATTTTCTCATTGGAAGGGCAAACTGAAAATAGACCCTTCTATAGGGAAGGGTGCATTTTTCTACAACCCATCTTTTGAAAGAATAGGTTGCCCTTCAAATCCTAACACTGCCCGCATGTGGGCTGCCAAAGGATGGAGCTCATGTGGCCAAATTGCAACGCGAGGAAAAGTCTACAACTGCATCGAAACTAGTTGAGAAAGAGAGAGAGCAAGAGAGGGCCCCGGCTCTAGTGCCGCCAATCATAGATGATGAGAGGCGGTTAGGCCACACTCAATTTGTGGACCATCAATCACTTTCAAATTTCAAAGTTTCCAAATAACATGAAGCTAACAATATAAAGACATCAAGATTCTCTTGAACACTAGTATCTTTCATCACATAAAACATTTACATAAGCATAGTTGTTAAAGCCAAAAAGTGTACAAAGAGGAAATCATTGCTTACAATGCCATATGTTGACAAAAAAATACATGTTCAACTACAAAATGGGAGATAACGTCAACCCAAGAAGTACGTTGTATGAAAACAAAACAAAAGCGCTATGAAAGTGCTACTCCAATGACAATAGCTCATCTTGCATCAACCCAACTTTATATCACGATGGCAAAGAAACAAGTGAAAACAAATAATAATTAGAAGGCCAAAACTACAAATGAACCGCCTAAAAAGTAAAGATTTCTAGTAGTTTAAAGAACCCACCAAACCATCTCATGTCGCCAATTTATCAAGGAGCAGATGGAGACCCTTCTTCACACCATGCATGAACAATCAAGTTTGTTGGTTGCAGTAGGCTACAATAGCATTTTATTACAAGCATAAAATCAGACACAAAGATTAGAAAATCCACTTGTAAATTCAAAAAGAAAATATATACAAAAAATTCCTTGACAAAAAACTACACAACACAAACATCTTTTTTTTTTTTAAAATGTTACTATATACTTGTGGTGGTGATGTGTGTGAACAACTCAGGACTGTCCAGGCATTTTTCCCTCACTAGGAGGTTTTTTCTCCATGCATTGTATATACGCCCATCACTCTAGGGCTATCTTATTTTTCCATTGCACACTAAGTAATATACGCTTTGGTGTGTGCCTCAATCTGTGTGTGTTTCCTTGCAACCCTAATTCCAACAATGTAACTTGTGTTTCCTTGCAACCCTAATTCCAACAATTGGTATTAGAGCAGGTTGCATCCTCTCAGGCTTGGTCGTCTACATCGCGAGCACATGCTTGCTCACTTCCTCATATTCAGCGAGCTTTTATGAGCGTCAACAAGTCGACAAATACGTCGGGTCAGCTCGAAGAGCTATGGCTGCTCATATTTTTTATTCAAACTCATTTTGGCCTCCATTTCCACTTCAAGCAAAGCTGTGCAGGCAATTTTTTGATTTTGTGTAGATAGATCG
>NC_140952.1:114878411-114938411 GCF_014529385.1 Adiantum capillus-veneris | reverse complement strand
TTTAAGTGATCAAGCAAATTTTTACATATGTACTATGAGAAATAGAATTCCAAAAAATTACTTTTGTATTTTTCAGGATAACCTCTCTCTATGTTGAGTTGGCGTTTCTTACAGGGCCCAAAATTGAGTCCAACTTTCTCCTAATGCCTTCCCCACAATTGAGTCCAACTTTCTCCTGATGCCTTCCCCACAGTTCATCATATAGAGAATCCCAATGTATACATGCTTCATGCCAAAAAATGTAGAACCCATTTTGCAACACCCCAACAAGAATAAATTTACCCTTTCAAGTCCATAGAAGCCAAAGAAATGTGTTGGAATATAAAGTAAAGTCAATAAATACACTTCTCTAAATGGTGTCATATTGTTGAATATATTATCTTTATCCTTTGCAGTTAGCTTTAGCTATATGATTTACTTTACGTTTTTGGAAGGCAAGGGATATATCACATATGTACATTGATTTGTCTCATAGGCCAAGTTCGGCCTTTTGAGAATGTAAGTAAAATCTCTCTCTCTCTCTCTCTCTCTCTCTCTCTCACACACACACACACACACACACACACACACAAAAATCAAGTAGATATTTGAGGTCTCTTGGGGTTGTTCCTACGATGTTAAAATCTCCTTCTTCTTCCTCTTCTCTCTTTAGCAAAAGAAGTAGTTGTATACTTTGTACAAAGAGACCTCTATGGATGCTCAGTGGCCTATCTCCCCAAGGAAAACCAAAATGGAGAGTCAATGGCCGGTGGCCGATGGTCGGAAGTCAATGGCCGGTGGCCGAATTCAAAAGCGGACTTGTCTTCTCAAGGGCAGCTACACATGGGCGGATTGAAGGGTCCGATTTGGACTTATCTACACAAAGGCGGCTACACATGGCTGCCTCTCATAAGAGAGGGCAGCCCTTTTGGCCTATAAAAGGAGGCCATTTTTACACACATTTTATAGAGTGTGAAGTTGATGCAACAAGGTGAATGTGAGGTAGTGAGAGTGAACCAAGGCGGGAGCTCTATCAAGGCGGGTGAGAGTGAACCAAGGCGGGAGCTCTATCAAGGGTATAATCCCTTTGTAAACTACTTCTTGTTTTGAAGTACTAAAGCCATTGAGTGGCTGCTTTCCCGCGGACGTAGCCCACATTGGGTGAACCACGTATATCGTGTGTACTCTCTCTCTCTCACTCTCTACTCTATAATCTCGTGTATGTAAATTTGTCTCTCTCCATTAAGTAATCTACTCAATTATCTATTTAGCTACGTTTTATTTCCTAACAATTGGTATCAGAGCAAGGTTTGCTCGTAGCTAAATTATCTCAAGGAAAGGATTCCTTGAATTGAGTGGGAGTTATGGCGGAGGAAGGGAAGCTCAAGATTGAGAAGTTCAACGGAAAAAACTACCAACATTGGAAGATGCAGATTGAAGACTATCTCCACCAGAAGGACCTCTATTTGCCACTAGGCGGTCTTGCAAAGAAGCCGGCAACGATGGCAGATGAAGCATGGATTGTCCTTGATCGAAAGGCACTGGGAACAATCCGGTTAAGCTTGGCGTCAACGGTGGCCTTCAATGTTTCGGAGATGAAGACCACGGAGGACTTGATGAAGTCACTTGACGACTTCTACGAGAAACCATCGGCATCCAATAAGGTATTTCTTATGAAGCGCTTGTTCAATCTAAAGATGGCAGAGAATGGTTCAGTTGCAGAACACCTAAATGACTTTAACACAAACATAAGTCAACTTCAATCGGTGAACATCAATTTTGATGATGAAGTGCGAGCTCTCCTTATACTATCATCTCTACCGGATAGTTGGGACAGCCTTGTGATGGTTGTAAGTAATTCTATTTCTGGCACAAATACTTTAAGTTTGATGATATTGTGGGTGTTCTCCTAAGTGAGGAAATACGAAGGAGAAGCACAGGAGAATCATCAAGTACTGCATTGTCAGTGGAAACAAGAGGAAGGCCTAAGGAGAGGTTCAAAAACCAAAAGTGTCGTGATCGCTCAAGGCGGAGCAAGTCACGCACAAAGTCAGTTCTTGAATGTTGGAACTGCGGCAAGAAGGGCCACGTCAAGAAGGATTGCTGGTCCAAGAAGAAGGAAGCAGAGTCTCAAGACAACAAGCCAAAATTGGAGGCCAATGTGGCAGGTAAAGTAGAGCAAGATGCTCTAATTCTCTCATTAGACAATGTGTCTAATTCCTGGATAGTAGATTCCGGGGCTTCATCCCATGCGACACCACACAAGCAACATTTCCAAGATTACACCAAAGGTAATTTTGGGTATGTATACTTGGGAGATGATGAAGCTTGTGAGATTGTCGGCAAAGGTACAGTTTCTGTCGAAACTGCTAATGGAAATGAATGGAAGCTTAAAGAAGTTAGGCATGTTCCTTCTCTTCGCAAAAATTTGATCTCTACAGGACAATTGGATGATGAAGGTCACAACATTGCATTCGGAAACAAAAGGTGGAAGATCTCAAAGGGATCTTTGGTGGTTTCCAAGGGAGAAAAGGTTGGTACACTTTACTTGTGTACTGTTAGCACGCAACCTTCAGCTTGTGCAGCAACTACAGAAGTTGACAGTGCGTTGTGGCACTACCGACTTGGGCATATGAGTGCCAAAGGAATGCAAATACTTCAAATAAAGAAGCTTCTACCAGGTTTGAAAGAAGTGGACTTAGAGTTCTGTGAAGATTGTGTTTATGGTAAACAAAAGAGGGTAAAATTTCAAAAATCAGGAAATGAAAGAAAAAATAAAAAACTTAAGTTGGTTCATTCTGATGTTTGGGGTCCTACAAGTACACATCACTTGGTGGCTCATTGTACTATGTAACATTCATAGACGATGCGACTAGAAAAACATGGGTTTATGTCATGAAGAATAAATCTGATGTATTTTCCATATTTCAAAGGTGGAAAGCCTTTGTCGAGAATGAAACAGGTACCAAGGTTAAATGCCTCAAATCGGACAATGGAGGAGAATATTGCAGCCAAGCTTTTGAAAGCTTTTGTGCTAGCAATGGAAATCAGAGGCAAAGGACAACCCTAAGGACACCTCAACAAAATGGGATTTCGGAAAGGATGAACAGGACAATCATGGAGTGAGCACGAAGCATGCGGCTACATGCAGGCCTACTGCTTGAGCTTTAAACGGAAGCTGTAAGAACGTCTGTATACTTAATCAATCGGTCACCCTCAACGGCATTGGATGGGGGAGTTCCAGAAGAGGCATGGACAGGTAAACCGGTGAATTATGCATTTCTCAAAGTGTTTGGGTGTGAGGCTTTCATGCACATAGATAGAAGCCTAAGATCAAAGCTAGATGCAAAGTCCAAAAAGTGTTTCTTCATTGGCTATGGAGAAGGTGACTTTGGGTATCGCCTATGGAATCCTGAAGATGGTAAAATCTTAAGGAGTAGGGATGTAATTTTTAACGAACAAAATATGTACAAAGATTACTTGGAAAGAAAACAAACAAAAGAAACAGGTGATGAGTACATGGAGCTTGAGGACGGTGAAGACTCAAGGACTGCAAACGGTGACAATGTGCAACAACGTCAACCAAATGAGGAGCCTCAACCTATTCCCCGAAGATCTACAAGAGCAAGTAGACCTCCAGAAAGGTTTGTTCCTTCCTTCAACCATCTCTTGATCTCAGATTCTGGAGAGCCAGAATCATACGAAGAAGCTATGCAACATGAATCCAAAGAAGAATGAACGAAGAGCATGCAAGTGGAGATGGACTCACTACATCGCAACCAAACATGGGAGTTGGTTGAGTTGCCTAAAGGTAAGCGGGCACTTCAAAACAAATGGGTGTACAAGTTGAAGGAAGAAGAAGGTGGGAAGAAAAGGTACAAGTCTAGGCTTGTGGTAAAACGGTTTTCTCAAAAGAAAGGTATTGACTTCAATGAAATATTTTCTCCTGTTGTAAAAATGAACTCAATTAGGCTTGTCTTAAGCCTTGTGGTTGCTCATGATCTAAATCTCGAGCAAATGGATGTAAATACGGCATTCCCTCACGGTGACTTAGAGAAGGAAATCTACATGCTTCAACCAAAGGGGTATGAAGTAAAAGGTAAGGAGAAAATGGTTTGCATATTAAAGAAGAGCTTGTATGGTTTAAAGCAAGCATCAAGACAATGGTACTTGAAGTTTGATCGATGGATGTTGGATCATGGATTCACAAGATGCAACTCGGATCACTGTGTCTACACGAAGAATTTGGGAGATGGGAAATTCATCATACTAATGTTATATGTTGATGACATGTTGATTGCAAGTGCTAACATGCAGGACATCAAAGACCTAAAAGAGGAGCTGTCAAAATCTTTTTCAATGAAAGATTTAGAAGCTGCAAAGAGGATACTTGGTATGAAAATATCAAGGGACAGGACGAAGAAGACAATAAAGCTATCTCAAGAAGATTACATCAAGAAGGTACTAGAAAGGTTTGCAATGCAAAATGCAAAACCAGTTTCTACACCTTTGGCTGGTCATTTTAAACTAACGAAGGATATGTGTCCAAAGACACAAGAGGAGATAGACTATATGTCTGAAATTCCATATGCTGCAGCGGTAGGTTCTCTAATGTATACTATGGTCTGGACAAGGCCAAACATTCCACAGGCATTGGGAGTTGTGAGTAGGTTCACGGACAACCCAGGTAAAGAGCATTGGCAAGCTATGAAGTGGATACGTAGGTATCTATAAGGGACAACAAAAAATGCTTTGTATTTTGGAGGAGCTGACATTTTTCTAGAAGGGTATGCTGATGCAGATATGGCAGGTGACAAAGATACTCGAAGGAGCACTACTGGCTATGTGTTCACGGTTGGAGGCACAACAGTAAGCTGGGCTTCAAAGCTGCAGAAACTGGTTTCACTTTCTACCACGGAAGCAGAGTATGTAGCAATGACAGAGGCAAGCAAAGAAATTATGTGGCTTCACAGATTCTTAGAAGAGCTTGGATTCAAACAAGACAATTGTGTCTTGTACAGTGATAGCCAAAGCGCTATCCATCTTGCGAAGAACTCATTCTATCATTCAAGGACAAAGCACATTCAGGTAAGATATGACTTCATACGCACTCTTTTGGAAGAGAGATAGCTAAAGCTAAGAAAGGTGCATACAAGTGAAAATCCTGCAGACATGTTTACAAAAGTGGTCAACAAGGAGAAGTTGAGATTTTCCTCATCTTCAATCAGCATTTAAGAATAAGAAGCCGGAATGGAAAGCAGTCTCACAGGTTTGGTTTGGAGATCGGTCTCCAAGTGGGAGATTGTTAAGTATGGAGTCTGATTTACCCTTGTAATTTTCTATGGTAAAAGAGCACATTTGTAAGGCCCCCATTATGAGGAGAAGCCATCGTGCGTGAAGGAAAATCACTCACTGGAAACCAAAATTTTCATGGCCTAGAATCAAGGGCAATTTTAGGGACCTCGAGGACGGAAGCCCGCGAGACTTTTTTTTTTCCCTCGCCGGAATATTATGGCCGGACGGCGGCCGGAAAGTGGTCGGAAAACAACAGTCAGTTGGCCGGTGGCTGGTAGTCAATGGCCGGTGGCCGATGGTCGGAAGTGAATGGCTGGTGGCCGAATTCAATGGCCGGTGGCCGAAGTCAAAAGCGGACTTGTCTTCTCAACGGCAGCCACACATGGGCGGATTGAAGGGTCCGATTTGGACTTATCTACACAAGGGCGGCTACACATAGTTGCCTCTCATAAGAGAGGGCAGCCCTTTTGGCCTATAAAAGGAGGCCATTTCTACACACATTTTATAGTGTGTGAAGTTGATGCAACAAGGTGAGTGTGAGGTGGTGAGAGTGAACCAAGGCGGGAGCTCTATCAAGGGTATAATCCCTTTGTAAACTACTTCTTCTTTTGAAGTACTAAAGCCATTGAGTGGCTGCTTTCCCGTGGACATAGCCCACATTGGGTGAACCACATATATCGTGTGTACTCTCTCTCTCTCTCTCTACTCTATAATCTTGTGTATGTAAATTTGTCTCTCTCCATTAAGAAATCTACTCAATTATCTATTTAGCTACGTCTTATTTTCTAACAACCGGTATCAGAGCAAGGTTTGCTCATAGCTAAATTAACTCAAGGAAAGGATTCCTTGAATTGAGTGGGAGTTATGGCGGAGGAAGGGAAGCTCAAGATTGAGAAGTTCAACGGAAAAAACTACCAACATTGGAAGATGCAGATTGAAGACTATCTCCACCAGAAGGACCTCTATTTGCCACTAGGCGGTCTTGCAAAGAAGCCGGCAACGATGGCAGATGAAGCATGGATTGTCCTTGATCGAAAGGCACTGGGAACAATCCGGTTAAGCTTGGCGTCAACGGTGGCCTTCAATGTTTCGGAGATGAAGACCACGGAGGACTTGATGAAGTCACTTGACGACTTCTACGAGAAACCATCGGCATCCAATAAGGTATTTCTTATGAAGCGCTTGTTCAATCTAAAGATGGCAGAGAATGGTTCAGTTGCAGAACACCTAAATGACTTTAACACAAACATAAGTCAACTTCAATCGGTGAACATCAATTTTGATGATGAAGTGCGAGCTCTCCTTATACTATCATCTCTACCGGATAGTTGGGACAGCCTTGTGATGGTTGTAAGTAATTCTATTTCTGGCACAAATACTTTAAGTTTGATGATATTGTGGGTGTTCTCCTAAGTGAGGAAATACGAAGGAGAAGCACAGGAGAATCATCAAGTACTACATTGTCAGTGGAAACAAGAGGAAGGCCTAAGGAGAGGTTCAAAAACCAAAAGTGTCGTGATCGCTCAAGGCGGAGCAAGTCACGCACAAAGTCAGTTCTTGAATGTTGGAACTGCGGCAAGAAGGGCCACGTCAAGAAGGATTGCTGGTCCAAGAAGAAGGAGGCAGAGTCTCAAGACAACAAGCCAACATTGGAGGCCAATGTGGCAGGTAAAGTAGAGCAAGATGCTCTAATTCTCTCATTAGACAATGTGTCTAATTCCTGGATAGTAGATTCCGGGGCTTCATCCCATGCGACACCACACAAGCAACATTTCCAAGATTACACCAAAGGTAATTTTGGGTATGTATACTTGGGAGATGATGAAGCTTGTGAGATTGTCGGCAAAGGTACAGTTTCTGTCGAAACTGCTAATGGAAATGAATGGAAGCTTAAAGAAGTTAGGCATGTTCCTTCTCTTCGCAAAAATTTGATCTCTACAGGACAATTGGATGATGAAGGTCACAACATTGCATTCGGAAACAAAAGGTGGAAGATCTCAAAGGGATCTTTGGTGGTTTCCAAGGGAGAAAAGGTTGGTACACTTTACTTGTGTACTGTTAGCACGCAACCTTCAGCTTGTGCAGCAACTACAGAAGTTGACAGTGCGTTGTGGCACTACCGACTTGGGCATATGAGTGCCAAAGGAATGCAAATACTTCAAACAAAGAAGCTTCTACCAGGTTTGAAAGAAGTGGACTTAGAGTTCTGTGAAGATTGTGTTTATGGTAAACAAAAGAGGGTAAAATTTCAAAAATCAGGAAATGAAAGAAAAAATAAAAAACTTAAGTTGGTTCATTCTGATGTTTGGGGTCCTACAAGTACACATCACTTGGTGGCTCATTGTACTATGTAACATTCATAGACGATGCGACTAGAAAAACATGGGTTTATGTCATGAAGAATAAATCTGATGTATTTTCCATATTTCAAAGGTGGAAAGCCTTTGTCGAGAATGAAACAGGTACCAAGGTTAAATGCCTCAAATCGGACAATGGAGGAGAATATTGCAGCCAAGCTTTTGAAAGCTTTTGTGCTAGCAATGGAAATCAGAGGCAAAGGACAACCCTAAGGACACCTCAACAAAATGGGATTTCGGAAAGGATGAACAGGACAATCATGGAGTGAGCACGAAGCATGCGGCTACATGCAGGCCTACTGCTTGAGCTTTGGACGGAAGCTGTAAGAACGTCTGTATACTTAATCAATCGGTCACCCTCAACGGCATTGGATGGGGGAGTTCCAGAAGAGGCATGGACAGGTAAACCGGTGAATTATGCATTTCTCAAAGTGTTTGGGTGTGAGGCTTTCATGCACATAGATAGAAGCCTAAGATCAAAGCTAGATGCAAAGTCCAAAAAGTGTTTCTTCATTGGCTATGGAGAAGGTGACTTTGGGTATCGCCTATGGAATCCTGAAGATGGTAAAATCTTAAGGAGTAGGGATGTAATTTTTAACGAACAAAATATGTACAAAGATTACTTGGAAAGAAAACAAACAAAAGAAACAGGTGATGAGTACATGGAGCTTGAGGACGGTGAAGACTCAAGGACTGCAAACGGTGACAATGTGCAACAACGTCAACCAAATGAGGAGCCTCAACCTGTTCCCCGAAGATCTACAAGAGCAAGTAGACCTCCAGAAAGGTTTGTTCCTTCCTTCAACCATCTCTTGATCTCAGATTCTGGAGAGCCAGAATCATACGAAGAAGCTATGCAACATGAATCCAAAGAAGAATGAACGAAGAGCATGCAAGTGGAGATGGACTCACTACATCGCAACCAAACATGGGAGTTGGTTGAGTTGCCTAAAGGTAAGCGGGCACTTCAAAACAAATGGGTGTACAAGTTGAAGGAAGAAGAAGGTGGGAAGAAAAGGTACAAGTCTAGGCTTGTGGTAAAACGGTTTTCTCAAAAGAAAGGTATTGACTTCAATGAAATATTTTCTCCTGTTGTAAAAATGAACTCAATTAGGCTTGTCTTAAGCCTTGTGGTTGCTCATGATCTAAATCTCGAGCAAATGGATGTAAATACGGCATTCCCTCACGGTGACTTAGAGAAGGAAATCTACATGCTTCAACCAAAGGGGTATGAAGTAAAAGGTAAGGAGAAAATGGTTTGCATATTAAAGAAGAGCTTGTATGGTTTAAAGCAAGCATCAAGACAATGGTACTTGAAGTTTGATCGATGGATGTTGGATCATGGATTCACAAGATGCAACTCGGATCACTGTGTCTACACGAAGAATTTGGGAGATGGGAAATTCATCATACTAATGTTATATGTTGATGACATGTTGATTGCAAGTGCTAACATGCAGGACATCAAAGACCTAAAAGAGGAGCTGTCAAAATCTTTTTCAATGAAAGATTTAGAGGCTGCAAAGAGGATACTTGGTATGAAAATATCAAGGGACAGGACGAAGAAGACAATAAAGCTATCTCAAGAAGATTACATCAAGAAGGTACTAGAAAGGTTTGCAATGCAAAATGCAAAACCAGTTTCTACACCTTTGGCTGGTCATTTTAAACTAACGAAGGATATGTGTCCAAAGACACAAGAGGAGATAGACTATATGTCTGAAATTCCATATGCTGCAGCGGTAGGTTCTCTAATGTATACTATGGTCTGGACAAGGCCAAACATTCCACAGGCATTGGGAGTTGTGAGTAGGTTCACGGACAACCCAGGTAAAGAGCATTGGCAAGCTATGAAGTGGATACGTAGGTATCTATAAGGGACAACAAAAAATGCTTTGTATTTTGGAGGAGCTGACATTTTTCTAGAAGGGTATGCTGATGCAGATATGGCAGGTGACAAAGATACTCGAAGGAGCACTACTGGCTATGTGTTCACGGTTGGAGGCACAACAGTAAGCTGGGCTTCAAAGCTGCAGAAACTGGTTTCACTTTCTACCACGGAAGCAGAGTATGTAGCAATGACAGAGGCAAGCAAAGAAATTATGTGGCTTCACAGATTCTTAGAAGAGCTTGGATTCAAACAAGACAATTGTGTCTTGTACAGTGATAGCCAAAGCGCTATCCATCTTGCGAAGAACTCATTCTATCATTCAAGGACAAAGCACATTCAGGTAAGATATGACTTCATACGCACTCTTTTGGAAGAGAGATAGCTAAAGCTAAGAAAGGTGCATACAAGTGAAAATCCTGCAGACATGTTTACAAAAGTGGTCAACAAGGAGAAGTTGAGATTTTCCTCATCTTCAATCAGCATTTAAGAATAAGAAGCCGGAATGGAAAGCAGTCTCACAGGTTTGGTTTGGAGATCGGTCTCCAAGTGGGAGATTGTTAAGTATGGAGTCTGATTTACCCTTGTAATTTTCTATGGTAAAAGAGCACATTTGTAAGGCCCCCATTATGAGGAGAAGCCATCGTGCGTGAAGGAAAATCACTCACTGGAAACCAAAATTTTCATGGCCTAGAATCAAGGGCAATTTTAGGGACCTCGAGGACGGAAGCCCGCGAGACTTTTTTTTTTCCCTCGCCGGAATATTATGGCCGGACGGCGGCCGGAAAGTGGTCGGAAAACAACAGTCAGTTGGCCGGTGGCTGGTAGTCAATGGCCGGTGGCCGATGGTCGGAAGTGAATGGCTGGTGGCCGAATTCAATGGCCGGTGGCCGAAGTCAAAAGCGGACTTGTCTTCTCAACGGCAACCACACATGGGCGGATTGAAGGGTCCGATTTGGACTTATCTACACAAGGGCGGCTACACATAGTTGCCTCTCATAAGAGAGGGCAGCCCTTTTGGCCTATAAAAGGAGGCCATTTCTACACACATTTTATAGTGTGTGAAGTTGATGCAACAAGGTGAGTGTGAGGTGGTGAGAGTGAACCAAGGCGGGAGCTCTATCAAGGGTATAATCCCTTTGTAAACTACTTCTTCTTTTGAAGTACTAAAGCCATTGAGTGGCTGCTTTCCCGTGGACATAGCCCACATTGGGTGAACCACATATATCGTGTGTACTCTCTCTCTCTCTCTCTACTCTATAATCTTGTGTATGTAAATTTGTCTCTCTCCATTAAGAAATCTACTCAATTATCTATTTAGCTACGTCTTATTTTCTAACAACCGGTATCAGAGCAAGGTTTGCTCATAGCTAAATTAACTCAAGGAAAGGATTCCTTGAATTGAGTGGGAGTTATGGCGGAGGAAGGGAAGCTCAAGATTGAGAAGTTCAACGGAAAAAACTACCAACATTGGAAGATGCAGATTGAAGACTATCTCCACCAGAAGGACCTCTATTTGCCACTAGGCGGTCTTGCAAAGAAGCCGGCAACGATGGCAGATGAAGCATGGATTGTCCTTGATCGAAAGGCACTGGGAACAATCCGGTTAAGCTTGGCGTCAACGGTGGCCTTCAATGTTTCGGAGATGAAGACCACGGAGGACTTGATGAAGTCACTTGACGACTTCTACGAGAAACCATCGGCATCCAATAAGGTATTTCTTATGAAGCGCTTGTTCAATCTAAAGATGGCAGAGAATGGTTCAGTTGCAGAACACCTAAATGACTTTAACACAAACATAAGTCAACTTCAATCGGTGAACATCAATTTTGATGATGAAGTGCGAGCTCTCCTTATACTATCATCTCTACCGGATAGTTGGGACAGCCTTGTGATGGTTGTAAGTAATTCTATTTCTGGCACAAATACTTTAAGTTTGATGATATTGTGGGTGTTCTCCTAAGTGAGGAAATACGAAGGAGAAGCACAGGAGAATCATCAAGTACTACATTGTCAGTGGAAACAAGAGGAAGGCCTAAGGAGAGGTTCAAAAACCAAAAGTGTCGTGATCGCTCAAGGCGGAGCAAGTCACGCACAAAGTCAGTTCTTGAATGTTGGAACTGCGGCAAGAAGGGCCACGTCAAGAAGGATTGCTGGTCCAAGAAGAAGGAGGCAGAGTCTCAAGACAACAAGCCAACATTGGAGGCCAATGTGGCAGGTAAAGTAGAGCAAGATGCTCTAATTCTCTCATTAGACAATGTGTCTAATTCCTGGATAGTAGATTCCGGGGCTTCATCCCATGCGACACCACACAAGCAACATTTCCAAGATTACACCAAAGGTAATTTTGGGTATGTATACTTGGGAGATGATGAAGCTTGTGAGATTGTCGGCAAAGGTACAGTTTCTGTCGAAACTGCTAATGGAAATGAATGGAAGCTTAAAGAAGTTAGGCATGTTCCTTCTCTTCGCAAAAATTTGATCTCTACAGGACAATTGGATGATGAAGGTCACAACATTGCATTCGGAAACAAAAGGTGGAAGATCTCAAAGGGATCTTTGGTGGTTTCCAAGGGAGAAAAGGTTGGTACACTTTACTTGTGTACTGTTAGCACGCAACCTTCAGCTTGTGCAGCAACTACAGAAGTTGACAGTGCGTTGTGGCACTACCGACTTGGGCATATGAGTGCCAAAGGAATGCAAATACTTCAAACAAAGAAGCTTCTACCAGGTTTGAAAGAAGTGGACTTAGAGTTCTGTGAAGATTGTGTTTATGGTAAACAAAAGAGGGTAAAATTTCAAAAATCAGGAAATGAAAGAAAAAATAAAAAACTTAAGTTGGTTCATTCTGATGTTTGGGGTCCTACAAGTACACATCACTTGGTGGCTCATTGTACTATGTAACATTCATAGACGATGCGACTAGAAAAACATGGGTTTATGTCATGAAGAATAAATCTGATGTATTTTCCATATTTCAAAGGTGGAAAGCCTTTGTCGAGAATGAAACAGGTACCAAGGTTAAATGCCTCAAATCGGACAATGGAGGAGAATATTGCAGCCAAGCTTTTGAAAGCTTTTGTGCTAGCAATGGAAATCAGAGGCAAAGGACAACCCTAAGGACACCTCAACAAAATGGGATTTCGGAAAGGATGAACAGGACAATCATGGAGTGAGCACGAAGCATGCGGCTACATGCAGGCCTACTGCTTGAGCTTTGGACGGAAGCTGTAAGAACGTCTGTGTACTTAATCAATCGGTCACCCTCAACGGCATTGGATGGGGGAGTTCCAGAAGAGGCATGGACAGGTAAACCGGTGAATTATGCATTTCTCAAAGTGTTTGGGTGTGAGGCTTTCATGCACATAGATAGAAGCCTAAGATCAAAGCTAGATGCAAAGTCCAAAAAGTGTTTCTTCATTGGCTATGGAGAAGGTGACTTTGGGTATCGCCTATGAAATCCTGAAGATGGTAAAATCTTAAGGAGTAGGGATGTAATTTTTAACGAACAAAATATGTACAAAGATTACTTGGAAAGAAAACAAACAAAAGAAACAGGTGATGAGTACATGGAGCTTGAGGACGGTGAAGACTCAAGGACTGCAAACGGTGACAATGTGCAACAACGTCAACCAAATGAGGAGCCTCAACCTATTCCCCGAAGATCTACAAGAGCAAGTAGACCTCCAGAAAGGTTTGTTCCTTCCTTCAACAATCTCTTGATCTCAGATTCTGGAGAGCCAAAATCATACGAAGAAGCTATGCAACATGAATCCAAAGAAGAATGAACGAAGAGCATGCAAGTGGAGATGGACTCACTACATCGCAACCAAACATGGGAGTTGGTTGAGTTGCCTAAAGGTAAGGGGGCACTTCAAAACAAATGGGTGTACAAGTTGAAGGAAGAAGAAGGTGGGAAGAAAAGGTACAAGTCTAGGCTTGTGGTAAAACGGTTTTCTCAAAAGAAAGGTATTGACTTCAATGAAATATTTTCTCCTGTTGTAAAAATGAACTCAATTAGGGTTGTCTTAAGCCTTGTGGCTGCTCATGATCTAAATCTCGAGCAAATGGATGTAAATACGGCATTCCCTCACGGTGACTTAGAGAAGGAAATCTACATGCTTTAACCAAAGGGGTATGAAGTAAAAGGTAAGGAGAAAATGGTTTGCAGATTAAAGAAGAGCTTGTATGGTTTAAAGCAAGCATCAAGACAATGGTACTTGAAGTTTGATCGATGGATGTTGGATCATGGATTCACAAGATGCAACTCGGATCACTGTGTCTACACGAAGAATTTGGGAGATGGGAAATTCATCATACTAATGTTGTATGTTGATGACATGTTGATTGCAAGTGCTAACATGCAGGACATCAAAGACCTAAAAGAGGAGCTGTCAAAATCTTTTTCAATGAAAGATTTAGAGGCTGCAAAGAGGATACTTGGTATGAAAATATCAAGGGACAGGACGAAGAAGACAATAAAGCTATCTCAAGAAGATTACATCAAGAAGGTACTAGAAAGGTTTGCAATGCAAAATGCAAAACCAGTTTCTACACCTTTGGCTGGTCATTTTAAACTAACGAAGGATATGTGTCCAAAGACACAAGAGGAGATAGACTATATGTCTGAAATTCCATATGCTGCAGCGGTAGGTTCTCTAATGTATCCTATGGTCTGGACAAGGCCAAACATTCCACATGCAGTGGGAGTTGTGAGTAGGTTCACGGACAACCCAGGTAAAGAGCATTGGCAAGCTGTGAAGTGGATACGTAGGTATCTAAAAGGGACAACAACAAATGCTTTGTATTTTGGAGGAATTGATATTTTACTAGAAGGGTATGTTGATGCAGATATGGCAAGTGACAAAGATACTCGAAGGAGCACTACTGGCTATGTGTTCACGGTTGGAGGCACAACAGTAAGCTGGGCTTCAAAGCTGCAATAATTGGTTTCACTTTCTACCACGGAAGCAGAGTATGTAGCAATGACGGAGGCAAGCAAAGAAATTATGTGGCTTCACAGATTCTTAGAAGAGCTTGGATTCAAACAAGACAATTGTGTCTTGTACAGTGATAGCCAAAGCGCTATCCATCTTTGGAAGAACTCAGCCTTTCATTCAAGGACAAAGCACATTCAGGTAAGATATCACTTCATACGCACTCTTTTGGAAGAGGGACAGCTAAAGCTAGGAAAGGTGCATACAAGTGAAAATCCTCAGACATGTTTACAAAAGTGGTCAACAAGGAGAAGTTGAGCTTTTCCTCATCTTCAACCGGCATTTAAGGATAAGAATCCAGAATGGAAAGCAGTCTCACAGGTTTGGTTTGGAGATCGGTCTCCACGTGGGAGATTGTTAAGTATGGAGCTTGATTTACCCTTGTAATTTTCTATGGTAAAAGCGCACATTTGTAAGGCCCCCATTATGAGGAGAAGCCATCGTGCGTGAAGGAAAATCACTCACTGGAAACCAAAATTTTCACGGCCAAGAATCAGGGGCAATTTTTGGGGCCTCGGGGGGAGGAATCCTGCTAGACTTTTTTTCCCTCGTCGGAATATTCCTTTTCGCCGGAATATTATGACCGGACAAAGGCCGAAAAGTTGTCGGAAAAGAACCGTCGGTTGGTCGGTGGCCGTTAGTCAATGACCGGTGGCCGATGGTCGGAAGTCAATGGCCGGTGGCCGAATTCAAAAGCGGACTTGTCTTCTCAAGGGCAGCCGCACATGGGCGGATTGAAGGGTCCGATTTGGACTTATCGACACAAGGGCGGCTACACATGGCTGCCTCTCATAATTTGCTAGATATTCAAGTAGAAAATCTCTCACTATATGATAAGTGACTTACCATACCGTGGACATTTCCACATGGCAAGTTTATGGTAAGTCAATGACCACGTGTGAGAAATTTCTAGTTAGATTCCAACTAGAAAATTCTGTCAATTACTATTTTGCACTCCTATTATAATCTACCAATAACCTAACTTACTGGACATCTTGATTGCTACATAGCAAAATATAAAAAAGTATAATCTTGCAATGAATTGAAAATAATTAAGTTGGTTAATCGTGTTTAGAACTTAAACTCAAATAGAGAGAGAGAGAGAGAGAGAGAGAGAGAGAGAGAGAGAGAGAGAGCTCAAAATTAAGACTCAAGCATTGTCAAAACAATACAAGCTTAGTGAATCACATTTGTATTAGCTTCAAAAATTCCATGCATACTGTCACTAATCCAATCTAATGTTGACATCATTTAAAGATAAACCTCCATTGTTATTGGCATTTATAGACACTATGTCTTTTTTAAATAACCAAGTGACCATATCATCACACATAATTGTGGTGCTTACTTCACTTGATTTCCTAAACAAAAAACCAGACATCTTGTGCATGGTCATCTAAGGGGTTTTCAAGAGATGATAAGCCTCTTCCACCGACTTTGCTCCCCGCTCCCACCAACTACTTCCTTATGATCGTCTCTTAATATATTTTAGATCGACAATGATTGTGCCTAAAAAAACAAAGAGATTAATTATTTTATTAAAAAATATTAACCTTATGTTAAGGATGTAGCAAATGTTTATAAAGTACATAACACAAATCTACTCTTTTGATAGAGAAGATAATGCCAAACTTTATTACATGAATAGACTCAAAGTAAGAACTCATCAATAAAGGTATTAAAACAAATAAGATGGCCTTGGGTCTCTTTTCTTTGAAATGTCACCCTTATCTTAATTGCAATAATTTTGTGATAGGTTACAAGCATAAAATAAACTCTTAAAAAGAATTCTAAATTAAACTATTACCTTTTTCTTGCATGCTCACCTCCTTAAAAATAGCAACGAAGCACACAAAAATTTTAAAGGCTTTGAAATTCAATAAATAAGAGATAGCATATTTAGTATTTTATAACAAATACCTCAATTTGTTGGATAGAATGGTCACTTGTAACAACATTTGATGACTTTTCAAGTAGATCATGTCATGAATAAAAGTCTCATACTCCTATTAGAAGTAACATGTGTTATATTCTATAAGCACAAGTATTAATCATAGTCTACAATTAAAGCATAGAGTACGACTACTATGTGCCTCATAAATATCGTGTTCTCCACTCACATTTTCTCAAGGTATGTCAAGAAAATACACAATATTTTTTATCCTACAAATGCATCAAAGTTAGCACAACATGAGAAAAACCAAAAAATTCAAGTTATATACACTTTGTGATCCACCTATATGTTACTAAAACTCTTGGTTGTTCATTTTGATCTCCTAAACTTTATTCTTCCAAATTTCTTTCAAGTTTCAAATGTTTAAAATAACAAAAGTTTTAAGTTCAAACATGTGTGATATAAATTGAAAAAAATAGTCTTACTCACAAGCTTTGAAAGAGATCCACGTTCATTGGATTTTATCCAATTGTTCATGGCTTTCAATTGTCTCGATCACCTTCACATCTTTATTTACAACTTAAAAGTATTGAAATATAATTCTAATGTATTTTTAAAAATACAAATATATGTTTTCAATAAAAACTAGTTTATCAAAGTAGTAGTAGATAATGTTGATCCATAACATTTTCTCTTTTTTCACTTTTGTGTTGCTGCAAGAAATGGTAGATATGTACCTCCTCCCAAATATAGGGTTTTCCATGTACAAATCTTGGCTTGATGTTCCCTTTTCTCTATTCTTCTATTCTCTACTAAATTATTTCATGGATCCTTCTTAGGTTATACATTCTCAAACCACTCCCCCACAAGTCCATGGTTTGCATTCCATACTCTCACTTGGTCATCATAATGTCTCCATAAAAGCTCTTTTCTATAATGCTTACATTTATCTCGGTGAGCTAGAGGTGGAGCACAGAACAATTGAGTGTACATCATAGTTTTACATTCCTCACTATTAAGCTCGTGAGAAAAATTTCTTTGACTCGCTGTTTTGGAGGTCGGCCAAAAATTCAATATTTTCAAAGCTTCATCTTAAGACATTGAGAGAAAACTACAACAATGATTTGGACAATCAATTATGGACATGCCTATAAAAAGAAATACGATGTACTCAAGTAAATAAATTATACTTACATGATTTAATGTTATCAATCTGTAATTTCACTTAAAAATTAAAGTCCTCATATAGATTGCCACATGATAGCGATAAATTAGATATGCTTTCCAAGTTCATTGATCTTCTTTTGTTTTAAGACAAGCGGCCAATGTTTAGCTAGATGAACACAATCATTCCAATTTTGCCATGTGTTCCCTTCTACATGGACTATCCATATGTTTGATTGTTGCCAATAAATCTTCAAAAATGCAAACCTTGCTACTTTTTTGGTAGTATCTATTTCTAGTACGATGGAATATTGTAAGGATTACCTCTCTCCATCCTTCACAAGTACTTTCACTATGTCTTAAATTTCCAACCACAAAGGAGGATTTCCATAGGAACCCTCTTCAACAAGTTTCCTCGTTGGTTTTAGATAATTTTACCTTATAAGCAATTAACTTTTGACTTCTAGATGATGGGAGCTATGGTGGGTGGTACCGTGGAGCTACCATGGCGTGGAGGGAGAAGTTGTAGAAACACGTACACACACACAGAGAGAAATCAATACTAAGCAGCAAAATCACACGCTATATTCATTGATTTTTTGTGTAAAACTAACCTTACATATAAAGCAATGTTTGCCATGCAAACTCAAACTCCAACTGAACCTGCACCGCATGCTATAAGCAGTGTTCCCACGGGCTTGGAAACCTAACAATCCCCCCCTCAAGCCCGAACTAGACAGGCAACTGATGATACCTCGAGTTTTGGTGTACTCGTCAACCGTGAGTTATAGGTTCTCTCACAACCAAGGATTTATGGTGTATCCATAACCTAGTGCTATGATAGTAGAACCCCCCCTTGAACAGATAGATGTTAAGTATGGAGCCTGATTTACCCCTTGTAATTTTTTGTGTTAAAAACGCACATTTGTAAGGCCCCCATTATGAGGAGAATCCATCGTGCATGAAGAAAAATCACTCGCCAGAAACCAAAATTTTCAAATGCTCGAGACTGGCTTCGCTTGAATATTACGACTGATGGCACCCGAAAAGTGGTCGAAAAATTACTGGTTAGTTGGCCGGTGGCCGGTAGTCAATGGCCGATGGCCGGTGGTCGAAAGTCAATGGTCAGAGACCGAATTCAAAAGCGGACTTGTCTTCTTAAGGACGGCCATACATGGGTGGATTGGAGGGTCCGATTTGGACTTGTCAACACAAGGGCGGCTACAAACGGCTGCCTCTCATGAGAGAGGGTAGCCCTCTTGGCCTATAAAAGGAGTCCTTTTCTACAGACAAAAATGTATTTTGAAGCATTGTTGTGCATTGTGAAGGTGATGTGAGGTGGTGAGAGTGAAGCAAGGTGGGAGCTCCAAAAGGGTATAATCCCTTTGTAACTTACTTCTTATACTAAATCGATTGAGTGGCTTCTTTCCCGTGGACGTAGCCCACATTGGGTGAAGCAGGTATATTCTCTCTCTCTCTCTCTCTCTCTCTCTCTCTCTCTCTCTCTCTCTCTCTCTCTCTCTCTCTCTCTCTACTCTATAATCTCTCATGTGTGTAAATTATCTCTCTCCATTAAGTAATTTACTCAATTATCTACTTAGCTACGTCATATTTCCTAACAACTGGTATCAAAGCAAGGTTTACGTGTAGCTAAATTATCTCAAGGAAAGGATTCCTTGAATTGAGTGGGAGTAATGGTGGAGGAAGGCAAACTCAAGATCGAGAAGTTCAACGGCAAAAACTACCAACATTGAAAGATGTAAATTGAAGACTATCTCTACCAGAAGGACCTCTATTTTCCACTAGGCAATCTTGCAAAGAAACCCACAACGATGGAAGATGAAGCTTGGATTGTCCTTGATCAAAAGGCATTGGGAACAATCCGGTTAAGCTGGGCGTCAACGGTGGCCTTCAATGTTTTGGAGATGATGACCACGGAGGACTTCATGAAGTCACTTGACAGCCTTTACGAGAAACCATCAACATCCAATAAGGTATTTCTCAATGAAGCGCTCGCTCAATCTAAATATGGTAGAGAATGGTTCAATTGCAGAACACCTAAATGACTTTAACACCAACATAAGTCAACTTCAATCGGTGAAAATCAATTTCGATGATGAAGTGCGAGCTCTTCTAATACTATCATCTCTATCGGATAGTTGGGACAGCCTTGTGATGGTTGTAATTAATTCTATTTGTGGCACAAATACTCTTAAGTTTGATGATGTTGTGGGCGTTCTCCTAAGCAAGGAAATGCAAAGGAGAAGCACAAGAGAATCATCAAGTGTTGCACTGTCAATGGAAACAAGAGGAAGGCCTAAGGAGAGGTTCAAAAACCAAAAGGGTCATGATCGCTCAAGGCGGAGCAAGTCACACACAAATTCAGTTCTTGAATGTTGGAATTGTGGCAAGAAGGGCCACGTCAATAAGGATTGCTAGTCCAAGAAGAAAAAGGGGTTGGATTCTCAAGGAAACAAGCCAACGTCGGAGGCCAATGTGGCAGGTAAAGTAGAGCAAGATTCTCTAATTCTCTCATTAGACAATGTGTATAATTCCTGGATAGTAGAATCCAAGGCTACATTCCATGCGACACCACACAAGAAACATTTCCAAGATTACACCAAAGGTAATTTTGGGTATGTATACTTGGGAGATGATGAAGCTTGTGAAATTGTCGGCAAAGGATCAATTTGTAACATCTAATGGCCTAGTAACTTGTGTGTAGCGGAAAATAGCATAAACATAGTGAGCATTTCATTAGAATAGATTCCTAATGAGCATAGCAACTAGAGTGCTTGGATGGAGAGAGCAACAAAAAGCATAACACCTGTTACCATATACATGTGGTAGTGATGTGTGTGAACACACTAGGACCGCCGGGGCATTTTTGCCCTCTTTATTAGATATTTTCCCCCGAGTATTTTATATATGCCCATCACTCTAGGGCTATCTATCTTTCCATTGCACACTAAGTAACACACTCTCTATTGTGTGCCTTAAGCTTCCTTCATCTTCTCCAAGCTATGTGCGTTTCTCTGCAACCCAAATTCCAACAATTGGTATCAGAGTTGGTTACGTCCTCCCGGGCTTAGTCTCCAGGCTCACTTTCTCCGATTACATATTTTTGATTCGGGCTCATTTCGGCCTCTGTTTCCACTACAGGCAGGTCTGCACAGGCAATTTCATCATTTTGTGCAGAATTTTTGTATGTACCAATTTTTGTATAACAGGTGCCTTATAGTCTTCTACGGTTTGTGCTATATAGCACGTGTTGTTCCCACTCCGTTTCTCCTATTTTCGAGCAGCTTTCACATCAGGTGCAGCATTTACCATGGCTAACAACAACACAGATGTCTTCAAGATGTTTGTTGTTGAGGATAGGTTGGATGGGGACAATTACCCTATGTGGGCTTATATGATGCAACACGTTCTTGTGTCAAAGGGTGTCTGGAAAATTTTTCTGAGGTCAATCTAAGTAGACTTTTGTGTATAGGAGATGGCCAGCCCTTCCCTTTTCTTTTAACTTCTCTCCTTCAAGTGATTATCCCTTCAATAAGAGGTTTGGATTTGAAACTTGTTGAAGAATACAGGAGCCTCCCTTGAGGTAAAGGGTTTGATTTCAAACTTGAATACAACTTTGAGGTCTCTTAGAGCTTGTTTTTTCCCTAAACCTTGAATATTTTTCTTCTTGTCTTCTTTTTGAGCCAATTCAAAGGGCTTCAAAACTTGCTAATCTTGAATAGTAATCTATGCTCTTACTCTTTTGACCACCTCTTCTTAAGTTATGTACGATTAGCTTCTCCCTAACCACTTCAAAGAGCTTCAAATTTCAAACTTGCTTCTTCTTAATTGACCTCTGCTTCCTCTTCTTCACAAGCTTGAAGAGTTAGCAAGAAGAGACATGGAAAACGGCCATACCTTTTTTTTTCTCGATGGTCATCGATCAAAATTTACAAAAGATTAGCCAAAAGTAGATTTGATTAGAGTTAATTGAGCTTCGAATTAGAAAATTCAATCATCCATAGTATGTGAAATTAGCATTTCCCATTACTTCAACCAAGGCTATGGTTTTGCAACCATTGATCTTGTTAGTAAAATTTGTACCAACAAAATTAAATTTACCTTGACCTTCTTAACGTTAGCTTCTTGGTTTCCAATTGAGCCTTCATGGGGTCCACATTAATACTTCTCATGAATTAAAACCTTTGCTTTGATGCCAATATTGAGATCGAGGGAGAGCTTCCACCCTCAACCACAAAACTAAATTAATCTTCCTATGATAGAGAAGGGAAAGAGAGACAGAAGTGGATTCTTTTGACATAGATAGAGAGATGGGGATGTTGACACACACAATAATACGCAAAGAAAGGGAGAAGGCAAACTCTTAATACACTCTTACATAGGAAGATGATGTAGAGAATCTACATAGCCCAAGATATAGGTTAAGAGAGGGGAAAGGGAAAACTCTTATACACTCTTACATAGGAAGATGACGTAGAGAAGCTACATAGCCCAAGATATAGGTTAAGAGAGGGGAAAGGGAAAATTGATAGCATCTCACACAAAAATGGCCTAAAGTGGTAGCCTCCAAACTCCACATCACCTTTTGGAGTTGTGTATTTACTTTCTTCATTAAACTTGGGCTTATTGGAGAAATAATTAAAACACTTCTGAAAAAATAAATGGTTGAGAAGCGTTATTGATTTTCTTGCCAGTGTCTTCTTTTCAATTTCTAGAGTTCCAATCTACATAGCATCAACTCACTATTAGTGAAAAATAAAGACTTCAGCACAATAATTGACCATTACATGCAAGTTATCCCATTGTAATGCTAACCACCCGAACCATCCTCCCTCGATGGAGTTGTTGTACCCCAAAAAAGATCACCCCAATGGATGTTAATATCCTTTTAGGGCAAGGGGTCCACTTTCAAAAACTCCTATAACACGTGCATTCATGAGGTATTTATAAAATCCCTTTACACACACACTTTAGTCTTTACTATGAATTAGAATACCCTTTCTTCTTCATAAACCTATACTTTTTTTTCAAATTTCTATTTTTGAACCCCTCTTGTACATGTAATTCTATAACTCTTTAACAAATAAAAACTATGTGCGAACCACCACCAAACCACCCCCCCCTTTCTAAGACTTGGATTAGATCAAGAAACTATCTAATCTCAAACCGAATAATCTCTCTTGGATTAATAAGGGCGTTAACTGCCTTGAAAAAGTTGTTTCTATCAAAAAAATTGGCAAATCATCACAAGTTTGATTCTCATTGTTCGATGGATTACTATGGATTCGATCTCCTTGTTGACCCGGTGTATGATTTCATGCGCACATTATTACTAAATGTCTACAAAAAGCATATCTCTCACTTAATGGAGAGTGCTTCATCATGTCTCGATAAGGAAATTGATGATTCCTTGGCAAAGGTTTCTAAGCTGGTATTTGCATAAATTCAATTTGGTTGATGGCCAAACTATCCTGGAACATATCATGATAGCTTCAATGTAGAGGAAAGTCAAAAGTTCATACAATGGTGTTTGTCCTATGTTCTTAGAATCGTAAGCGACATCCCTTACAATTGCAGTCACGACCATGAATAGTCTCTTCATAGTACTGTAGTTGTGACTAAGATCTTACAATCATTGTGAGTGTGACAAGATGACATGGTGGGTGCAAGTGCCTCACCACTTGAGCATGTTTTTGTTGTGTATATGGACCTAATATGTTAGTGTGATCTATTCATCTATTCTCAATTAATACATGCTCATATTTTTTCATGTCTAATGAGAAAACTTAATACTTGCAAGAAATTATGAGCTTTTACATGAATTTAATTTGCGACATGGCCTAAATGATCGCTTTTGGTGCTACATATTTGAACAAATGGTCAAAATATACTCCTAATCCAAGCACTATCCCTATTTTGATGCATGTTTTTCACACACACAATCATTCAAGAAGAACGTTTTTTTATTGGGAGCTCGCATTGAGCAGCTCCTACATCTATTGTGAATGTGATCAACCAAATTTGATGGAGGGCAACACCCCGCTTGGTTTATTTGTTGATGAGTATTATGAAGAGCTTAGATTTCCTACAATCTTCTTTGAAGAGCCTAGAAAATATTGGGAGCTCGCATTGAGCAGCTCACTGCATCTATTGTGAACGTGATCGACCAAATTTGATGGAGGGAAACACCCCACTTGGTTTATTTGTCGATGAGTATTATGAAGAGCTTATATTTCCTACAATGTTCTTTGATGAGCATAGAAAATATCATCATCACTTGTCAAAAGATTACCAAACATTAGCTAAATGGGAGCTTATGCACAAAGATAGACGTTTCACTCTCTAACATTGAAAATTTATTCTTCAAGTCTATAAAGATCATGACACAAAAAATAATATCCTCCATTTGGACATCTTCATAAGGTGAAACTAAACAGAGCAACATTGTGGGCTAGGGAAGTTTGTCGAGACAAAATGAAGAAGTTATTGATTACATGGTATACAGAATGTTTGTCTTTACATATGATTGTCTAATCTATCTTGAAGAGGTAAAACTCTTTGAATTCTTAAAGATCTGCATGTAGACACCGCAAATGCACAATAGTGTAATTTGAAGCTACATATGTCATACTTTTTGTCATAAAATCTAATATCTAACCAACCCAAATTATTTTCTCATATTAAACTGATCATTTAATGGGGAATAATAAACAAGAACAAGGGTTAAGATATAGACATGTGCTTATAGATCTATCTCAACACGGGGCCAATGGTAAAGGGGCCCAAATGAGAGGTGGTCTATCAAAGAGCAAGGCTAACCAATGGAGCATAAGACCTTAGGGTTAGCTTCGTTGAAGAGCTCCAATAATTAGTGTAAAAGTCCTTTGACCTTAGGTAAGCTAGGGCTGAGCTTGAGGTGGGAACCCGTCCCAAGCTTAAGGTGCTTGAGGTGCTTGTTGTGCTTGATGACTAAGGTGCTTGAGGTGCCTGATGATTGAGGTGCTTGAGATGCTTGAGATGCTTGAGGTGCTTGTCATGCTTGAGATGTTAGGGTTGTACTTGAGGTGAGAACCCAGCCCAAGCTTGAGGGACTTAAGGGCCAAGCTTGTGGTGAGAACTAGGCCCAAGGTTGAGGGGCTTGAGGTGGCACAAAATTCAAAGCTAATCCCTACAAGGAATGGGCAAGTCCTGCAAGAGGGACGATGTGAGAGAGAGAGAGAGAGAGAGAGAGAGAGAGAGAGAGAGAGAGAGAGAACACACACACTCATACAATGCATGCTTGGTACAAACAAAGCAAAAGGGACACTTGTCAAGTTCTTCCTCATGTTGCCCTCATGGTGTGCCTGAAGCTAATAAATTAGAAGATTTAATTAATTGTTTTTACATTTATCAAGTCCTCTCTCTCAAAGGGGAAAGGGGGACACTTGTCCCAAGGCTGCCCTTGTTACTTGATTTACCTCCTGCTTGTGATTGGCTAGGCCTGGAGGGGTCCAATGAGCTTCAAGCATGAGCTACAAGGGGGGGTCGACCAAGGAAGCTACGGGCTTGCTTAGGGGATATACTCTCCCACACACACTCACACACGTCACTCTCATTGTGTGAAGTGCAAAGTGCAAGAGCTCCCTCTCCTTCTCCAAGCAAGTAAAGAGGTTGAGAGCCTACACCAACACTTTTGGCTATGGAGTGCAAATCCAACCAAGAGCCATGCTTCAATGCTTAAGCTTGCCATCTTCTCCATATTCATTACTATGCTATTATGTATGCTGGCAAGAAGAGTGATGATAAGTGAGGAACTAATTATTTCTCCTATGAAATGTTTCTTCTTTCTCTTCCCTACCCTCATTCCATGCTAGCTCTCTCCACCTTCGAAGGTGTTTGAGGTCTTGGGACTGAGGCCTAATTCTATTACCGAAGTAATCCATCACACCCCATGGTTGCTTCACGCATCAATTTCCATCAAGGGGCTAGACGAGATGTCAAGCCCATGGAAAACAAAGACAAATGATGCAAAGGGGAGAACCAATGTTTAAAATTCTTCCCAAGGCACTTCCAACAACAACAACAACAATCGGTTCAAGAGAAGGGAGATTACAAAGGCAAAAACAAAACCTCTCTTGAAGAGCTTGAAGCTTTTTGCAAGGACCATAAGTGTTTCAAGTGTGAGGAGCAAGGACGTGGCTATCGTTCTTGCCCCAAGAAGAATGCTTGCAATGAGACTCCTAGGGCTTCCAATCAAAGGTCCAAAAGAGGAAATTCATTGGAAAGGATCATCACTTTCCTATGCTTGGGGAAAGGTAAGCGATCATGATGCCTTCATTTTGTTTGACCCTAGCTCTACTCACAACTTCATATCAACGGAGTTGGCCACCAAGTTGGATATTCAAGCTTTCGAGATGGGAGTATGGTAATGTGGCTGACACAGCTTTCAAGGCATAGCAAGCCTCCGTTACTCCCTTGATTGGGAAGTTGAGGCTTCATGTCCAAAGCTATGTCAACAAAGAAGACTTTTTCATCTCTCCTCTCCAACATGAGGACACTTTCCTAGGGGCGCCATGGTTTGATCGCATGGCTGCCAATATGAAGTTCCTTGAAAGGAGAATCTACTTCGCCTACAGGGGAAAGAACATGTATATAGATGCTAGTGAGCATGGTTGCACTATTCCACTTGTAAATCCTCCTATTTTTTATCAATCAATGAAGAGCTCAGTTTCTGCGTACAAGATTTTTGTCAAAAGAGTCTCTACGATCCTAATGTTTCATCAAATGTAAATGGTAGGAATCAAGAAGAGTTAGACTTGTTTAATTTTCTAAAAGGATTTCAAGATATGTTCATTGATGATATCACATGGACTTACCTCCAAAATGAGGGGATGATGACCATCGCATTGAGATCCTTCTAGGAAGCTCACCACGCCTAACAAGCCTCCTTATCGAGTCTCACAAGCTCAACAACAGGAGATCATGAGGCAAGTACAAGAATTGGTAGACAAAGGGATGGTGAGTCCTAGTTCCTCTCCCTTTTGTTCTCCAATCCTTTTAGTGCAAAAGAAAGATGGTACATACCGTATGTGTGTGGACTATCGACACTAAACCATATCACTATCAAAAACAGATTTCACGTGCCTCGGGTAGAAGATCTGTTTGATAAGCTACAAGGCTCTACCTACTTCATTAGGATTGACCTTAAAAGTGGCTATCATCAATGAAGGATAGTGGATAAAGATATCCTCAAGACCGCGTTTTGCACAACGTTTGCTCTTTATGAATATCTAGTCATGCATTTTGACTTGACTAATGCACCAGCTATGTTCAATCGTCTAATGGAGAAAAAAATTAGACCTTACCGCAAAGTCACTGGAGTGTTCTTTGATGATATCATCATCTACTCCAAATATTTGGAGGAACATAAGCAACATCTCCAAGTGATTTTTCAAGCATTGAGGGAGTACAAGCTTTTTCTCAACCAAAAGAAAAGCGAGAAGAGATTCAATACCTAGGTCATATTATCTCTCAAGATGGTATCCGTATGGATCCATCAAAGTTAGAGGTAATAAAAGCATGGCTTATTCCAAGGAATCTATATGAGCTCAGAAGCTTTATTTGTGTGCGCATGCATACTAGAGATGCTTTCATAGCAAAATTCTCTCAGATAGCAGGACCACTACATGACTTAACTTAGAATAACATTAAGTATGCATGGAGTGCTAAGGAGAAAAATGCTTTTGATAAGCTCAAAGAAAAGCTTATATCTCAACCAGTCCTCATGCTTCCGGATCTCTCAAAGCCATTTGAGGTCCAATGTGATGCTTGAGGTGATTGCACTGGAGCAGTTTTGCTTCAAGAAGGGCATGCCATAGCATATGAGATCCGGCTCAATAACAATGAATGAGTCTTGGGCATTTATGAAAAAAATCTTTTAGTTGTTCTACATGCCCTAGACACGTGGAAGCGTTATTTATTGGGGACTCCATTTATTCTACGGACCGACCACCAAAGTCTCAAGTATTTCATGACGCAAACCAAGCTTTCCGACAAACAAATGAGGTGGGCAAATTTTCTTTCGCAATTTAATTTCCATATTGCTCACATTGCACAATCAAGTGGCCGATGCACTTTCACAACAACGAAAAGTTAATGCGGTGTTTATAGCTACTCACAATGATATATCCTCTATGATAGATGAGTATGCTATTGACCCTGACTTTAGAGATATAATGTCATCCCTTGCTTTGAGGAAGAAAGACAAACCGTTGACCTTGCAAGATGGTTAACTTCTCCATGGCAATAGGCTATGTGTTACCCATTCCCTTCGTGATGAGAAAGTTATGTATGAATTCCATGCTCCTCCCTATGCGGGGCATAGAGGTATTCAACCTACTCTTCAAGAAGTAGAGACGTATTTCTATTGGCCTACCATGAAAGTGGACATACAAGAGTATGTTTCAAAATGCGTAGTATGCCAAAAGACCAAGTATGGTAAAGGGAAGCAACCTGGATGACTCCAGCCATTGCCTATCTCAAATTCACCATGGGAGAGTATATCCATGGATTTCATCTTTGGATTGCCCAATTCTATCCATGGGAATACGGAAATATGGACAATAGTCGACAAGTTTAGCAAGCAAGCACACTTTATTCCTGTCAAAAAGACTATAAAGGCACACCAAATGGAAACTATCTTCATATCTCATATTTTAAAACACTATGGATTACCAACATCCATCGTGTCAGATAGAGATCCTAGAATGACCAGTAATTTGTGAAAAGGTCTCTTTGAAAATCTAGGAACAAGATTGAATTTCTCTTCGGCCTATCGCCCACAAATGGATTGCCAAAGTGAGATAGCCAATCTTAGGATACTCGATCTACTCAAGACTTATGTTATCGAAGTAGATCAACGCTCACAATGGGATAAGTACTTACCTCTTGCATAGTATGCCTACAATAATATTGTACATGCTTCTACGGTAAAATCACCTTTTGAGATCATTGATGGGAAGACCTAAAGTCCCTTGCTACTCAAAGTACATGGGAACATCTTCACTGTCGATGAGTATAGCCGTGACCTACAAGAATCTTTTCAAAAGATTAAGGAGGCTATATCCATCTCTCAACGAAAGCAAAAATTTGCTGCTGACAAGCATAGAAGGGCCTTAACATTCAAAGAAAATGAATGGATCTTGCTTAAGTTTCCTAAGGCTCGATTAAGGCAAACCACGGGCAAAAATCCTACGGGCCATCAAAAGTATTATACTAAGCTAGCAAAAAGATACTATCGTCCTTTCCAAATTTTGAAGCCTATCAATGAGACGGCCTACCAACTCAAGTCGCCCAACCATTGGCTCATACACAATGCTTTTCATGTGAGCCTACTCAAGCCCCACAAAGGAGAGCCACCAAGTGAACCAATTATTGAAGGCCCTCTTGAAGTTGAAGACAAAGAAGAGGTGCTACAACCCAAAGCTATCCTTCGGCATGAAGACAAGGTACTACGACATGGTAAGATTATCCGACGCTATCTTATTAAGCTCAAAAATTATCCTTTTGAAGATGCTACATGGATGCAAGAAATATAGCTTAAGGATAGTATGAACCTTGTCAATGCTTACAATGCTAAATTAGAGTAAGCAATTTCATATACAAATTTCTTTTAAATGACCCATGTTTTTGTCTTATAAGACTAGTTGTCTTTTTAATTGTGCACAAATTTAAATAGTATGCATGCTTAAAATCATGTTTGTGATGACGACGTCTCTCAAACACCAAGTAGAACTTGTCACTCTACGAATGAAATGGACTAAAGAGCAGACATACTTGCGGGCGGCAGCTATGTCTCCCAAGCACCAAATGGATTAGTCATCCATCTTCAAAAGATGTCGTAGGGTAAAAAAGGATCCTCTATCCGCTAAGTAAAATTGACTAATGACTAAGGCTTTATCTCTTCTACCTCATAGTCAAGGACGACTATGATTTCAAGAGAGAGGTAATGTCATAAAAATCTCAAAGGGGAAAGGGGGACACTTGTCCCAAGGCTGCCCTTGTTACTTGATTTACCTCCTGCTTGTGATTGGCTAGGCCTGGAGGGATCCAATGAGCTTCAAGCATGAGCTACAAGGGGGGGTCGACCAAGGAAGCTACGGGCTTGCTTAGGGCGTATACTCTCCCACACACACTCACACACGTCACTCTCATTGTGTGAAGTGCAAAGTGCAAGATCTCCCTCTCCTTCTCCAAGCAAGTAAAGAGGTTGAGAGCCTACACCAACACTTTTGGCTATGGAGTGCAAATCCAACCAAGAGCCATGCTTCAATGCTTAAGCTTGCCATCTTCTCCATATTCATTACTATGCTATTATGTATGCTAGCAAGAAGAGTGATGATAAGTTAGGAACTAATTATTTCTCCTATGAAATGTTTCTTCTTCCTCTTCCCTACCCTCATTCCATGCTAGCTCTCTCCACCTTCGAAGGTGTTTGAGGTCTTGGGACTGAGGCTTGGGATAGTTAATGCTTTCCTCAAAGTTTATGCTATGCCCGTGATGCATGAAGCTTTCCATCTTCATTGCATCACCTAGGTCACAAGGAACAAAAAGATTGTATTGTAACAAATCTCTCTTGATGGGAAAAATCATAATACAAATGCCTATTGGAGGGGGGACCGGCTCCACATAGATCCGGTCCTCAACTGTTGTCATGTTCTCTAAACTCTCTCTCTTGCAAAAGTATTTTTCATGCCAAGTTAACCAAATGCTATGTTTATGTTGCTACCATCAATTATGTTCACCCACTATGCTCACAAAGTAATTTTACAAAAGTACTCTCTCTAATTTCCGCTACTCTCAAGTTAGTAGGCCAATACCATTACACTTTTAGTTCAAAAATATTGCATCATGTACATGAAATTACATAGTTCCAAAGTTATTGCAGAAATTTTTCTAGTAAATGAGTGTCCTTCCCTTATCCATTTCATAGTTTCTCATCTATCATATTTCACTAAAGCATTGTGCTTTGTGCTATGAATTTTCACCAAATATTCACAACGGGAGAGAAATGTTTGTGGGCGTAGAGGATGTTCTACAAGGTGGCGACCAAGTTTACTCCATTCGAGTTGGTCTATGGTAAGGAGGCGGTGTTGCCCATGCATGTGCTACTAGGTGCTTTAAAGGAGATGTGGCAAGTCAATGCCACACGGCAGGGGATGGTACAAGATCGAATTGTTAGTCTCCAAGCTTTGCAGATGAACATGGAGGCAACAAAAAATTATTATGTAAAGCAACGAGAGAAGCGAATTGCTAAGTTTCATCAGATTTTGCCTGATAAAAAGATAGAAGAAGGTGATCTGGCGATGAAGTACGAGAGCTATTTGCATTTTACTTTCTAAAATAAGTTCAAGAAGAAGTGGACGGGTATGTACAAGGTACAAAAAGCTTTTTCAAACGGGACCTATCAATTATTAAGGGCAAATGGCAAGCTGCTTAGAAACAAGGTGAATGGGGTGCCTTAAGATGTATTTTAACAGGGGTTTAGTGCCTAATGTGAACCAGATTTTTAGGAGGATAATATAAATCTTTGAGAATAGAGAACTCCTAGTTGAATCAGACTATGAAAGATTTAAGGGGTGGATAAGGGCCACTTATTATGCCAACAAGGGCTCAAGTCTCATAATTTATTTTGAATACAAAGAGAAAATTAACTTAAGGATTACATAAAGTAGCCTCTCTTGTAGGTTTTTGACGAGCACCAATGCCATGCATCACTCTAGGAGTGTGATTGTGTGTCGGTAGCAAGTGTAGTACCATGTTGATGGCTCTCCTATCACTATACCACAATCACTACATTTAATGAGGAATGTTTGGTAGCACAAATTTCTTGAAGTAGTCTTAAAATAGATTCTTTGTTGATCTCTTGTTCTTGTATTGGGGGAGGTCCAAATTGGCGCTTCTCACTAGGAGCTAGGAGGTTGAGGGGGAATGTGGTCCTTTGTCTTTTGCATGAGATGAGGACTCTTTTCTCGATGTTATTGCTCTTGCCAAGTGTAAATTGGTGGGGGGGGAGATTTTTTAAAACTAGAGTTGATGGTCAAACAAGGGATTGCATGGGAGTAGGGAAGGGGCACACGAATTAAGGACATTGCTAAGGTATTCATCTATGCTGCATCCTCTCTACTTGTAACCTTGCAACAACATTTTGATTGACCATATTTTCCTCTCCTTACGTTTTCAGTTTTGATTGGTGTTAAAAAAAACCAAATAATTATGACGTGATATCATATAAGATACACAATCTCTAAAACAAAAGAATTTAAAAAACACAGATAACTAAGTAAAGAAGGTGAAAATAATATTGGTCCATTGTAAGAAGATGAGAGTACATGGTCTGGCCCCCAGTTAGTGTGGTCCTTAGAGTTCCAAGAGGCTTCATGTAGGCCAAAATTTTGAGTTCATCAAGGTAAGCAGCAGAGCCATAAAAAGACCACCAAATGATTGTTGCATCCAATGGCCAAAACAAATGAAGTAAAACACCATGGTCAACAACCAACAAAAAACAACGACAAATGATCCATAAGACAAGGTTGAAATGTGTGTACTACATTGTCTATACCTTCTAAACAAAGAAAGCACAGAGAATCTACATGGTAGGGGTCGAAAAAAAGGTACAAAATAAAATAAAAGATAATCAAAAGGTAAGCAGCAGAGCCATAAAAAGACCACCAAATGATTGTTGCATCCAATGGCCAAAACAAATGAAGTAAAACACCATGGTCAACAACCAACAAAAAACAACGACAAATGATCCATAAGACAAGGTTGAAATGTGTGTACTACATTGTCTATACCTTCTAAACAAAGAAAGCACAGAGAATCTACATGGTAGGGGTCGAGAAAAAGGTACAAAATAAAATAAAAGATAATCTAAAGGGAACAAATCTACATTAGTGAAGAAGGATAGTGGTGAGGCCTTCAATGCCGAGAATAAGCAAACTTTTAGCTAAAATGTTAAGAAAAACAATAAATCATACCTACTCTAAACAATCTAAACTAACATAATATGGCGGAAGGGGGAGCCCTTTACACTTGTCTAAATTTGCGACATGAAGGCTAAACTCCACAATTGAAAGAAGCCCCTGTGCACGCGATAAAGAGGGGGAGAAACAGAGAGAGGCCGCCGGCAGTACTAGTAAACAATAAACAAAATTGCACATGATCACAAAACCTTCACTTTGGTTTCTTATAACCTTCAAATGGGAGTAATTGGGTACAATTGAGTTAGAAAAGTTGAAAATTAACATGGCATATTGCTCATCGAAACCTTAGCTCAAAACCTTCAAACCTTGAAAAGAGACAAATTGGGCGCCATATTTGGCAATGCCTTCTCAACGAGCATTGTAGATAGCGGAGTCTCCTGGGTGAATATACAGTGGTGGTTGTACAATTGCTGCATTGTAGCCGGCATTCAAGTGGTAATGACAGGGAATTAAGTGGTCGTGAACAATGACTTGGCTGGGAAAAACATGATGTCTATCGTAGGCAACCCAAAGAGTATGCACTTCTCTTAGTGTTACCACGCCCAGCCCTAGCTGTGTCATCCTACTGCTGTTGCGATGGCCGTACTGGTAGCGACGCCACTGCCGGCGGCTGTGCCAGCTGCGGTGCGGACCGTGGCCCGCATGGTAGGGACCACGGCCGGTGCCCCTCATGCTCTGTTGGCCCTGCCCTTGACCTGCTGTTGGCGCCCTTGCATTAGTACTGTATTGGTTCCACCTATCGACGACCGCATATTCGTCATAGCTTCCGCTGTTTGTCGTGCGGCGTCGCGCAGCCGGCCGTGGCGGAATGCGGCCAGCTGACGCGTCTCCACCAGTGGCCAGCTCCTGCGACGTGGTGACCGGCGCTGGCACTGCAGTGCCGTTGTCCGTACTGTCGCTTGAGAAAATGGGCGTGAAGTCTGCAGAGCTGCTGAGCCTCCCATTGCAAGTTGGACAGGATTTGTTCTTGCTGCACCAGCGGTAGACACAGGGCCAGCAGAAGACGTGGCCACAGCAGGAGATCACGGGACTTTTGACATCGCCGGACAGGCAGATAGGGCAGCTCAGGCGCAGGCCGCCCCCATTCTGATCATCCTCATCATGAGACGACGTAGCTGTTGGCTGTTCATCGATCTCTCTCTTTTGCACAGCGTTCCCATCGACAAATATCGCGCTGGCCTCCAGTCCTGATCCTGCTGCAGCTGGGGATTCCGTTTCCATTGTAATAGACGCGACTGATTGTGATACTACTGATCGATGTGATGCTGCAAGGATTTTCGTTTATGCCTCTTCTTCTGCTTCCCTCCGTTGTTCCCCGTCTGGTTTTTCCGACCTTTTTTTTTTAACTATGATTCCTTAAAATTTGTTCTTTGGCTGTTGAAACGACGTGTTCCTTTTGGTCAACAAAATATTTTACGAGTGGGATGGAGATAAATGAGGGATCCTGAGGCGGCATCTCGAGGCAAACGAAAATCGGGCAAGGCAAAAATCAAGGCTATTCTCCGTTGCCAATATTGAACTCGCAATCTCATGGGCCATGGCCCAAACCTTGGGGTCACATGGGCTCACTCGCGTGCACATGATTTACCCTCGTCTAGTTTTATGATTTTTTATTGTGAGCCAACATGCACTGCCTGGGTTTTAGGGGGGTTTAAGTTGTGTCCAGCTTTAGTTTTTTAAGGGAAAATTACCAAAATACCCCTCTAATTTGTGGAAATTCCCAAAATACCCTTCAAATTTCAAAAATTCTCAATATACCCCTCATATTTTGTCAAAAATTCCCAAAATGCCCTTCAAATTTTTCAAATACCCTGGTTGTGAGTAAATTTATCCAAAAATTAAAAAAATTGTAGCTTTTCATAAGAAGATTGATTGTCTATGAATACAAGATACTAAAACTAGAATTTGAGCTTGTTATGTAGGCTTTGGAGATGAATTGCTTCATTATTTTTCGACATAATTGTCTTTTTTTGGGAGGTAATTTGTGACAAATTATATGCTAAGCACTAAAAAACAGATATACATTGCAAAAAAGAATAAAGATTAGAAAATAGTGAACAATCCATCTAAAATAAATACAAGAGTGTCTTGGGAATTTCCACAAATTAGAAGGGTATTTTGATAATTTTCCCTGGTTTTAATGTGATGTATGTGGCTGCAACTGCTCTGGTTCTCGTGCGTGGACTTCTAGACCATGGGATCCTCTATGACCACCCCTATATTTCACTCAATGAATTCCCTGAGGCGCCACATGAGTCTTTTACATGCTAATCAGATTAAGGTTGTCTTAGGGCCCTCTCATTTTCGCCTCAATTGGGCTCCACTCACACATCTTTCTTTGCAATAGAAAAACATACAAGTCGCTATGAAAAAATTTTGCTAGCCACAAATTAATTGAAACATACGAAGATAGTCCTATATCATTTATTGGGTCTATTCCAGGTTCCATTAATTAATTAAGTCCCAAGATTTTGCACCTCCCATGCCCAAAAGAAAAAGTTTTCCTTTCGTTCGTTCCCACGTACTGCCTCCATCATGATTTTTGCGCATATCAGGTGCACAGCTACCACAATACGGGCCCCATCAGGCTCAGCTTCAATCCCACAAGTCAAAGGAGCATCAATCTCGCACTGTCTCTCCGTCCTCGCGATCACACATTGCGTCTTTGTTTTTCTCTCCCCCTCTCTATTCGATTACTTCTTTCCTTCACATCGCGGCCTTGCCATTGCCCCGTCGACTTCACAAGCTTGTATGTATCTCCATCTATCTTCACTGCATCGCCAAATAGGCTTCCTTCGCTACCTTAATAAGCAAGCAATCAAATATACTCAGTGGCTTATTAGCTCAAAGCTAGCGCATCCTGAAGCAGACAGACCCCGGCAAGAGAGGCTGGCCTCGTGCATCCAAAAACAGAGAGAGCCCTGCAGAGTAACAAAACAGAGAGGCACACCTCCCCCTTTCCCTAGCCTGTGTGCGAATCGTTCAGGTCCAGACACTGTCGAGCTGGCCATCCATGCAGAAAACCAACGAGAGAGAGAGTGTGAGACACCTTGGGAAACCTGCTTTAGATTCGACACGATCGCATTGACCCCATCACCAAACGCCCTCCCTCACGATGCCCTCCCTGCTCAAGGCCTAGGTCATGAGAGAGAGAGAGAGAGAGAGAGAGAGAGAGAGAGAGAGAGAGAGAGAGATCGCATATGCGCTCCTCGAGCCCTCGTCTCCCTCTGTTGCCTGCGCAACTATAGCACCGAGAGCCACCAATAGAGAGAGAAGGAGAACACCTGTAAAGACCAAAAAAAAAATCTTTTGCCCGCCACCTGCCGCTGCCTTTTCTTTTCCACATTCATTCAAAAAAAGCATCTTTCTTGATTCGTTGAAAACGAAATGAGAAAAACGTTTGAGGGACATCTCATAGCATCAACATGTGAAGACATTCCACATTAGTGACTCCTCTTTTGTTTCATACCCCTCCATTATGAACAAGATCATAGTCCCAAGTCATCGGACCCCTTCCTTGGCCCCTATGGTGTATCCTTTTGTCTCTCTTTAATCAATTCAAAATGTACTTATGGCATCTTTTTTTTTAATGGCTTTATTTATGCTTCTCTCTCTCTCTCTCTCTCTCTCTCTCTCTCTCTCTCACACACACACACGTGCACGCGTAGCAGGTAAGTAGGGCTATTCTACATGTCAGCTCTAGATCGGGCCACAACAAAGTTGCATAGGCCTATATATTGTACCAACCCCACTAGTGCAAGGCACTAGACTCTTGGATGATTGAGATTCGATGACAAAGTTTTGCTTGTCAAATTTTGATTTAAACTCTAACTGATATCTAGAGCTCACAAGATAAAATCAAAGTCCTGACTAAAGCTCCAACTAAAGCTGAAGTATGATATCTGAATATTGCAAAAGTGATAGGCATTAAAGTGAAGAGTGCATTAGATACACATTCCATGTAAAATATGGACATGCTTGGAAAAATTGTAGAGCTGAATTATTTCCCTTCACCAAGGTAGAGATATGTTGGTAGTAGTGCAAGCAACAGTAGTAGTAACCAATGAAGGAATGTCATAAAGTCTAATATCTAAACAACCCAAATAATTTTCTCATATTAAATTGATCATTTAATGTGGGAGAATAAACAGGAACAAGCATTAGAATATAGATATGTGCTCTAGATGCATCTCAACACGGGACCAAAGGTAATGGGTCCAAACGGGAGATGGTCTATCAAAGAGCAATACAGCTAATGGAGTTTAAAGACCTTAGGGTTAGCTTCATTAAATACCTCCAAAGGTTAGTGTAAAAGTCTTTTGACCTTAGGTAAGCTAGGGTTGTGCTAGAGGTGCAAACCACGCCCAAGCTTGAGGTGTTTGTCGTGCTGGCTGACTAAGGTGCTTATCATGCTAGCTAACTAAGGTGCTTGAGGTGCATAATGACTAAGGTACTAAGGTGCTCCATAACTAAGGTGCTTGAGGGGCTAAGGTGTTCCATAAAGTCAACATAATCCCTACTCAAGGGAGGGCGAGCCCTCATTGTAGGGGCTCGAGAGAGAACACACACATCCTCACCGTACAAGGCAAGCTTGGTACAAAAAAAGCAATTAAACACCTGTCAAGCTCCTCTTCATGTTGCCCTCATGGTGTGCCTAAAGCCTATTGGTTGGCCTCCCAAGGAGTCCACTGATAAATTAGTTAATTTTATTAATTTTGCATTTTATCAAGTCCTTTCTCTCAAAAGGGAAAGGGGGACACTTGTCCCAAGGCTAGCATGCTTGCTTGATATGCACCCTGCATGTGATTGGTCAGGCTTGAAGGGGTCCAATAAGCTTCTATCATGAGCTAGAAGAGGGGGTCTACCAAGGAAGCTAGGGGCTAGCTTAGGGGGTACACACACACACACACACACACACCCTCATTGTGTGAATTGTAAAGTGCAAGAGCTCCATCTCCTTCTCCAAGTTGGTAGAGAAGTTGAGAGCGTACATCAATACTCTTGGCTATGGAATGCAAATCCAACCAAGAGCCATGCTCCAATGCTTAAGCTTGCCATCTTTATTACTATGCTATTCTGTATGTTAAGCAAGAAAAGTGAAGATAAATGAGGAACTATTTCTTTCTCCTATGAATGTTTCTTCTTCCACTTCCCTAGCCTCATTCCCCGCTAGATCTCTCCACATTTGAAGGTGTTTGAGGCCTTGGGAGTGAGGCCGGGGATGGTTAATGCTTTCTACAAAGTCTATGTTATGCTTGTGATGCATGAAGCTTTCCATCTTCATTCCATCACCTAGGTCACAAGAAACACAAAGATTGTATTGTACCAAGTCTCTCTTGATGGGAGAATCTATAATACAAAAGCCTATTCAAGGGGGGACCGGCTCCACATAAATCTGGTCCTCAATTGTTGTCAAGTTCTCTAATCTCTCTCTCTCTCTCTCTCTCTCTCTCTCTCTCTCAAAAGTATTGTTCATGCCAAGTTAATTAAGTACTATGATTATGTTGCTACCGTCAATTAAGTTCACCCTCTATGTTCTCATATTCTCACAAAAATGCTCTCTTTAATTCTCTTAGTTCTGCTATTCTCAAAGTTCATATGCCATTTCCATTACAAGGAGCCTCGATACTAGCTATAACTCCACAAAGAGGACGAATCACCAGTTGGGGAAGAAGTCACATTGTCATAAAATCTAATATCTATCTATTCCAAAA
Source organism: Adiantum capillus-veneris (assembly GCF_014529385.1). Taxonomy (NCBI): domain Eukaryota; kingdom Viridiplantae; phylum Streptophyta; class Polypodiopsida; order Polypodiales; family Pteridaceae; genus Adiantum; species Adiantum capillus-veneris. Next base: position 114,900,079 of record NC_140952.1, on the reverse strand, counting down.
AGACTTTCCCATATTGAACTGATCATTTAATATATGGGAGATGAATGGGAACAAGAGGTAGAATATAGGCATGTGAATATAATGGAGCTTAGAAGACCTTAGGGTTAGCTTCATTAAAGACCTCCAAAGGTTAGTGTTAAAAGTCCTTAGACTTAGGACCTTAAACAAGCTGGGGCTGACCTTGAGGTGGGAACCCTACCCAAGCTTGAGGTGCTTGCCGTGCTTGCTGACTAAGGTGCTTAAGGTGTTTGTGGAAACCTTGCCCAATCTTGAGGTGCTTGTCATGCTTAAATGACTAAGGTGCTTGAAGTGTTCAATTCAAACATGATCTCTCAAGAGAAATAAAAGATTGTCATGCTGAAATGACTAAGGTGCTTCAAGTGTTCAATTCAAACATGATCTCTTAAGAAGCATAAAAGAGACGTCAAGATCCTCCCCATTTTGCCCTCATGATGTGCTTGAATCCTATTGGATAGGCTTTCAAGGGATCCAATGAGAATTTTGATGCATTTAAATAAATAATTAAGCTCTTTCTCTCAAAGAGGAAAAAAGAGGACACTTGTCCAATTGATATAATTAAATAATACAAAAAAGAGAGAGAGGAGGGGGTCGACCAAGCATGAGAGAGGGGTTGGTTTGGACATCCTTATTCTCATTCTCTCTCTCTCTCTCTCTCTCTCTCTCTCTCTCTCTCTCACACACACACACACACACACACACACACACTTTGATGGTGTGAAGTAAAGAACTCCATCTCCTTCTCCAAGCTTGAGAAGTTGAGAGCCTACACCAACAACTCTTGGCTATGGAATGCAAATCCAACCAAGAGCCAAGCTTCAATGGCATGCTCATCTTCTCTACCATCTATATTACTATGCTAAGCTAAGCTACAAGAGTAATCTATGGTGAGGAAGGTACTTCTTTTTTGTATGTTACTTCTTCTTCCTCTTTCCTACCCTCATTCCCTGCTAGCTCTCTCCACCTTTGAAGGTGTTTGAAGTCTTGGGACTGAGGCCAAGGACAAGTTAATGCTCTCAGTAAGTTGATTAAGGGCATAATTTTGATGCATGAAGCTTTCCATCTTCATTGCATTGATTAGATCTTAAGGAACACAAAGCTTGTATTGTCCCAAGTCTCTCATTATGGGAGAATCTATAATACAAATGCCTTTTGGAGGGGGGACCGGTTCCAAGTAAATCCGGTCCTCAACTGTTGTCAACTTCTCTAATTCCCTCACTTGCAAAAGTATTGTTTATGCCAAGTTAATTAAGTATAAATGCTATGTTGCTATCACTAACTAAGTTCACCCTCTATGGTCTCAAAGTAGTCTCATAAAAATGCTCACTTTAATTCTCCTTATTCTGCTATTCCCAAAGTTCTTAAGCCATTTGCATTACATTGGTATCGGAACTATCGGTTTCTCTTTTCTTACTTAAGAAGAGAGGTCCTTAAGTTGTCCATGAAAGGTTGGACTTGTTCATTGCAATAGGGTAAATGGGACAGGGATCTATTATCTTGGTTGACAAGAACTTAGTTTGATGTACACCATTGGGAACTATAGTCTTAATAGTGGAGTCTCTCAGGGCTTTCCTTTGGCTTAACCATTATTATGCTTACAAGCAAGCTCAACAGAAACCATAATAAACCAAGCAATGTTAGACCCTCTCCACTAGTCTTTGCAATCAATAGACTCTAAACCACGGGTGTGGCTGCTTGAGAACTAATCTTCAAAGGTAAAGAAGAGTAGCGACTAAGGTTTTTTAGGGTACCAAAGCACAAAGTAATCTATACATAAGTTTAATTAGCATGGCTGACAATAACCAAGAGAGGAGAATGAACAGGCTCTTCTTTACTTTGGTATGTGGCCTTCAACTAAGGGAGTTTTCACATGCATTGGTGACTCAAAGCGGTGTTGGAGATGGTGTGAATAGAGCTGCAAGTGTTGCTCCTCCAAAGCAAGAATAGAAGGAACCAGATTGCATCAAAATTCCTATTGTCTTTGGTATTATATTGTATTGCCACCCAGCTAAGAGGAATCACGTTGAAACCATCCGAGTTTGAATTATTTCAAGGAAAGAAAACGTTTGATTTTTGGATTTATGTAACGCTTGGATCCTCTTGATAATGCCGACTCTTCGAAGGATAAATCAAGTTTGAAACTTATCAACGATAATAGTTGTAGCAAGAAACAATAATTTGACATCATTTTTTGACTTCAACGACAGTGATCATAGCAAAAAATTTATCAAGCATGGCATCGAAAGTGGAAGTTCAACGGATCCAGTTTGCACACCTAGCAAATCAAATTGAAGGGATATCTGATGCGGAAGAATCTTTGGAGCATCGTCAAGCCTCTATCAACAAACGTAGCAGGCACATCTGCTACTGTTTACCAGAGCACTATTTCTCGAGCAACATCACAAGGACAAGCAAGCATTAGGTATTATTTTGACATCTCTCGAAGATGATTTTATTCACTACTTGGATGACATGCAATCTTCTAGTGCTGCCTAGATACAGCTAGAGAAGGTTTCTGGTGCTAAAGCTAAGTATTCAATGATGAGTCTAAAGATGGAGTTGTATTCTCTTGCTATAAGTGCCGATGAAAACATTACATCTTTAGTTAACCAACTGAAGAGTATTAAAACTTAACTTGTTTATGTCGAATCCCCAGTGCCAGAAGAAGATCTCATAGCTGTTTTGTCAAAAGTTTGCCTGATAGATTATGTTAGATTGTTATTGTTTTCAAAGAGAAAGATCCGCTGCCCTCCTTGGATGGTATCATCAATTCATTGCAAGAAGAAGAAAGAAGGGTATCCCTTACCAATTCTCCCATTATTCCTAGTGCATATACAGTCTCCCCTGCAATATCCTCCATCAGTTCTTCTAGTACTCCCAGTGCCTATGCAGTCACTAATTGTGCTTCTACCTTAGCTTCATCTCGACCATCCATTGGTACCAGATCTTGTGCCATTTGTGGACACAACAATCACTAGAAAAGTACTATTTCAAGAAGAATCATTGTGTTCACTGTGGTAAAAATCAGATTCATGTGATTGATGGAGACACCGCATCTCAAATATTTTCTATTGACAATGATGTTTCTTAGATCAAATCTTTTCATGTTTTTCCTTGTCAAAATAAATTATACGGGCTATAGACACTGCCACACATGAGTGGTAAGACCTCCCAAACTATCAATTTTTTGTTGAAGTCCCATTTTTGTCCCACTTCTCATGAGGTTATTGGGTACACCTTGAACCCAAGGTTTGGCAGTGAATCAAAAACTCCATTTATTGGTAGCTAATTTTTCAACCTATACCCTATTTGTTCAAGGGGGGGTTCAATATCATAGCACTAGGTTATGGGATACACCAAAATTCTTAGTTGTGAGAGAACCTAAAACTCACGATTGACGAGTACACCAAAAACTCGAGATATCATGAGAGTCGTGTAGTTCAAGCTTGACGGGGGTATTGTTAGGTTTCCAAGCCCTATACAATTAAGTTTAAACATATGGGAACAAGCCTCATGCCATGAAGATGATACACTCAGTAGTGCATGGAAAAGATTGCCTACAATTAGTTAGATTGGCTATATATATGTACTAGCTTTTATTAATCAAATAAGGCGTGTGTTATTCTTGTCGATTATTTTCTCTTCCCTCATTCTCTGCACTTCTGCACGCACCTCACCATCCTCCAGAGCTTACTCCAAACTCTACGAAGCTTTATTGGTATGTGTGCATACTATAGACGCTTCATAGCTAAGTTCTCCCAAATAGTGGGACCATTACATAACTTGACAAAGAAGAATGTTAAGTACATATGTTCTACCAAGGAGCAAAATACTTTTGATAAGCTTAAAGAAAAGCTTACCTCTCAACCTATGCTTACACTTTTGGACCTCTCAAACCATTTGAGGTCCAATGTGATGCTTGTGGACATTACCTTGGAGTAGTCTTGCTTCAAGAAGGGCATGCCATAGCATATGAGATTCAAAGAATCGATTCTGATGAGCGTGTCTTGGGAATCTACAAAAAGAAGCTACTAGTTGTCTTACATGTCCTTGACTCCATTCATCCTACGAACGGATCACCAAAGTCTCAAGTACTTCATGACCCAAACCAAGATCTCCAACAAACAAATGAGGTGGGCAAATTTTCTTCTGAAATTCAATTTTTATATTGCTCACATTGCTGGCAAGCACAATCGAGTAGCTAATGCACTATCACGACGGCCAAAGGGCCAATGCGATGTCCATAGCAACTCATAATGATCTATCTTCCATGATAGATGAGTATGCTACTGACCCCAATTTTAAAGATGTAATTTCAGCCCTTCCCTTAGGGAAGGAAGAAGAACCATTCACTTTGCAGGATGGTTATCTTCTCCATGGCAATCGGCTATGTGTTACTCACTCTCTTCGCGATAAAGTAAAGTATGAGTCTCATGCTCCTCCCTATGCGGGACATAGAGGGATTCAACCCATTCTTCGAGGAGTAGAGATGTATTTCTATTGGCCTACCATGAAAGTGGACATACAAGAGTATGTTTCCAAATGTGTGGTATGCCAAAAGACCAAGTATGATAGGGGAAAGCACCCTGGATTACTACAGTCATTGCCAATTCCTAATTCACCATGGGAGAGCATATCCATGGATTTTATCTTTGGATTGCCCAAGTCTATCCATGGGAATCCAAACAAACAAGCACATTTTATACATGTCAAAAAGACTATCAAGGCACACCAAATGGAAACCCTCTTCATATCCCAAATTTTTAGACACCATGGCTGCCAACATCAATAGTGTCGGATAGAGATCCTTGAATGACTAGTAATTTTTGGAAGGGTCTCTTTGAGAACCTAGGTACACGGCTAAATTTCTCTTCGGCCTATCACCCACAAACGAATGGCCAAAATGAAATAGCCAACCTTAAGATTCTCGATCTACTCAAGATTTATGTTGTAGAAGTAGATCAATGTGCCCAATGGGAAAAGTACTTACCTCTTGTAGAGTATGCGAACAATAACACTATCCATACCACTACAGGGAAGGCTCCTTTTGAAATCATTGAGGGAAGACCTAAAAGTCCCTTGCTACTTAAGGTACATGGGAAGATCTTCGCCGCGCTGATGAGTATAGCCGAGACCTACAAGAATATTTTCAAAAGACTAAGGAGGCTATATCCATCTCCCAACAAAGACAAAAGACTGTTGCTACTGGCAAGCACAGAAGGGCCTTGGCCTTCAAGGAAAATGATTGGGTCCTACTCAAGTTTCCCAAGGTTTGATTGAGGCAAACTACGGGCAAAAATCCTATCGACCACCAAAAGTATTAAGCTAAGTTAGCAAAAAGATACTATGGTCCTTTCCAAATCTTAAAACCAATCAACAAGATGGTCTATCAACTCAAGTTGCCCAACCATTGGCTCATTCACAATGCTTTTCATATGAGCCTACTCAAGCCTTACAAAGGCAAGTCACCAAAAGAACAAATAATTAAAGACCCTCTAGAGAATGAAGATCAAGAAGAGGTACTGCGCAGCCCAAATCCATTCTTCGACACGAAGACAAGGTACTAAAACATGGTAAGATTATCCGACGGTATCTTATTAAATTTAAAAACTATCCTTTTGAGAATGATAGATGGATGCAAGGAACACAACTTAAGGATAGTATAAACCTTGTCAATGCTTACAATGCTACACTAGAGGAAGAAAATGTAAATGCTTTCTAAATGAACAATGTTTTTGTCTTATAAGACTGATCCTCTTTTGTGCACAAATTTAAATAGTATGCATGCTTAGAATCATGTTTGTGATGACGACGTCACTCAAACACCAAAGAAGAATTCGTCACTCTACTTTGGGAGTATGATATGCACTAAAGAGCAGACAAGCTTGCGGCACCTAAGTCTCCCAAGCACCAAATGGACTAGTCATCCGTTTTGGAATGATGTTGTAGGGTAAAAAGGGATCCTCTACCCACTAAGAAACGTAGACTAATGACTAAGACTTTATCTCTTCTACCTCATAGTCAAAGACGACTATGGTTTCAAGACACAAGTAATGTCATAAAATCTAATATCTACCTATTCCAAAAAGACTTTATCATATTGAACTGATTATTTAATATTGGGGAGATGAATGGGAACAAGAGATAGAATATAGAAATGTGCATATAATGGAGCTTAGAAGACCTTAGGGTTAGCTTCATTAAAGACCTCCAAAGGTTAGTGTTAAAAGTCCTGAAACCTAGGACCTTAAGCAAGTTGGGGCTGACCTTGAAGTAGGAACCCCACCCAAGCTTGAGGTGCTTTTCGTGCTTGTTGACTAAGGTGCTTAAGGTGTTTGTGGGAACCTTGCCCAAGCTTGAGGTGATTGTCATGCTTAAATGACTAAGGTGCTTGAAGTGTTCAATTCAAACATGATCTCTCAAGAGGCATAAAAGATTGTCGTGCTTAAATGACTAAGGTGTTTGAAGTGTTCAATTCAAACATGATCTCTCAAGAGGCATAAAATATTGTCATGCTGAAATGACTAAGGTGCTTGAAGTGTTCAATTCAAACATGATCTCTTAAGAAGCATAAAAGAAACATGTACAGATCCTCCCCATTCTGCCCTCATGATATGCTTGAATCCCTTTGGATGGGCTTTAAAGGGATCCAATGAGAATTTTGATTCATTTAAAAAAATCATTAAGCTCTTTCTCTCAAAGAGGAAAAAGAGGACACCTGTTCAAATGATATAATTAAATAATACAAGATAGAGAGAGAGAGAAGAGAGAGAGAGGGGGAAGGGGGGGGGGGGGGGGGGGGGGGGGGGGGGGGGGGTCGACCAAGAATGAGAGGGGGGTTGGTTTGCGCATCCTTATTCTCATTCTCACACACACACACACACTTTGATGGTGTGAAGCAAAGAACTCCATCTCCTTCTCCAAGCGTGAGAAGTTGAGAGCCTACACCAACAACTCTTGGCTATGGAATGCAAATCCAACCAAGAGCCAAGCTTCAATGGCATGCTATCTTCTCCACCATTCATATTACTATGATGAGCTAAGCTACAAGAGTAATCTATGGTGAGGATGGTACTTATTTCTCGTATGTTACTTCTTCTTCCTCTTCCCTACCCTCAGTCCCTGCTAGCTCTCTCCACCTTTGAAGGTGTTTGAGGTCGTGGGACTGAGCCCGGGGACAAGTTAATGCTCTCATTAAGTTGATCAAGGGCATAATTTGAGGCATGAATCTTTCCATCTTCATTGCATCAATTAGGTCTTAAGGAACACAAAGCTTGTATTGTACCGAGTCTCTCATCATGGAAGAATCTATAGTACAAAAGCCTTTTGGAGGGGGGGACCGGCTCCGAGTAAATCCGGTCCTAAATTGTTCTCAACTTCTCTAATTCTCTCACTTGCAAAAGTATTGTTCATGCCAAGTTAATCAAGTATAATGGTTCTATTGCTACCGCTAATTAAGTTCACCCTCTATGTTCTCAAAGTAGTCTCATAAAAGTGCTCACTTTAATTCTCCTATTGCGCTATTCCCAAAGTTCTTAGGCCATTTCCAATACACACATAAGGTAGGGGTAGAAGATCAAGATCTTAACAGAAAAGAGTAAAGAAACACTTCTTAGGAGAACTAGAGAGTAGTGTAGTCGGTAGCTAGCTTTCTTTGCTTGAATTTTCTTACATTAAGCGATGGCTTTTGAGGACCATTCCATTCCAAACCATAGATACAACGATGAGCAGATTATCCCATTCCTTGCACTTTAGAACTTGTGGTTCATTGTGTATATGTCTCGATAATATCATGGTAGCATCCTTGTACCTATACTCAATATCCATTGGTGCGGCCTCTGTTCAAACCCTTAAAAGTTTCCATGGGGTGGAGCATCCCTTGCACGCCCTGAATTCAAGGCATGAATCACTATAACTAAATATATTTGAAACTTTTAGAAGAGCTTCCACTTACCTTTGCTACTTTTTGACAACCTCGACGTCCTAGTTATCTTGGCCACTAGGCACAACTTTGCTCTTTCTAGTTGTATTCATAAAGCAAGGCTTATTAGCCAAACTTTCATACCACTTAGCTATATAAGGCCTTCATAATATCATGCACTTGTTTTCTATATGCATGTTAATGACTACAATTCTTGTACTTCATCATCATCCCAAGAACCCTTGTTCTCTTTGATGTTTTGTTGCATTTCTTGAACAAAAGATAGTTTTCCAAGTGGCCCATAGCCTACACCACTTGGGTCTAGCCATTGATGCTTGTATTATAAATGATGAGCCATTTTTTCCATTTTGACTCAAAGCTTGTGCCATCATGCTATAAGTGCCAATGCTAACACTTAGTCACCTTCTTGTAGCCATTCATGACTACAAAGACTATATCTTTTTTGACATAGCAATTACCCTTGACTCCTTTGCCCAATCCAAGACCGAACCTAACCAAAACCAAGATTGAGCTCATTGCCTTGAAGGCTACACTTTACTCCAGGGTTTACTTGCCTCCTCCATGAGGTGTTTGATAATGTCTGCCATGTTTTTGACTCGTTTACAGTTGCAAATGTGAAGGAAATTGGTCCAACTTGTTAACCCCACACATGGTCAAGAATGTTAAAGCATCAAGTTGACATTAGAGGAAAGAGATTTAGAAGAGAGGAAGATTTGAGACAGTTAAGAGCATGGGAACTTGTACTAGTGGAGATATAAGGACGAGGCGATAAGGTGCGAAGGCCTATCCAATCAAAAACGGTAAGATTTATGTGGTCCAATTTTGTTGAGTGGTCATTTCATGGAAAAGCCTATTTAAGAAGCCAAATCTTAATCGAAGGAGTCAATGATTAACTTTTTGAGTCACTTGCAAGTTTATTCTCCTCTTCTCCACTTGTGTTGTGTAAGATCATTATCTTCATAATTACGAATGTTGCTCTCTCTTTTCCTCGATAAGCAATGCATTAGCAATGGTATCAGAGCTTAAGTTAGTGTCTCTTAGTAGCACTAGGTCATAACTAGCATGTTTTAGCAACCCACACATTTCCCATAATTGGCACAAATTTTGAAATTGTTTGTATCTCCCTCATATAGTGTCAGGTTTCAAAATTCTAGGGGGGTTTGGCCATTTAGGACACTTTTGGTATGATAAATCTAGCAAATTCTAAATTGTGAATAATCTAAGAAAAAAGTAGCTCCAACAAGTACTGGAATTGTAAATTTTGCACGATCCATCCATAGCTACTAAATCTTCTAGAGCATCTAGTTCTTGTTTGCTCAAGCACTATTGATGCTACTTTCACTCAAGGGGAGGTACACACCACCTTGTGTGCTATCCACCTCCAAGGGGGATTCCTTTTGGAAGTGTAAATTTTCCTAGATTTCATGCATGTTTCTTCACCCATTGCTACAAAATCCCCTAGAGCATCTGATATTTGTTTGCTCAAGCACTATCAGTGCTGCTTTCACTCAAGGGGAGTTATACACCACAGTATGCTAAGGGGGGATTCCTGGGCCATCCCTTTTATGAAGTCAACATCAAATATCAAGTATGACATGCCTATGTAACATAGGGCATTGACGACAAAGGCCTATGAGATGTTTATGTCAATGTAATGTGTCCATTCTTAAGCTCATTTGAGTACATGCCTTGCATAGTTTTTTTAATGGTTTCCAAGTTGATGTGTATGTCAAATGCAGTGTACCCTTGCTTGGGCTCTCGGAGGACATTTGAGCATACACATTGCATAGTCTCTTTCTTTATCTTAAAGTTTTCTAGCATCATGTTGAATGTCATTGGTAAGCCACAGTTAACAGTCAAGGTATTGCAGAGTCCCAAGATCAAAGATTGTGACGCCAAGTTCTAATTGAAAGCGTGAAAAAAAGACCGGCAAACGATCAATCCATATGACAAGTGGATAAGTTGGAAACCAGTAAATGTTCACATCAAAGAATTTTTAACCCCAATTTTGAAAAATCCACAAAGCAATACAAGTCGCATGGATTGCAACCTTGCTAAGCAAGGCCATCAAGAATTTGCCGACGGCGGCACAGCCTACAACACGAGAGAGAGAGAGAGAGAGAGAGAGAGAGAGAGAGAGAGAGAGAGAGAGAGAGGTGCGTGCTCTCTCCCCCTCTCCCCCAAAATAAAAAATCTCAAGCAAGAAATACCACATGGCCAAAATTGATGCATATTGGCAGGCCAATTACAATCATCGAAATAAGAATATGAGATCAGCCGATTATGAAAAGGATTAGAAAAGACGCCTTGGAGACAAATAGCACGTAATCAACTACGTTGGGAGCAGAATCCATAAATGTTAAGAGTGGCCAAATTCCTAATCTTCCAAGACACTTACGTGCAGAGCTTCTCTAAAGCCAGCTCTCTAAGCCATACATACCATATACATCACAAATTACAGCAAAATAAATAAGTACGAACAAGGGATACCACTTCACACCTGATGTGTTCTTAAATTGAGAGATTTGACGAAGTTAAAACCCATCAGCGACATCTAAGGTTTGCATTTTAGCGAATAATAACCACAATCAGTGTCCATACCAACATCAGACCTAGCCAGCTCCCACAAATTGCATACTTCTGTGATGCTAGTAGATGGACTCTAAACCAAACAAAAATTCAACCATATCCAGAAACTTAAGGAGGCCATTTCAGCATTCTTTCCCTGTTCATCGTTTTGTTTAGGTCATCACCTGCTTTTGAATAGGATAGACCTCTTCGACCTGCTGGGCACGGCTTCAAGGGAGCTTGATACAAAACACAAAACTTCAAACTTTATGGAACTAAGAGTTCTTGCAGAAAATCCCTCATCAATCATGGGGAACAAATATCCAAGTGCTTATGCAGATGATGGAGGAAACTTACGCACGAGGTGAACTCCTTGTCAGATGCCTTGAGTAGATGATGGAGGAAACTTACGCACGAGGTGAACTCCTTGTCAGGAGTACGCATCTCAACTGACCAATGCCTATGTCATCCTGTGGTACATGCAGAAACAGTTTGGCATTCCCAAACCATAAATAAACTGCCCTCGCAGGAAGCTTTAGCACACTCAACGCTTATTAGAGGCTACCACTGACTGTTGCACAGTAAATATGACGAGTGAGCAAGTTGCTAAGCAAGGGGAACCACCAACTGCTCAGAACCAAAAACTCCCACCGCCATTTGACAGCAGACTAGACATACTGCAGAATAGTGGGTATTACTTATTAGACATGATCAATTATGTAACAGGACCACCAGCACTAAACTATACTGACAACCAATGGTCTGATGTCTGAATGATCCACAGAACCCGTGATGACATCAAGACATGATGGGACCTTGGTAAATAAGACAACCAAAACTTGGCATGTTCACGTTCCCAGTTCTCAAAACCAATTTTACAGCATATATGCGGATTTAATTGCGAAATATATAGCCACCGATCCATAATCCAAGGCAGCTTGCCACTTGTCAGTCCGCCTCGTAATGTATCCTGTCTTGCTCAATAAATGTATTAGCATAAACTGGGATGATGAGAAGCTAGGTATTCCTGGGAATACCCAACTTCGTCGATATTCTGCCCAATGTTCCAAACCGGATACCCAGAAACTACTTCTAAGAAACTTGACAGCTCTAAATTGGAAGTCGCCCTTAGTTTAGACCCAATTGGAGCATGACAACCTTCCCATCCCAGTAACTTAAAGGACAGCCTCAATTAGAGATGCAAGACATCTCTTCGGCATTTTTTAGTGGGGTAGGACTCACTACCCACTAGCAATGCACCCTGCCCACTTTGAATCCACCTGGAACCTCTGGTAGGTAATAAAATTATGAATTTTCTTAGCCATATCTATATATCTATACATCGCCATACATCTAGCTATACGTCGCCAACTGCAATGATAAATGACGCCATCTGCAATGATAAATGATGCACAATGTTCTATAAACTGGATAATCATATGTATTTTGGGGAGAGACTAAGAATTCATATGCTCACAAGAAGAGGGCTAATTAACCAAGCATCAAGTGGCCAGGAACAAAAAGACAACCATCCGACAACAGACAATTTTACACCAAGACACTACAGCAAGCATCTAGAATTAGCTCCACAAACAGATGCTGCTTACACAGGCCATCCTCATCGACTATAGGAGGGACTAATGCTTGGGCATAATTTGAAAAACAGGGACCAACATAGAATACTATTAAAAAGAGAAGAATGGCAAAGCCGTTGTCTCCTCCAACCGTCCATTAGTTCATCTGACTGTGACGTATTTGTTAGTGCCATGTTTTGCCCAATGATTCTTCAAGTCAATTGGTTGAGTGATGTCTTCACCAGCTCCTGCAAGTCTTTCCAAGAGCTTTTTGAAGGCACTCCCACTCATTTTTCGACCTGCGACCCGAGAGCTACGCTTTGAATGATTAAGAGGAAGAGGATATACAGACAGAAAAGTGGTGCAACAGGATGACTGCCAACCCCCACTGCCCCACCTATAACACTGCCTATTTGTACCAGTACATGAGCATAGTGGGACAGGAGTGGAAGCCAAATCATAAGGCGGCACATACGCGACTATACTCTTGCAAACCTCATCCTGCTTGGATTTCCCCGCCTTACCCTGACCTTCCTGCTGTTTTTGTTTCTTCCTTGAAGACTTGGTACCTTTCTTCTCCTGGTTTGCCACCACACTTGCTTTGCGTTTCTTGGGAGTTTCTTTCTTTGCTGACTTAAGCAGCTGTTTGCCCTGCCTCTGAGAGGACCTTTCTTCCCCATGACTGTTCGGTTCCTCAACTGGGTCCGGCAAACAAATTAAGCTATTCCCCATATGTGCACGATTCGCTACAAAGTTGACCACTTGCAAGAGCTTTGCAGCACCTTCAGGGTCATTACCATTATTGCAGATAATTGTGAGAGCTGTCATAGCTTTATCACGCTCCACCCATGCCGTATTCCTGTCCGCATATGCTACATCTCTTTGCAGTAAAGCAGCATCTCGCTCATTGCATGCAATTTTCTTGTCTGCCAGGGCTTTGTCTCGTTCAGCAAATGCGGCATCCCTCTCCACGGTAACTTGCGTAAGCTTCGTGGTAGATTGATCTCTAAAAAAATCTTTCAAGTATGCCTGGTCGAAATTGGCCCAGTGCCTTAGCTCCATCTTCGCAGGGTCTTCCATTATCCCCAAGAGAACAGCCTAGACTTAAAATGTTCAGCCTTCAAAAACACACTTTTATCTTCAGATCAAAACACTCAACTGCTGTTGCATCATCATGTGACCTGCATTAAGATACACAATCAGTTAAAAGATGAGCTTTTCATAATTTTTTGTGTAGAGATAAAACTGAAGCACAATCGCTATGAGCAGGTAAACTCGCATGAACATCGACTGCGCTACAGCTCGCATTTTAAAATACCCTCCTGGAGAAATACATAACACGCTAAAGACCTAAGGAGAAAACACACTCCGCCAAAACCAGCAATACGTCACACGACAGGCAGTCACTTACTTTACCTAGACGCCACCAATTTGATAAAACTGAACACATAACAGCACTGAACAGCCATTGGCACAAGTAGCGAACATGCTGCGCCAAGAGAGAAACTACCACGACCAGCACCCCTTGCAGTATTTCTATATCGCTTCAAAAACAATTGAAGTGCTGAGTTAACATACTTAACCACATAAGTCATTGCAAAACTTTATCACAACAAAGACTTCAACTTTAGTAAGACATCAACTGCAGCAACAAAGTTTAGCCAGCGGCCTCCTGATTAAACACTCTCACCCAAAACGAGGTGCCCAAAAATGACCCTGCAAGTAGTCTGCTTGGGATTTTCCAAGCGGTAAGCAATCTCTATTCTCTGGCACCTGAAGTTGCTTATTGGCTGCGATTTTCTACTTATTGGGTACAGGCTGCTGTTAGCTGCGTTTGGGCATTTCTCTTGCCATACTACCATGCTACCCACACGCAGAGCACTGTCACATCAGCATGCTGACTGGCTGCTGCTGCTGCTGCTGCTGCTGACAACTTTTACCCCACCCAAACCCCTCCTTTGAAGAATCCATTCATCCTCAATTGGACACATAAGAGCCCAACATAAAGCAGTAACATTTTCCTCATGCATAAAAATGATGAACAGAAGCAATTGTTCCAGACTCCCCAGTACTTAATGAAGCAAAGTTACAAGCTCTCATGTCTATCCGAACTCAGCCTTCTACACTGAGATGGCACTGTCAAATCCAAAGACACATCTCTCACTCCTAGTGCATCTCTCATGAATGATTGTCATAAATACATAGGTTACTTAAATGCCTTATAAGTGAAGGCACTCTCAAATCCAAAGACCGATCTCTCACTTCTGGTGCCTCTCTCATGAATGATTATCATAAATCCAGCGATTATGTCACTTCCACATATCATCATCAAGTTCTCTATGCAACAGTAAATGTGCTTTATTACTCCTTTACTTCATCTAGAATATAAAGCAATCAGCTAACTCAACACTTAGCTAGAGCTAGACCGGTATCATTCACTCACTTTCAAATATCTGATATATCCCTATCGACATGTAATTATCCATGATAGAAATACGTGGCAGATATACTGTTTGATTGAGTACCTTGCTTATGGTAGAAAAAACACAAGTGACTCATAAATACATCAGTTTATCTGTGACAAGGGAGTGTAGAGGCTCCAAATTCTACTCATAAATCTATGATAGACCCCAAAACGAGCAACCCAAAGAGTAGAGTAAAAAGTAATCACGAGCTCTTCTCACAATCGTCTTTTAATTAATGGCAAACATATGCAACTCCGACAAAAGCTTGAACACCTTGCCACAAAGAAACCCATTAAATACAAGCCTCCCACCCTTAATAGGGGCACAGAATCCACTATCTCCTATATACACTGAAACATGACCTTGTAGGCACCTCCTTGCATTTAAGTGTTTCTAACATAGTCACAAGGGACGCGTCCCAAGGAGTGGGACGGGGGACGGGGCTCAAATGGATTTTTAGTGTAAAAAAGAGGGCGGGACGGAAAGTGGGGACGGGAAGCCCAAAAATGGGCGTCCCCTGTGACTATGGTTCCTACAAAGAGCTTTCCTTCTTGAAGTTTCTTAACCAATATCTTTGTCACAAAATGGTGACGTGTCATCATGTTAGAGGACTAAGAGGAGTAGAGTAGAGAAGAGTCAACTAAAAGCAGAAATCCAACGCCCATCTCCAGCACCAACAGCCCAGATTCACTATGCAACACTTGTAAAGATAACCTGTGGGGACATGTGATGAGACCACAGTGTCCTTATGGCAGAAGGGCTCATTATGTAAGTGAGATCACACTGGAAGTTGTAACCTACAACTTGAGCAATAAATTATAAAATAAACAAGTACCCCAAGGTGCATATTGAAGGGACCAATACTCTTGGTCTGTCCCACTGTGTCTCATCTACAGTGTTCTCTTTCAGTTAAAGTCTGCTGTTTTCAGTCAGTCTGGTATTTTTGCACAATTTCATCACCTTGTCAGGTGACTTGCCGGTTTCAGTAGTATGAGAGCACCACTTGATTCTTCTCTTAGGAAGAGTCCAATCCAGATCTGCGGCAATCGACCATGGATACAACACATCCTAGTCACCAAAACTCAAGAGTGACACAACTTGGTGATGTGGCATGACCGTGCTTGATCAAGAGAAGAGAGAACTCAGAAAAGGAGAGCTGACCACACCCAAGCATCACCCGCAGTACGGATTGCTCACAAGGCAGGTGTACGGTATCGCTGAAGTGGCAGATGTATGGAGTCTGGACACTGTCCAAGAGACTTTTTACGTGGCATCCCATCGTGTTCTTCAACAACCCCTACCCGCACCTTTTCGGAGGCACGCCCCTATTGCTGCCATTCACCACCAAGGTCATCCACGTCTGCATCCTTCAATCTGCTGCGTTTCCAGCCCCACGCTTTTGCAGCCAGCACTCAGCTCTTGAGTTCCCTCACACCGGGTGTGCAAATTAGCCCCAAATCTTCCCCATGGTGTCCA
Source organism: Adiantum capillus-veneris (assembly GCF_014529385.1). Classification (NCBI taxonomy): domain Eukaryota; kingdom Viridiplantae; phylum Streptophyta; class Polypodiopsida; order Polypodiales; family Pteridaceae; genus Adiantum; species Adiantum capillus-veneris. Next base: position 114,884,036 of record NC_140952.1, on the reverse strand, counting down.
TATGCAGCCCACATCGAGTCAATCTCATTGGTGCATCAGATCAGCTCCAAAGGTGCTTCATCTGGAAAAGTTGCCACAACGATAATCTCCATAGAGTCGAGTCGAGCCTTGCATTAAGGACCGAGATGTAACATGTGGACAGTCCTCTCTCTCTCTCTTGGGATAGTTTCATACGACGTTAAAATACTCTTGCTTCCTGGGGGTGTGTGTGAGTGTGTGTGTGTGTGTGTGTGTGTGTGTGTGTGTGCGCGCGCTAATAAAAAGAGGAAAACGGTGCAACAGTTCTGTCACCCAAGTGAGGTAGATTGGTTATGCCAATTCCCTCTTGAATAACAGGTCTTGAGTTCAACTCTCCTTGTCGGATAGATCTTTAAGGTCTCTTGGGATAGTTTCCTACGACGTTAAAATACTCTTCTTCTCGGGGGGGTGTGTGTGTGTGTGTGTGTGTGTGTGTGTGTGTGGGGGGGGGGGGGGGGGGGGGGGGGGGTGCTAATAAAAATGGTATAACCTTTCTATCACCCAAGTGTGGTAGATTGGTTATACAATTTCCCTCTTCAATAACAAGTCTTGAGTTCAACTCTCCTTGTCGGATAGATCTTTAAGGTCTCTTGGGATAGTTTCCTATGACGTTAAAATACTCTCCTTCTCTCTCTCTCTCTCTCTCTCTCTCTCTCTCTCTCTCTCTGTGTGTGTGTGTGTGTGTGTGTGTGTGTGTGTGTGTGTGGATTGTTCGTACGAATTTGAACTCTCTTCTTCTCCTCCTCTCACAGCAAAAAAGTGGGACTTGTACCCAATGCATTACACAAATTCGACCATATGTTGATGTACAAGAAATATAGGAAAAACCTTGAGAAATATACAATATCATCATAGGAATACAGCCACAGGATACATCTGCAATAACTTACAATCAATAATCAACGATGGTTTAGAACCCAGTGGCTCTGTGAAGCCTACACAAATCTGCCAAAAGTTACGTTCGCCTCGGCAGTGTAGCGAAACTATGTAGCCCACCAGTGCTAGATACCAAAGGTGATTCAAGTACCTGCTTTAAAAACAATCCTGTAGCACCTCATAGAATCCATGGGATTATGAAGCCCCTATGATGTGCCTCAAACATCATCTACATCCCCTCAATGTGATACACCAAGGAAGAATGCAAAACTCCCAGAGAGCCATACCATACTAAAATATTAATGTCCACTTATCCTCCACTATGGCGACCAAGGAAGGTACCAACAAAAACCGCTCTATAACCATCTCACCTCCCTAAGGCATCGCTGATCTCACACACTTTACATAAGTGACAACTACACAGTCTGTAAATTCTCTAGGCTCCACCAACTTCTGCTCTTGTAAACTGTCATGAATTGTAACCTCTCCCAAGGAATATCATGCAATGTCTATGATCGTCAGATTATGGGTGCTCTCCCTCAACCTAAAAATGTCATGCACCATGAAGGAGAATACTACATGAGAAAACGTCACCACATAAGGCCCCTCCCTCGTGGAAGTGCCAGGAGATCTCCACGGACCTAAAGCATAGAAATGGCATGCAACTACACACATAGAAGAATAGTGATGCAAAGCCGGCCGAATAGTCAAAATCCTCAAGTAATTGAGGAGACTCCATATCCTGCTTTCTCCCAGTTCTGTCTACTATGAGAGGAACCTATGACTATAGATAGATCTCCAAAAGAATGTTGAGCTACACACACCAAGGGCACCTCCGGTTGGTCCTAGAGTGCCTGCAATTGCCGGTCCCCATGCTCTGGTATGCCTCCGGGTTCTAGTCGTTGTTCGAGTGCTCTTGCTAAATCTCTAGCTCCTGGTCTCGCAACCTCTTGTTCGAAGGCCTATCTAGAAGTTTATAAGCATCCAAAACAAGCTGTCTCACTACCCATCTATAAACAAGGACGCGCTACCCCTAACCCCATTTGCTTGCTTGCCTTTTGTCTTTGATTTGATTGATCACTCTGACCAGACTAATGTTAACTCAAACCCATCTAATCCCTATTATGCTTGCATGCAATGCCTCTTGCTGAAGAGAGCTCTCTTTGGCCTTTTGTGGTTGTGAGGATCGTGCTCTCCTGGGACCCAATTACCTCTATGGTCGTCCCATGGCCCATGGAGCAATCCTTTTGTTAAGTAACCTTCCACACACTTATCCTCTTGTTTACACGCTTCTCATCATACGAGCACTGGTCCTTCGTTGTGGGTTAGCCACCTGTGCACATGCTCGACAAGGTCTCACGCACAATTAGGGCTTGCACCAACAATTTACCCATCTATTTTTAGGGTACATCATCATCCACAAACGCTCAATCCACAAAACTTGGTCATACATCATGACTGTACACAATGTTCTAAACGCCCTTTGCAACAAGAACATGTTGCATCCGTAAGCCCATTGGGTGTAATTGTCCCCGCGCTCACCTAATATGATCTCAATCCGAGAATGTGAGGCAAGAGAGTGAAAACCAACAAGGTTTGCTTACTTGTCTGATTCTGATTCCATGCTGAATTTTCAACCAACCTATACACTTGTAATTATGGAGGAATAAGCATACTCCTGTGAAGGGGCCCCACCGTTTCCGGATCCGTGTTGTCATTCTCAATCTTCTCCATCTAATTTCTCTCTCTCAATCTTTCAAGTTATCCATATCTCTACGCATCCATTATGCCATATCTCCACAAATATATATGTCCCTCTCTCTCTCAAGCTCGAACTGAAGATGATTGGTATTTATACTTTTGTGCAAAGTGTTAACAGGCAATAATAAATAGGAAAATTTACCAAAATACCCTTCCAATTTGCCGAAATTCCCCAAATGCCCCTCGTATTTTCAGAATTCCCAAAATGCCCCACATATTCTTTCAGAATACGATAACGTCCAAAACTCTGCAAAACCGTTTAGCAGAATCGAAAATAGCGAGGAGCAGGACCACAATGCCACGCAGAGTCGAGCTTGTGCATGGTGAGGATGCCATCGTTGGCTACTCTGAGCTGGCCCCTAATGCTTACTCGCCAACTCTGAGTGCAAGTCCCATGTATTCTCGTTCTAAATCTCAGTTAATTACTGTTGACGCTTAGCTTCTGCGTTTTGGTTTCCGCAACGCAGGCTAGGCTCCAGTCAGATCTATGGGATAAGTGACACGTTCCGTTGAGGGCGACAGATTGCAGAAATTAGGCCAACCTTGGGAATTTTCAAAGTATTTAAGGGTATTTTGAGAAATATAAGGTGTATTTTGGTGGGCAGATTGGGAATTTTGAAAATACGAGGGGTATTTTGGGAATTTCATCAAATTAGAGCGGTATTTTGATAATTTTCCCTAACAAATATTTGGTGTATCAAAGACGAGTTTCATTGGTATTAGAGTGGAGTTACCTTCCTTACCATTTCTATCATTGAAGGTGGTCTTAGATTTGAACTCTTTTGTTGCCATAAAGATGTCAAACCATAGAGAAAGATCAACGATACATTATAGTCATTCGAAGGATTCCTCTTCCTCAAAAAGAGAATCCTCTTTCAAGAGTAGCAACCATGAGAAATCAACCAACCAACATAGAAAAAAGACTCCATCTGTCACCGGGAGGTGTATTTTTCCTCTTGCCTTCCATAAATAAGTATTAGATATATTTATTTTATTTTTACTTATTTGTCCCAAAACCCTTGAAAAGGTGCAAGTGGACATTGCATGGCCAATGTGAAACGGCTGTAGCCAAATGGGTTTCTCACATCGGGGATCTAGGTCGGTCAGACAGGGACTGCCTGGGCCAGTTAGAGCACTGAATTTTGATGAGTATGGAAGCTCGTGTGCGCCAAACTGGAATTTGGGCCACTCGTCAAGTCACTGCAACTTTATAAGTTGAAAGGGGCCAATAAATTAACCCACATTGTAGATGTTGGTCAAATGGTAGTCTTCAATGATGGTCAGGAGACCGATAGGGACGCCATGGAAGCATCTCCTAAAATTTAGGGAACTGCTATTTTTGACCGGAAAATGTGTTCGCGTCATTAGCTCTGGAATGACAAGGGGAACATTTTATTGCTCTGCTGCCAAGTCAACTGACGCACCAATTGAGATATTTTTAGCAGGGAAAGCCCAAACTCGGAAACTGGGCGACGTGTCAGCCTGTGAGCGATTCTGCCACTCTAGGAGGCAAAAACGAGCTGCATATCAACAAAGGGGGCGCCATTTTCAGCCTCAGGTGGATTGTAGCAGGTACAGAAGCTATGGAATGCTTACCTTGCCCTCTATGCACAGTATGGTGACGGGAGTGATGCCCCGCACGCTACATACTGCTATCTTTCTCCCCTACGTACAGTATGTTATGCCCCACTAGTGGGCTTCTCATTTGACCTATGTACAGTTCTGGGGGTTTATGCGCGTTTGCCAAGGCAAGAGCCTTCTGAACAGAAACCGGATTAGCTAATTGCTAATCCCCCACAGCTACGCACAATTCCATCACGAAAGATTGCGAGTTTGGAGAGTTTTCTCGCGTGAAAACTCGTCCAATTCACAGGGGAACTGTCCCATTGCGTGCGGGAGCCCTTGGGACACGCGTAGGCGTGTTCGCTCCGCTAAAAACGATCCGAAACAGCGAATTACAGCCTGCTGTGTTTTTCTGCAGGTTTAGGGTTTCGCACCTAAATTGCAAGGGAACACCGGGGGAGTCTCGTGAGAGCCTTGGGATGCGTGTACAAGCTTTTGGGCACCCAACATCTCACCAAAAAGCTTCCAGATAGCGAGGGAATCCGTTCTAGACAGGTGTTTTTGACCTACAGGGGTTTTTGCGCCGTTATGCTGCCAAAATCAGGTCGAAAACTTGCGTTTTCAGCCCTCGCCAGGTTTGGACAGCTTTGTGAAAGCTTGTGCGAAGTGGTCGGATCGTCTACCTTAATTTGAATAAAGAAATACTGAAAGGGGCGCCAGTCTTTGGGGCCTACAGGGTGTCGGTCTCGTGTGCGCAGTGACATTCTAGTCGCTGGACGCAACTGTGTTCTCTTCCCTTCTCAGTGCTCTGTGTAAAGTTAACAGGTAATTGAAATAGTACCGCCCTCTACGTTGTACGGGCTGGTTATACCATCATCATCTCATGCTCACAACCATTGAGAAGATGAATCGACAAAGCTTGAAAAGAAGCTTCTTCAATGCATTAACAAGATGGAGAATTTACTGTTGAATCCTGATGTGCAATTGGTGGTCGCTAAGAAGGCAATCACAAATTCAAAGGTATCTTACTTTGAAGATTATACTAGAAGTTCTTATCTTAGAGACCCAATTGTGTTTGCCAAGGAATATCTATTAAGAAAGGGCGTCATAGATCCGGACTCATCGAAAAATGCCATGTTCTTGGAGCCCCATGCAATAGCCTCTTCTCATAATCATTCAACAGAGCCACACGTACAAAGGAGAAGAAGATAGACGAATCGAAGAATGAAACTTCCTTACTTCCATGGAAAGGGAATGGACATTGTGAAGGCCCTGGCCTTCATTGGAGAATTTGATTTAGCCTCCGTGCTTCATCAAGGATGTTGAGCGAAGGAGTTCTTTGATGCATGAGGGGTCATCAAAGAGAGCGAAGACTGACGAGACTCGAGGAAAGAAGCCTTTAAATCT
>NC_140952.1:114598411-114873411 GCF_014529385.1 Adiantum capillus-veneris | reverse complement strand
TCATTGGACCCCTTGGGAGACTGTTCAATAGTCTTTTAGAGAGCTTAATTTCTATTGGTTCTTTTATCAAGTGCTTTAAAATGAATTAAACTATATGTACTCTAGCCTAATTCTTATTGGTCCACCTCTATGGCCATCCAATAGGATTTGAGTGCACCTTGGGGGCAACTGGGCTAGGGAGCTGACATGCGTCCCTTATTCCCTTGTGTAAAGGGACCCTGTGAGTGTGTGTGTGTGTGTGTGTGTTTCTCTCTCATCCCCTACTAAAAAGGGCTCGCCCCCTCCTCTTTAGGAGTCTTTGAAGACTTTGCATACACTACCAAGCATCCAATTTTCCTAAGCAATGACCATTGGACTTAACCTTTGAATTTTGGAACCTTAGCATTTTGGAAGTCTTAATGGGCTGAACCTTAGGTCTTTGAAGCCCATTGCTTGCACATTTCTCTTCTGCAGATGGTCCCCCTTTGGATCCCTATTTTCCCTCCTTTAGATCCCTGTTGTGACCAATCTGCTAGCCTTACCAATAATCTAGCTTTTTCTCCCCTTGTACTTTTCCATATTAAATGATCAGTTTAACATGAGAAATCATTTAGGATAATTAGATAGTAATTATGACATTACCCCTCTCTTGAAATCATAGTCGTCCTCGACTATGGGGTAGAGAAGATAAAGCCTATTCATTAGTCCTTTTTCTAGTGGGTAGAGGATCCCTATCTTACCCTACGACATCGTCCCAGAATGGATGACTAATCCATTTGGCGCTTGAGAGCCTAAGCTGCCGCAAGCACGTCTGCGCATTAGTCCTATCAATCTTCCACAGTAGAGTGACAAGCTCTACTTGGTGTTTGGAAGACGTCATCTCCGCAAACTTGATCCTAAGCATGCATACTACTTAACATTTGTGCACAATAAAGAAAAAGAGAGTCTTACGAGACAAAAACTTTGTTCATTTTAAACATTTGTACATTTGCTTGCTCTAGGGAAGCATTGTAAGTATTTGCTTACTCGTGGAAGTATGTATAGTGTTATCGTAGGCATACTCCACTAAGGGTAAGTACTTCTCCCATTGGGACCTTTGATCTACTTCCGTTACATAGGCTTTTAGTAGATCAAGAATTCTTAGGTGAGCTATTTCACTTTGGCCATCCGTTAGCGGGTGATAGGCCGAAGAGAAGTTTAGCCTTGTCCCTAAATTCTCAAAGAGACCCTTCCAGAAATTACTGGTCATTCTAGGATCTCTATCCGACACTATGGACATCGGCAAGCCATGGTACTTGAAGATTTGTGATATGAAGAGGGTTGCCATTTGATGGGCTTTTATAGTCTTTTTGACATGTATGTTTTCTTTCATGGCATGCCAATAGAAATATGCTTCAATCCCTTTTAGGGTAGACTAAATCCCTCTATGCCCCGCACAAGGAGGAGCATGAGATTCATACATTACTTTCTCACGTAGTGAGTTAGTAATGCATAGTCTATTTCCATAGAGAAGATAACCATCTTGTAAAGTAAATGGTTCCTCTTTCTTCCCTAGTGCAAGGGCTGAAATCACATCTCTAAAATCGGGATCAATAGCGTACTCATCTATCATAGAAGATAGAATATTGTGAGTTGCTATGGAAACCGCATTCACTCTCAACCGTCTTGAGAGTGCATCAACTACTTGATTATGCTTGCCAGCAATGTGAGCAATATGAAAATGAAATTGCGAAAGGAAATTTGCCCACCTCATTTGTTTGTTGGAGAGCTTGGTCTGCGTCATGAAGTACTTAAGGCTTTAGTGATCCATCCATAGAATGAAAGGAGTCCCCAATAAATAGTGCTTCCATGAGTCTAAGGCATGTATAACTGCGAGGAGTTCCTTTTCATACCTAGAGCTTGCTTAACAGGGTCGAGCCTTCGACTTTCATAAGCTATGGCGTGCCCTTCTTGGAGCAAAACAGCTCCAAGGCAATCACCACAAGCATCACATTGGACCTCAAATGGCTTTGAGAGATCCGTCAGTGTAAGCACAGGTTGAGAGATAAGCTTTTTGAAAGCAATGTTCTCCTTGGCAGACCATGTATACCTAACGCTTTTCTTTGTTAGGTCATGTAATGGTCCCGCGATTTGTGAGAACTTTTCAATGAAGCGTCTATAGTATGCACACATACCTATAAAGCTTCTTAGCTCATGAAGATTCCTTGGATTAGGCCATCCTTTTATTACCTCTAGCTTTGATGGATCCATTTGGATGCCATCTTGAGAGATAATGTGACCTAAATATTGAATCTCTTGTAAGAAAAACTCACTCTTCTTTCAGTTATATAAATTTATTCTCTTGTAAGACTTGAAATATTACCTGGAGGTGTTGCTTGTGTTCATCTAGTGAATTAGAGTAGATGATAATATCATCAAAGAACACTCCAGAAAAGGTTTGGTGAGGCCTAAATAGCTTCTCCATCAAGCGGTTAAATGTGGTTGATGCATTGGTCAAACCAAAAGGCATGACAATATATTCGTAAAGACCAAACGTAGTGCGAAATGCAGTCTTTACAATGTCTTGATCAACTATCCTTATTTGATGGTAGCCACTTTTTAGGTCAATCCTACTGAAGTAGGTCGACCCTTGCAGCTTATCAAATAGGTCTTCTACCCGTGGAACGGGAAACCTATCCTTGATAGTGATCCTATTTAGTGCTCTATAGTTGACACACATACGATATGTGCTGTCTTTCTTTTGCACTAATAACGCAGGTGAACAAAATGGAGATGAGCTAGGCGTAACCATGCCCTTCTCAACTAACTCATGCACTTGCCGCATAATCTCCTCTTGTTGAGCTTGAGAAACTCTATAAGGAGGTTTATTAGGCGGTGAACTTCCTGGAAGAAGTTCAATTGCATGGTCATCATTGCTTCATTTAGGAGGTAGTTCACAAGGGATGTCTTCAATAAAAACATCTTGAAATCCCTTGAGAAAATTGGATAGCTCTAATTCCTTGTGATTGTTTATATTTTCTTTTGCTAAAGCATTAGGGTTCATTTTGACAATCTTTAACAAAAATCATGTACACGTAAATAGAGCTCTTTATTGACTTATTGAAAGCTTGCGTATGTACAATGGGTATGGTGTTACCCAACTCCTTAGCATCTATGTACATATCTTTCTCCCTAAACCTAAAGTAGATTTTCCTTTTAGGGAATTTAACATTGGCAGCCATGAAATCAAACCATGGTGCCCCTACGATTACATCCTCGTGCTTGAGAGGAGAGATAAAGAAGTTCTCTTTGTCCACATAGCTTTGGACATGGAGCCTCAATTTCCCAATCAAGGGAGTGACTAAAGTTTCTTGCCCCTTGAAAGCACCATCGGCAGGTAGGACATCTCCCATCTCATAGGCTTGGATGCCTAGCTTGGTGGCCAACTCTGTGGATATGATATTGTGAGTAGAACCAGGGTCAAAGAGAATAAAAGCATCATGTTCTCTTACCTTTCCCCAAGCATAGCATAGAGGAGATCCTTCGTGGTGAGCTTCCTCTTCTTGGATTTTGACCAAGGTAGCTCTAGGAGGCTCGTTTCTTGTATTCTTGTGGGGGCAAGTGCGATAGGCATGCCCTTGTTCCCCACACTTGAAACAACGGTTATCTTTACGATAACGCTCTAGCTCTTCAAGAGAGAGTTTATTTTTGCCTTTATAAACTCCCTTCTCCTTAGCTTTGTTGTTGTTGGCGTTGCCTTTAGGAGACTTTTGGACATTGTCCTTCCCCTTAGGCTCATTGTTACGGTCCTTATTCTCCGTGGGCTTAAGATTTCTCTTAGCCCCTATTTGGAAATTGATTCGTGAAGCCACCATGGTATGGTGTATGACCGCAGATATGATGTGTGGCCTTTGGGAGTTGACATACTCAGCCATATCTTCAGTTAAGCCCGCACAAAATTGTTGTTTTTGCTCTCCAAAATCCATCTTTTTGAAAACAGTGGCCTTGAGATGTAAGTCCCAAAACTTTTCTACATATTTGTGAATGGATTCGTAGGGAGAGAGCTTCAAGCTTCGCCATTCGGTGAGTACTTTGTCTTTGGTATCGGTGGCCAAAAACTGCATGATGGAAGCTCTTAATGCTTTCCATGTTTGTGGAGATTCACCGTTTCTGGTGGACTTTTGAAAATGCATAGGTACATGGCATAGCTTAGAGGACTCCGTGAAGCCCTCATCTCCAAACGCTGCATCGAATTGTTGGATGAAGGCCAAGACTTTGTCCGTAGCACCAAAGGTGCCATGGTAGGTAAGGAAAGAGATGTTCTTTCCTCCCTCTTTGAACTTCTTGGGCTTGGACGACCTCTTCCACGTGGCATAGGATTTCCTATGGCCTCTTATTTTTGGTGGTTCAAAAGTTGCACCACCACTTTCTTCAGAGGAGGAAGAATTTGAGGAGGATGGAGAAAAGTGTGACCTCTTTCTCGCCTTTTTTCTTCCCTTGATCTTCCTTGTTTGCACCATCACTTTCTTCATAAGAGGAAGAGGATGAAGAAGATGGAGAAGAGGGTGACCTCTTTCTTGCCTTTTTCTTCTCTCGTTTACTGTCATCCCTCTTTAAATTATGGTGTGAAGAAGTGTGCGACGGTCTTCTTTGTTTAGGGGGTGATGGAGAGCGTTTTACCCGCCGTCTTCGTGGAGCTATCTCTGCCAAGGTGGCAGGAGACTCACTTCTTTCTTGTTCTTTTGGTGGGGGCTCTTGAGTTCTCCTTTACGAAGGAGATGCGTCATCAAGTAGCAAATTTTTGAGCCCTTCGTATGGGTCCTCTTCTTCTTTCCGAATCGATGAGAGGCCTCTTTTGGAAGTCTCACAAGGAGGCTTCCTAGGTACTCTCTCTTCATGGTGGGGAGTTTGGAGAAATCTCATGAGCACGAAGTTGCCGTTGCACTTCACTTTGGAGGGATGGATTGCCCATGGCTTGTTGAAGCCTAGAAACAAGGTCGTTAACAAGCATAGGGTCATCATTAGTAGCCTGCTCATTAGCAAAATGAAAGCTATCAACATTAATTTCACTCTCTTTACTATTGTCAACCATTCTAACAATTTTTAGGTGTAACTTTTTAGGTGTACTTTGGCACTTCAAGCCCTAGTTGTTACTCCTCTTTACCCCTTTGGAAAAGCACTCAAGCTCCTGTACACCCGTGGCTCGAATATCATTAATTGCAAGAAATAGAAGAGAGGGTCTTTCAACACCAAAATAGTACCACCTCATGTCAAGCTTCTAATAGCTCAATAGTGGTTAAGTCGTAGGCAAACCCCGTAGGACTCCCCTATTAAGACCATAGCTCTCAATGGTGATGCCACGTTATCCACACGAAGTAGGCGCACTGCAAGGCTGAAAAAACCCTATTCTACTTACTCAATTGCAATTAATAATACCAACCATTTATATTTAGCTTGGGGACCTCCCTCCTTGAGCAAGACAAGAGAAACCTTGTGCTCTAATACCAATGTAACATTTAATGGCCTAGTCACTTGTGTGTAGCGGAAAATAGCATAAACATAGTGAGCATTCCATTAGAATAGATTCCTAATGAGCATAGCAAGAGTGCTTGGATGGAGAGAGCAACAAAAAGCATAACACCTAGTTAGATAGGCATGAACAATACTTCAAAAGAGAGAGAAATTAAACTATTGACAACAATTGAGGACCGGATTTGATTGCTCAATAACCTGACCGAGCGCATTCGAGTCATTGGCTCGTCCAACCTCGCATTCAAGAGTAACCCATTCAACTGTCCTACGTGGAGTCGGTCCCCCCTCCAAAAGGCTTTGTATTTTGACTTTTTGCAAAAGTAGAATCTGAAAGTCTCAAGTGCCGACTCGCTTAGCTCAATTTGAAGAGATACACATAGACCAGTCACAATAGTCGGCAAAAATTCTACAGTCTTTGTGAAAGAATAGCTAACTTGATTAAAACTGACACAGGAATCAGGTTGCAGACAAGGAATCGAAAGCTTGACAGAAGTTGCAATCAAGTCAAGTAGAGGAAACTGATAACAAATCAATCCGACGGTAAGCCAGGGCTTCACAAGTCTATATGAACCTTAGATCTGGATGTATACTAGCAAACCAAGGCATATATTAGAGAGACTGTTAGTAGAGTATTCACCAAAGAAAGTGTGAATCAAGGTGAGCACTTGGACACTATCTTTGAAGAAGTCTCACACTTTTTCAGAATCAACATCTGAAATGTCTTCCTATTTGACTCGTTCAGAAACCGGAACGACAGTGCGTTATAAGCACATACTCACCTTTTATAAAACTAATCGCCATGGAGCTCAGGTTTACTTGGATCCTAATGAAGAGTATGCTATTCGCATTGATGACCATGGCATAGAGTTTGAAGAGGAAATCAGGGCAAACAAACAAGGAAAAATATACGATAAAAATGAAACTCAGTATTTGCAAGTTGAAAACCCTGACGTGATAGACAAATGGGGGTTAGAAGTAAATACCATAATTCCAGATATTGCAGTAAAAGAAGGACCATCGACTTTAGAATTTGAGGGATACGACCAAGTTGATTTGAAGCCTTTGAAACGGCTTAGCACGGATAATCCTACGATCGGAGTCTATTGTTGGGAGGATAGAAACGTTAAAGATCTTCTATGGACTTCTCACGCCAAATTAGGACAGTTAACACCCATGAAGATCATCTATATCTTCAAAATCAAAGACAAGGGTTGCAGATCTGCCAGCCTACCTATTTAGGGATTGTTATTACAATAACTTTGTTATGATGAGTCATGAAGAGGTGGAACGAATCAAATACCAAGGGTACTCCATAAGGGATTGGATATTGGGCCAAGGAAACTATTCTAAGAGATGAACTTCGCGAGAGATCTTTTGAGAGTAGTGTTAAAAAACTAGAAACTACCTCATCGCAAAGAAAACCGGGTGACACTAAAGCCAGTCCAGGGCTACATGAATCACTACCTCCATATCCCGGACGCAGTGCATGTAAAGTACATGCATTCAGAGGGAGTCATAGATGAATAAGCACTAGTGCTTGTTACACCGGATGTACAATAATCCTTGTATGGGGATTGTGGCTCTGAAGCTTCAGTAATGTCTAAACCATTGACTCTAACTACCCTCTTACTTGGGAGATAATGAAGATGAATCCATAGTGTGTAAAACCACTCAGATAAAAAGAGCGGAACAGACCCTAGAAGTAGACAACATCCATTTAATCATGTCTACACCCATTCAATGCACTCTTACTTTAAGAGAACTGTTAAAAATTAGAGCATATTTATGGAATGACACTACAACATAATACCCAGCTTTCGACGCACCACATTTCGACTCCCCGTACCTTTCCATGCGTCTTTCGATGGGCATGCTGCTCGTCGATATACGCGTCGATAGAGGCGTGGAAATGTGCGTGGCAATGCCTGTCGAAAGGTAACTGTTTCTACGCATATTTCCACACGTATTTTGACGCGTATATCGACAACAAAAATTTGGGGAAAAAAATCAAATCCGCGTGCAGGCGGTCATTTTCGCCTACGCGAGCGGACGCACAGATCTGCCCTTGGAAACCTGTAGCGCAGGTATTATTGATCTCCCACCCCCATCTCTCTCTCTCTCACACACACAAGCTACATCGTGTGCGTGTGTGTGTGTGTGTAGGAAAGAGAGAGAGAGAGAGAGAGAGAGAGAGAGAGAGAGAGAGAGAGAGAGAGAGAGAGAGAGAGATAGAGAGAGAGAGAGAGAGAGAGAGAGAGAGAGAGAGAGAGGAAATAGAGAAATAGAGAGAGAGAGAGAGAGAGAGAGAGAGAGAGAGAGAGAGGGGGGGGGAGGGAAATAGAGAGAGAGAGAGAGAGAGAGAGAGAGAGAGAGAGAGAGAGAGTGAGAGAGAGAAAGAGAAAGAGAGATAGGATACGTAGAAAGAGAGAGAGAGAGAGAGAGGGATATAGAGAGAGATAGGGAAATAGAGAGAGAGAGAGAGATCCAGAGATAGTAGTAGATAGAGAAAGTCGGGCGTGAAAGAGTTAGCTTGGCTGACCAATTGTGTGAAAAGGACAGAAACTCTCTCTATCTCTCTCTCTCTCCCTCTAGAAGAAACTATGGAACTAAAAGAGGCAAAGGGGTTTTGCCCGCTACATGCATTGTCATGTACACCTGGGAGAGCACGTATGTGTCTGCCCATATAGGATTTGACCAATAAAGACGAGATTTTGACTCAGTGGTCCTAATCTCCGTACACCTCTAGACCAAGGTGTGCGGAGATCGGGCAAGGCTAGAGAATGCGAGTTAGTTTACATTGTGAGGAGTATATATATTAAAACAACATTCATAATCATTGTAGATGGCCACGTCATCAACTAACATGGAGGAAAAGATTGCATGCTCGTGCACGCTATGCAAGTATTAAATCTTGCGCAAGAGTAGGATATGTAATGAGCATGTGCACAAGTATGGAGAGTTTGCTAGAGAAACCGTACAGAATCTACGATACGACTCCTACGAAACACGCATTGATTTTCGCGACATAACACCTACATCTGAGAGAGAGAGAGAGAGAGAGAGAGAGAGAGAGAGAGAGAGAGAGAGAGAGAGAGAGAGAGAGAGAGAGAGAGAGAAAGGATTATGCATGGAAGGTCCAACCAATCTAGAGCCAAGGATGGAAGCAAAGGAGGGCTTACAAACAGAAGACGACGGCATGGAGGAGATGTTGGATGCCTTCTTCCAGACAAGCGAGGAGAACGCTAACAAAGCAACAACAGAAGCCGTGCGCCTATCTCCTGATGACATGTTGAGAAAGTTGGCACGTCAACCAATCTATAAAGGCGCCAAAATATATGTGCTTCGTACTTGTCTATCGTTTTTGAATCTGCAGTTAGTGTACGGGTGGTCAGATGCAAGCGTCACTGCTTTGTTTAGGTACGTAACTTACAAAAGAGATTTTCCGATTGCAACGGTGACGTGCTTGGGGAGCTTTTAATTTAATGTGGCTTAAACAGGTTGTTGCAGGAGCAACTTGTCCCGGCTGGCAATGAAATGCCCCCCTCCATGCCAGACACAAGGCGACTATTGACCTCAGTTGGCTTGGACTACAACAAGATTCATGCATGTCCAAATGATTGCATTCTTTTTTGCAATGAATTCGCAGATTGTCTGTCGTGTCCTAAGTGCGGAGCAATGCGCTACAAACAAGATGCGGTTGGCGAGTCAGTGCCAGCTAAAGTGTTGCGGCATTTCCCTATTATTCTGAGGATAAAAAGCATGTTTCGTTGTGGTTCCATTGCAAAGTTGATGCGGTGGCATTCTACGAATAGATCCACTGACGCAACATTTAGTGTGCCCGCTGATTCAAAGGCTTGGAGGCACATTGAAGATACCTTGCCACATTTTAAGAGTGAACCCCGCAATTTGTGTTTGGGCATGGCAATGGATGGAGTCAATCCATTTGGCTTGAGAAGCTCGTCATGGAGCACTTGGCATGTGTGCCTTGTCAATTACAACCTCCCGCCGTGGCTTGACATCAAGAAGGGTCATTTGATATTAAGCTTGATTGTACCTCGTAAGTTCAAGGCAAAAAACATGGATGTTTATCTAGCACCACTAGTTGACGAGCTCCAGGAGTTATGGCATGGGATCGACATAGCAGATGCGGTTGAACTAGCAGGACAACAGCATGCAAGGATCCATAGACTTCTTATGTGGAGTATGCATGATTGGCCAGGATACGGTGAAGCTTCTGGTAATGGTTCTTGATTTACAAAATTCTCACTATTCGCAAGCACTTTGTGTAGTACTGAATCATGCTTTAATATATGCAGGGCTTACAACTTCGGGATACAATGCATGTCCAATTTGCGGGTTGTCTTTGGATGTGCGCTATTTTGCCTCGCTTCGAAAGACAATTTATCAAGGCCACCATCGTTATCTTCTAGATGGCCATCACTTGCGCGAAGGTCAGCTTGGTCGCGTTGAATGTCGTCCTATGCATGTACAAGAGTGGCATCGCCGATGGGAGCAACATGAGGGGCAACACGTTCCAGGAATGAAATGTTTGTCCATTCTCCATACGTTGCCGTACTGGGGTGATCTACTAATTAAGCATTTGCTGGATCCAATGCATATATTCAAGAATGTGGGAGAGCTCCTCTGGAAGACAATCATGGGAATGAAAGACAATCAAGCTTCACGAGATGATTTGCAGTCAGTTGGAAAGATGCAAGAGTTGTGGCCTTTCACCAATGCAGCGGGCCAAACAAAGCTTCCAAGAGCGCCATGGGTATTGCTAAAAAGCGAGGAACGACGAGTCAAAAGGGTGATTTCAGAGTTCAGGACGAGGATGCATGCGATGTCTCAAGACAAAATTCACCCATGACGATCAACTGTCAGGACTGAAATCGCAAGACTGGCATAAGTTTCTTGCAATTTATTCTTCCAATTGCGATCAAGGGGTGTTTAACGGAGGAAGTACGGTCCTTCATATACAAGATTTCAGAGCTAGTGCGGTGGATCTCTTCCAAGGAGATACGAGAGGAATCCATTGCAGCCACAAGGGCTAACTCCATTGAGACAGTTTGCATGATTGAGAAGTATCTACCCACGAGCTGCCTAACTATCCAAATGCACTTGCTCGTCCATGTAGTAGATGAGGTTGTAGTGGCAGGTACAGTCCACAACCGTTGGATGTTCTTTCTAGAGTGGTTCATGAAAACACTTAAGGATTTTGTTCGCCAAAAAGCGCGTCCAGAGGGGAGCATGGCAGAAGGATGGCTGGTGCAAGAGTCTCTTGTCTTGACGACCGAATTTCTATCCGTTTCTGACCCAGAAATGCTTCGACTATGGAGCGATGAGGAGGATGCAAGATTAGTGGGAGAGGAACCGTAGGGGCAAGGGGTGCCGAAGAAAATGAACGACGCCATGCGAGAAAAGATCATGAAGTTCTGTATACTAAATTCAGAGCCGATGCAAAAATGGCTTGAAAGGTACGAAGAAGAGAAAGAGAGACGCAATAGGGAGCGCCATGATTTCAAGGGAAGCCGAACGACTAGAGGCTTACCCTTGCCAGATTGTCTCGTTCCTCTACCTGAATTCCCTACAATGGCATGGTTTGACAAGACAGTGAGAGCAGCTTGACAGATTGGAGAACCCATATCTCCAGAAGAGGAAGAGCTGGCTATTGGATGTGAATGGATGTATCATACATACATGGCACTGTGGTTGCATGGAAAGCATTTCAGAACACAAAAAATTGACAACATAAGAAACACATTTGACAGTGGGTAATGGTTAGTTTCATGCAAAAGAGTAGGGCCAGTGCCAGAGACACGAATGAGAGCACTAGCAACCTGGATTACTGTGGTCTGGTGTCAGATATCTTGAAAGTCAGCTTCAGACGGTTTGAGATGTTTTTGTTGGATGTGAAGTGATTCAAGGTGATTACTTGCTCTCCCCGAACATTGCGAGGAAGTGGTCTTTGTATCGGACCCTCGAGAGCCACAATGGTGGTTTGTGGTTCAAGTTGCTCCAAGAAGTAAACAAGTATTTGAAGGGCAAGAGCTCCTGGAGGAAAGTCGGCCAGACGACACAGATACTACTGTGACATTAGATGAGATGGACGAAGGTATGGCAGAGGAAGCTGACATATTTATGAGGGATGATGCAGACGAGGCAGATATGACACTTGTAGATGAAGATGCAATGGATGAAGACAATCTGTCAAAACGAGTTGGGGCAGAGTTATGTCTACAGTTAGAGATAGACGATGATACGGTGCAAGATCTTATCGATGATGCCTCACTAGTCGAGTCCTGTAAGTGTTTGTGTGAAGACGTTGATTTAAAATTAAGCTCTTTCTTAATTTAAACAAAGGTGTTCTGACGCTTTCTTTTACTTTCTTTGTGCAGGACTTTAGTATGGTAGACCAATATCCAGATCCCGCTTCTATGAGTGCGGATGCATTTATGGGCTTCATCACATGGATGACGCCTAGTCAGATGGCAGATGTGTCTCAGTATTGGGTAGCCAGAGGCACGGGTACCACGCCTCCCGGCTTCACACCCGAGGGTCCGACCCTTATGGGCGGACACCTATGGGAGGGAGAGATGCCTATGGGTGGGGGGACGCCCATGGGTACGACGTCTGTGAGGTCTCCCATCATGGCCGCTTCGACACCCAGGGGTACGGTAGAGGCGGGTACGTCATCATCTCTGCAGTACAGGCGCACTCGCTGATCTCGGCGATCGTCAAGTGGAGGTGGTGGTTGCTGTGGAGGAGGGTCCACAGATGCTTCGACCCCTCATCGCTCACGACCCCCGTCCTACCCAAGCACACCTCTCGACACACCTCTTAGCACACCTTGGGGACACACAATCCTAGTGCCTCCAAGGTCTATACTGTACGGGCAGATGGTTCTGTTGACATGGATAGAGTCGGGACTGAGATGAGACATCGGGTTCGCCAGATTGCGGAGCTGCAATTTTTGACCAGCATTATGACGCCTTGGCCTGATCAAGATTGCAACAAAGTCAATTATATAGTGGAGACCATCATGAGAAAGTATCAGCCTGCTCCGGGTTCAGAAGAGCTTTCGAGGAGGTGGATCAAGGGCGTTGCACGGGACACCGTGAAACATCGTTGAGATTTAGCTCGTCGGGCTTTCAGGATCGGCTCATCGAAGCCTTCGGGCATCTCACACGAGATGTGGCAACAGATCAAGGAGGACAAGCAGACATCGGACACGCGGTTCAGATAGCAGGTCAAGCCACAAAGGTACGACAGATGACCAGGGGTACATCTCATCTTGGCAACGGAGGCTTCGACACCTTTCGCTATGAGTTTGTGAGTTTCCAATCCAATCCTAGCTATGGCGTTTTTTTTTAAACGCGATGAATCATGCATTCTTAATTACTTTGGTTTTGTATAAACGCAGAATCTTGCAATGCATCGAGCCCCGACACGCCAGAAGGAGACAGATGGATATTGGAGAGGCATTTATGAAGTATTGAATGATCTTGCTGCTGCCGCAGGAGAGCTTGTAGACTGGGAGGCCTTAGAGTCTCGCTGATTGATTGAGGTGAGACATTAATATGTGTGAGTTGATTTAATTAATTAAGTATATGTGAAGTAATATCAATACTAATTTTGTGATTTGTCCTTTTATGTGCAGGTTGTGACGCGGAGTCATCAGTGGATTTCTATATGTTTTGTGAGACACAAACACATCTCTATGTCTCTTTTTTGTATAGACATGGTTATTGTTTTGTTTATGGTTATGGTTATTGTTCTTGTATAGACATGGTTATGGTTATCATTATGGTTTTGATCAATATGGTTATGGTTATGGTTTTAGTTTGGTTATGGTTTTAGTTTGGTTATGGTTTTGCACAAAGTTCATTATATATGAAGTTCGTTATGGTTATGGTTTTAATTTGGTTATGGTTTGCGCAAAGTTTGTTTCATTTCTTTCATTTGCCTTAAATCTCATGTGAGATCCTACATGGATATCATGTAGGAGGCGTATACATATGGTTTTTTTTTTAGTTTATGTTAAAACGAAGGGAACTCTGTCTAAATTTCTGTGGGAGCAAGGTTGATTTTGGTGTTGCTCGCTTTCTTGGGCAGAGGACATGCAATCTGGATGTGGCTGTGTCTATCTTTTTCACTGGGCACAGGCCAGGCTGCCTATCCTCTGCCCAAGATTTTTTTTTTTTGATATGGTCGTCGAAATACGCGTTGATAGGGACGTCGAAATACGCGTCAAAAACAATGCCTTTCGACACCTCTATCGACGCGTATTTTGACGGTTTTAGAGGGACGAGTATTTCGACGCACTTTTCGACGTATAGCGTCGAAATCTGCGTCGAAGGCACCTTTTTTGTTGTAGTGTGATCTACAAAAAACTCTAGAGAAGGTGGGGATAATAGGGCTGATCGTGAAAATTTTGGAAAAATTGAAACACGAAGTGGATAACAAAGAGATTCTATCTGTTCCAATGAACAAAGTCAGAGAATACTACTAAGGGGAAGAAGGAAACACAACCCTTCCAGTGAGATATAATGATATAGAAACCATGGCAATACTGGCTAGTGGGGCAGGCATAGCCATAGCCATGAAAGCAGTATGGGAATCATGGGGGCAACCAGCCATTAGACAAATTTGAATGAAATTGCAATTGACTAATGGACCCATCGAAAGACCCTTAGGAATGCTTAACAAGGTGATAGTTAATTCCTGTGGGATTGATTATCAACACACTTTTGCAATAGTGGACTTTGGAAAGAAACTCAATTACGAAATCATCTTGGGAAGACCTTTCATATGACAAGTAAAACTTATCCAGGATTGGGGAAACAATTATCTGTACTTGAAACAAGTGGCATCAATAACAAGGGTTAAAGTAAAAACCGAGAAGACAAAAATGGTATAGAAAAAAAAGAGACACGAGAAACTTGAAATCTAGACCTGTGCCCTCAGTCTCCAGTAGAACACAGTTTTTGATACAGATAGATGCACACAATTGTGTCAAAGACAAAATCACAGGTAGATATCCTTTAAATAAAAAACTGAAAATACCAAAAAACATCGAGAAAAACGAGAAAAGAAATTCAAGAAAAACCTAAATACTAGGACAAGGATTCAACCATGACATGAACTGAACGAAGAAAGAAGTATAAAGAGTTGAAGAAAGCTCTAAAGGAGATATATACAACTCAAATGGAAACCACTGAGGAGGAAGGTAAAGATGTAATGAGTGTTCCATTCCATTACAAGAAATATACTCTCCAGGACTGAAAAATCATAGTCGAACAACCTGTCAGGGAACTAGGAAAACAGGGTGAGTCCTTTGAAGGACTCGAAAACGCAAAAAAGATAGATCTGGCCGAACCAGGAGATGAGCCTAGACCTGCCTACATTGCAAACGACCTGACTGAAGAAGAAGAAGAGCTTTTGTTAAGCTTACTGAAAGAGTACTGAGATATCTTGCTTGGTCTTATAAGGATCTCAAGGATGTGGATCCAGAAATCTGTCAACATACCATATCTATGGGAGATGATGCGAAACCCAACAGACAAAAGCCATACACTTATAATGAGACATTTGTCAGAAAGATCAAAGAAAAGATAGAAAAGCTAAAGGAAGCCGAATTCATTTATGAAATTAAACACACAGATTGGGTGTCTCCAATTGTGGTAGTACCCTAGAAAAATAGAAAACTAAGGGTATGTGTCAATCTCAAGAAAGTGAATGCAGCTACCATTAAAGACAACTTTCCTCTTCCAATCATTGAGCATGTTTTAGAACGAGTTGCAGGAAAAGAAGGTTACAGATTTTTAGATGGCTTTTGGGGATACAATCAACTTTTGGTTGACCCCAAAGATCAACATAAAACTGCCTTTGCAATTGAATGGGGTATTTTTGCCTATCGGGTTATGCCTTTTGGGTTAACCGATGCTTCTGCCACCTTTCAAAGATTGATGAGCCATGCTTTTAAAGAATATCTTCGGAATTTCTTGGAAGTATATATGGATGATCTATAGGTACATTCATCAATCCGGGCTGATCATTTTGAACACCTCAAAAAGGTATTCTAAAAATGTAGACTTTATAGGAATTTCCTAAATCTTTAAAAGTGCACATTTATGGGTAGACAGGACAAATTCTTGGACATATAGTGTCTAAAAATGGCATAGCTACCGATATGGATAAAATTCATGTGATTACTGATTTGCCTAGAGCGACAACAGTCAAAGGGGTTCAAGCCTTCATGGGACATTGTGGATATTACAGACGATTCATTTATATCTACAAGTAGCATGCAAGGAGTTAGGCATATCTGGGTACCCAAAGCACGACTTAAGGACAAGCCGTGTCAAATTTGGGTGCCTAAAACATCATCTATTGTACCAAAGATGGTTCCAATTTTCAAAACACAAAGAGGAGCATCTCCGAGCAAAGAACCTAAAACAAAATGGATTTGGAGGAAAAAGGAACACTTATCTTCTCCGCAAACTGTAAAACCGATGAAGCAGTGGAGACTTAAGTCTCAAAACACTCGACCAAAACATATCATTGATAAAAAACCAAGATACCAATGGCGGGTAAAAGCTCGACAACCACCATCATTGATATCAACAGCTTAGAAAATCAGCGTGCCAAAGCATCCTGATGGTACAATAAAGCAAAGAGCACATAAGTTACAAGACTTGCTCTTAGGGAGACACCAAAAGAAAACCTCGACATCAGAAACCCTCGAGTTAATTACTCAAGATCCAACTCTTGCACATCATAATGGTTTAAATTGCATTGATCTTTAAAGCATGGTAGAGCATAGACACGATTGTTCAACCCATGCACACAGTCGTCCCGGAGGACGCCATCTAGGAGGGGTGGAAGGGAACTAAGTAATTAAAGGCAATGTTTGAAGAGGGAGAAAAAAGTTTGATGTTAACGTGCGATTTTTTGTAAAATTACCTGATAATGCCCTTACAAAATCATCAACAGGGGAAAAGTTATTGATAACACCTCTCCGATGAGTGTAAATAGTGTATATACTATTAGAAAATCATCCAGAAATTGTCTTTTTTTGTTATTTTTTATCATTTTCTTTATATTGGGACTTAAAAATGAAGAAATCCACCAAAAAACAATAGAGCTGTGTTTTTTAGTGGATTTTTCTAATTATTGGATTTTCACTTTGCTTTTTTAGTGCATATTGTTATTTTCTTTGATTTTTTCAATAAACATGTCAAAAATTAATAATAAATAGCAAATGAGCTCAGATGGAGAAATTGAAGATACGCTGATGATCAGAAGGACAAGGCAAACCTGCACAAAAAAATTCAATCGAATCGACAAATGTAAGCGGGAAGCCTAAATTAGGCTGCCAAAGCGACCTACTTTCGCAAATTCTTGCAGAATGAGCTACCGAAATCCGGTTGAAGAATTTTTTGAGTCTAACATAGATTTCACGGCCTAGTAGGAATAACAGGGGAATTTGGAGAAAAATAGTTTGGAAAGTTCAAGTATAGATATCCAAGGTAGCCGAAAATCACCTCATTTCTACTAGTTGCTCTTGGCGGAGAGAGCTCTCTACCTTCTTCGTGCGCGATTTTCGGAGTCCACAATCGCCCTTTTACAACGCCGTCTCACACAAGACATGAGGAGTAAGTTCTAAGCTTATCAATGATCAATTCTATATGGCCGGGTAGCAAGTCTAAGCTCAGGAAAAAACCCTAGAAACCCAGCAGTGCACGAAGCCCTACGACCAAACATTGACCATAGCGGCCTGTCAGCTCAACCAATTTGGACAAGACTTGAACCGTAGCATGCCCCTATATAATAGAACACTTAATATCACCAGATGACCATTCGGCAGGGGTCGAGGGGGGTCCCAAGTAGAAAATCTAGGTTTTTGTCAGATGCCAGAATTGGATTCTGACTCCAGAGACAGCTTATAGACTGGGTCTATACACAATGTACATGGATGGTTTCATGAAAACAATCAAGGCGAGCTCTCAAACAACAGAAAACAGCTCAAAGGCTACAAAGCATTAAATTTGACATATGAAGTCAAATTGACTCCAAATGGGCCAAAACTGGATGGGTAGCTTTAGGACTATGTAGCGGACAAGTCCATAGCTTCAAAAGTGACTAACCAACTCCACAGGCCATCTAGTCACAAAAATCGGTCATTTTAGAGCCGACAAAGCACGAAGTGATGCCGCCATGACAAAACTTTACCAAATTCAATTTAGGACTTGTTTTAGATGTATTGAGTATGTCTAGGTCAAAAAATTGTCAAGTCTTGCAAAAAAAGTGATTGCTGTAAATAATCGCAATTATTTACTTTTGTGTTTTTTTGGCTTGGAAATGATCCTTTCACTTCACCTATCACTTGTACACATCTATTACATGCCACATTTCAAGTATGACCCAAAATGATCAAGAAAAACTTAGAAATTGTCAAAAGACGCAAAGAAGTCTTTCCAATCCAATTTTTGAGTTATTTGCCGCTTTTTTAATCCAAATCACCCCATATCTCATAGACAGAGTCTACATCATGCATAGAACCAAGTTGCATAAAAAAATGTACATTTTGATGAAAAAGTTAATAATCGTGATTATTTACTTTCTTTCCAAAATGCATGAAATTTGCAACTTTGACCTTATGGGACCAAAGGACATAATGTCCCAAGTCCACTGACCAAGTTTGAGCAAGTTTGGATCTCAAAAACTCAAAATCTCAATATATCTACTGTTTCGGAGTTTGAAAGCCTAAATCTGGCACTATTTCCACCCAATGCACTCAAATGAGCCCACACTTCACTTAGAGCACCTAAATACCATATGTTTCAAGCCTATGATGTCAAAAATGCAAAAAATTGGAAAAAAATCCGCAGCTATAAATAATCGCGAATATTTACTTTTGTTGCAAATTTTTGCCTGAACTATATGATTTTGATCTCTACATGTTTTTATGCATCTATGCATGCTCCAAAATTGATTTGAAGCAAAATGGACATCATTTGTCAGCGATTCAGACTCAGGGCATTTCAGAGCGGAATTTGCAAAATTTTCTAACTTTGGCACTGTATTCCCCTAACAAGAGCAATGCAAGCTGACGAGAAGGCCAAGAAAAGTGTGTTCCAGAAACAAAAGTTGCAAGAGTTGCCACCCTACGAACTAGACCCAAGTTCAGTAAAGATGGCAAAAGCAACGTACTTGTTAAGAGAACAGCTTGAAAAAAACAACACCACGGTTTTCACTGGAAGGTTCAAGAGCGAAGAAGGACACAAGGTAGAGATGCAAATGCTACCAAAAGAGATATATGATATAGCTGCCAAGCCAGACACTAAAGAAGCCAACAGAAGGCTGGGCCTCAGAGACTTCTACGACCAGGAACCATGCGGCGTAGATTTCGAGAAAGCATATGAGCTATTGTCAACAATCAAAGAATATGGGTCAACCCAAATCATCGACCAACAAGGGCAAAAAGTAGAAGTAGTAATCATGAAAGAGATAGTGGCCGAGGCACTGAAGCTGCCTACTAAAGGTATGACAATGCTGGCCCGAGATAGAAAGACAGCAGGCACATTCACTAAGGAGACTGTTGCCGCAACTTTTTTCGACCTCGTCCAACGGTAGGTGGAAGAACCAACATGCCATCAACACTTCCATTTCTTAACAAAGAGATCGCCACGGTACACCACCCAAAATCATGCGGTTACGACTACCTTCACCCAAGTGTTGAAGTCGACAACCAGGCAGCCAATTGATCATGCGCAGTATGTGCTAACAACACTAAAGGGCACTAAGAAAGAAGGTAAAATCACATATCTGGGCACGCTTGAAGTGCTGATGAGAATAGCATATCATGCTATTGGCATGGCCGACAATTTGCCGCCAACCCCATATCATAACACATGGATTGTTACCGCACAACCTTCTCCCAGAACCACACGTTCATCAAAGCGAGTATATAAGTCAGATGAAGAATCTGTCAAAAGCTCCCATGAAGCTCATAGCAGTGAGAGCTCAGACAATGAGAAAAGTGAAGAAGAAAGCAGTAGTCGCACATCAAGAAGAACCTCAACAAAAGAAGGCGAGGTTTGAAAGAGAAAAGCAAACTTATGAAAGGAGCCACCAAGCTGCAGATGAGGAACCGGAAAGATGGGTTCCAAGAGAGATAAGGGGACCCAGAACCAAAAACCCTGCAAGGAAAGGAGCAGAGGACCCCACAAACTTTCTTGAACGCATGTATGCAGAAGCAGAACCCCTAAAGTTGAAAGAAGCTCAAGAAGCTGAGAGGAAAGCAAGGAAAGATGCAGCAGAGCAACAGGGACATGCAAAGGCTACGGAACAAAGTGAGACACATCACGACCAAGGGGAGATGTCTTCGAAGCCCACCTCACCTGATACGGAGCAAGAAGACCACCCAATGCCAAGCCCGCACCCTTCACCAACAATTAAACCCAATGAGGGCGAGGAAGCCAAGGAAAAAGAGCCTAGACAGTAGGAACAGGCAACAACAAGTTTTGAACAGCCAAAACCAATAGAACAAACTAAGATAGAACCTTCTACGACCACCCAACCAAAAACAACAGAGGCATCCGCAAAGCCCCAAGCAACAGAAGCAGCTGAGGCAACCGCAACGCCTCAAGGAGAAGTAGAACCCCTGCCGCAACCACAAGCAGCCACCACAGCACCACCCAAAGAGCCACACACTGAAACGACTGAAACTTCTAACAGCCTACAGAGCCTGAAGATTGTGAAACAAACGACAAAGTCATCATGCAGGTCAATGAATATGCCAAGCAGATGCAGTTGATGACCAAAAAAATGAGAACAACATCACCTAGCCGTAGTGCTAAGGCTAGAGATCTTGAGCTAGTCATCGATGCTCTACAAGGAGAGCTGGATGACAGGATAAACATAATTTCACATCTACAGAGACAGATCAAAGAGTTGAAAGATGAAGCAGAACAACACCAGCTGGCCAAAGAGAAGCAGCAGAAAGAAATGGAGGAGCTGGGAGAGCTTCTAACCAAGTTATTTGATGCTTACAAGACCAAACATCAACAGCTGACAAAGGTAACAAATGAACTCCTAACTACTACTCTGTCAGTACAAAAGATCTAAGTGCAGCTAGATGTAGCAAATGCTTCTATGCAATACTCTGAGCAAAGGATCAATGATCAGGCAGTCTTTTTGAGACAGATAAGAGAAAATCCTGTTGTCGCCTCGATCAAAGGTACATATGAAGTATATAAGACTTTGGATTAGAGAAACAAGGATCTCGAGTTAGAGCTGAAACTAGAGCAATCACAAAGACGAGACCTTTCATTGATGCAGGTCCAAAGAGAAGAGCAACTGCTCAAGGAGGTAATTGAATTAAAATGAGTCAATCAGTTGCTGCTGAGAGAGGGACAACCAGAGAGACAGGAAGAGGCAGGTACCTCTGAGCAACCAACTATTGACATACCCTCAGTCTCATTTGCTGAGATGGAAACACATCCGACAAAAGGGCTAGAATGAGAAGCGGATTTTCAGGTACCACTCACTAAAGCTAAGCAAGTGCCCATGGTCCAACTTTCTAAAGCTGAGGAAGATGCACTCAAAGAGCAGATTGCCCAGGAAAAAAATGCAGAATGGAAAGCAACGATGGATTGGGAGTTGAGAATTCTTCACTCATTCAATGTAACTCAACTCACTCCCGACCAAATCAATGCACAGTGGCATCAACAATCATTGCCATACCCTTTGATCAAAGTAGAGCTACTAGAGGTAAAAGAAAGACTATACAAGGATATGCAGGCAGAAGGCTCAAAGGATATCCACCCCAAGTGGAGAAAGAATTGGTTGAACAAGAATTCAAGATATCTGATTCTGTTCACAAGAGCAATGGTAGCACTACAGAAAGACCCAACATTCTGTCATGTACCAAGGGTAAGGACATGGCAGGCCTACGGAGCACTGAGAAAGAAGAGGCCTACATGGCTGAACTATCCACGTCTACCAGCTCTAGAGCACGGACTGGCAATAAAGGAATACATGGTGAAAACCCCAACGGGCGCCATGACTTTCTTCAAGAGCCTTCCTGACCTCTCATGTGCCATGCTATATAAGATTTACCGAATATGTTGCTCACATGTATTCAAGCTTTTCACGAGCCAGAGCAAGCAGAAGCGCCATGGATGTCTTTCCTCGAAGGCAATAAGGGTCTTTGTTACGACTTAAGTGGCCAACCTTCAGAAGAAGTTCTTTACGGCTTCTACGCTCTATGCATGTTTTTGCCCTCTAGCAATATGTTGGCGTTTGAGGAAGCATTCTATACATGTTTCTTCAATTGGTGAATGAAGATATTTGGGCCAGTGATTAGTAACCTTACATCAAGATTTGCTGGGTATTCAGCCATTGAACTTAAAAACAGATTCACCATGCAATTCTTGCAAGTTCATGACAAAGAGAGAAGACTCAGATATGAGAAAGCACTCCACGCGCTTAAAGACCGCCTCGCCAGCCGTCAACCCGAAGACTACTTCAGCCCATGAAGCTGTGTCAAGAGATGACACGATTGAGGAGGGGGAGAATGTTAGCAGCAAGCTAACTTGGATAACTCGAATAATATTTTTCGAAGCTCTTATTGTAAAAACACTTATTATTTTGATGAATCGGGAATGCTGCAACTCCTACTTTCCAGATAAATAGTGTAATTGATGAGCTGGGGCTACAAGCTTCCGGATTGTATCAACCTGTCTTTAGTTAGAGCTCCTAGATTATTAGTTTTGACCACAAAAACCTTGGCTAAGGTATAAAAACCAATTCTTGTAAGTATTTTGTAAGTTTTGGATAATAGAAACGCAGCATGAGCTAACGGCGCTCACAAAGACTTATTGGTTTGTTATTTGAGATACTGAGCATCCACAAAACAGGCGAACCTAGTTGAAGCTACAAGTTTCTGAACTTTAATTATCTCTACAAGGGGACTCTCCAAATTTTCACTAGGTCTCATGAAATGTTCCCCTTGGTTGAAAGAAGGTTTTGCTTTATGAGCATTCTAAGAAGTGGGCCGTTGCTTGTGCAATCATGAATACGTTGCAAAGGACATATATTCTAAAAACATACGGGTATGTGGGGGTTGCCATGTTGATACCTTAGTGATATAATGAATAGAGAGACATTAAATAGGGGTCAAGGATGCAAACCAATTGCACAACAAGGAAGTTAAGTGTCCTTCTACAAGATGGTGTGTTGCCATGCGATTGTTGTCGATTGAAAATAGTTGCCATGTTGGCCATATTTTCATTAAAAAGTATGTTTAAAGTGAACTCTCTTGGAATGCATTGATCGTAGAATATACCATTTGGAGCTTGCTAAGAAATATGTCAACAAGCTCCATTACAAAATTTTGCAGACAAAAGTGCATTGGTTACAACAATTTACCAATATAAATGTCAAAATAGAAGGGTATGTAAATGCCTATGAATTCTTTAGGAAACACAATGAGTCAAATGGAATGAAGACTTCATGCTACCGTGAGAATGGCACATTTGTACATGTCATGAAAATTAGGGAGCACTATGCAAAGTACCCCGTGCAAGGAAACTTGTATCTTTCCTTTCCTTTTCCAAATATTAAATGGGAACAACATTTAATTAAGAAATTTGTATTGCAAGTGACTTATAAGAATGATCAATTTAGACAAAAAATTTCCTTCTTATTGTTCTTTTACAACGTACACGCATCACGATCGCAATGTACTAGACATTGGACCAAATAAAAAACAAGGTAAGATACATTGATGAAAACAAATCTCTCTCTCTCTCTCTCTCTCTCTCTCTCTCTGTCCCCATGCTTTTCTATACAAGCTTCTTATTCAAGGATGTGGACTCTCTTTGAGCATTGAAACAAGACAACCATAAATTAGTAAGCGATGACAAGAATACTCACAATAGAGTGAGAGCTATGTCTTGTTGAATTCCTATAGGGGTTGCATGGATTTGCGCTGCAAATACAACACCATGGTCACACTACAACCTTCACAAATTGTTGCTCACAAGCAAAGTTTAGCTATTTAATCGGACACTCTGTGCAATGTACACTTATAGGAAGCTCCTACAAGCTTTTCTGGCATTTTCTTGGTTGCAAACGTTTCTATATTCTTCTTACTTTGCTGGGAAAGTTATATGTGCTACAAGTTTTTGTGAAATACTTGCTTTTTGTAAGGGTTATGGGGGAATGTTGAAGCGTCACAAGAACTATAAGAGCCATCATCATAGGGACCACAAGGTTGCAGGATATTGAACCCCTACAACCCCTCTAGGTGGACTAGGCTTTGAGATACAAAGATAGGAATAATACTTTTGGAAGCCAACAACAGATTCATATTGTAATGGAAATTGATTCTTGTTTATTTATTACAATTGACAGGTGGAAAAAGCTACGGCTAGGCGAAGATATCATATTTTATGTACATTTGTTATTCAAGTGCTCATTACAAGCTATGGCCATTTGTGCCCAGTCGGCCAATGTGTGTTCATTTTTTAGCATTGAAGAATCTATAAATAAATACGTGCAAGAGGGAAATGCTCACTCTTGCACGGGGGGAGATTGCATCCACTATCTGTGTTATTCTTATCTCCTCTCCTCTCTTCTCTCTCGTTGGTCGATGTAGCACTCTGCTCTATGAGGTGCATCTGCACGTGCTCTCTTGCTCTCTCCCGCTCTCTGTCTCCCTCTGTTCTTGTTTAGCTCAATTATG
The DNA here is from genome assembly GCF_014529385.1 of Adiantum capillus-veneris. Taxonomy (NCBI): domain Eukaryota; kingdom Viridiplantae; phylum Streptophyta; class Polypodiopsida; order Polypodiales; family Pteridaceae; genus Adiantum; species Adiantum capillus-veneris. Next base: position 114,849,167 of record NC_140952.1, on the reverse strand, counting down.
GATTTGTGCAATTTGTTAGGTATGCATATTTGTTTGTTTATGTGCTATTTTGGGTATTTTGCAGGGCCACCTTGCATCTGTTTGTAGCAGTGGTATCAGAGTTCACGTTATGCTCTTGAGCTTACAATGATCATGGCTATGGAGATTTCACTATTAGAGATGAGTTGTGCTTACCTTGAAGTTATTTATGATTGCAAGTAGACGATTAATACTGATTTCATGAGGATCGTAAGAATAATTGTATTAGTTGAAACTTGTGAAATCATTATTTAGTGAAAAAATTTGATCGCATAATTAGTTTAAAATATAATAATTAGTTTAATCAGAAACCTAATTGCAATGCACTTGATTGCAATGATCAGTTGGGTCAGATACATACATAGTACCTCATTTATGGCTAGGAATATAAGTATATGTGAGACATTTATGTATATGTATGTACAAAGAAGCACTAGATGAACCATAGTAGAAGAAGAAGAATAAGAAAGAGAAGAACTACCTTAAGCTAGAACTAGAACTACCCCCTTGAGCTAGAACTATGTGAGAGATTTATGTATATATATGTAGAAAGAAGCACTAGATGAACCATAGTAGAAGAAGAAGAATAAGAAAGAGAAGAACTACCTTAAGCTAGAACTAGAACTACCCCCTTAAGCTAGAACTACCCACCGATCTGTTATCATTAACAATCATTTTTAAGTTTTAGACATCGAATCCGGATGGAAGACGTATATGATGAAGAAATGGATAATCTTTAATGTCATAGGCGTGATCCAAACGACCTTCAATATATGTCCAAACTCGCAAAAGAAGAAGAAGAGAATTAGAGAGTTAAGCGTCGACACCCCCAAGAGGCTTCATAAATCTAGATGATGGGTCTTAAACTTGGACTTGACCAAAAGGGGGTGAGGCATAATCAGAAAACGTCACTATCTCCCAAGTTTTGAACGGGTGCAGCTTTTCATGCCCAATCCAAGGGTCAACCGTTTAGCCGCTACTACAAGACCCATGCGACTGCTTTGTGTCGGATGGCAGGATGCACTGTTGCTGGTTCATCAGCATCAAACGACACGCACCCACATGCACACTCAAAGGTATCCTTTGCATGGCGGTTAAAACCACCTTTACACACTCCCTCATGAACTGCTTCCAACAGTGAACGACCATCCTGCATGTGGGGCCCCATTTTTTTTCTCTACTCACTCTCGCTCCCACCCAACCATTGAGCTCCTAGCCACCCACATGTAGAGGATAACATATCTCTCTCTCTCTCTCTCTCTCTCTCTCTCTCTCTCTCTCTCTCTCTCTCTCTCTCTCTCTCTCTCTCTCTCTCTCTCTCTCTCTCTCTCTCGACGGACATTGACGAAGCTCTTTAGTGACTGGTGCAATACTCTCTCGCACAACGATCTTTGCCGGGTATCCTGGGGCATTGACGATGATGATGCTGCTTTTAATCAAGTTTTTAGGCTTTTAGTTTTTGTCTTTTAGTCTTTCACTCTACTTCATCTTATTTTTGTGTCCAAGCATTGGAATAGATACACAAGGATTGTATCAATTTTCTCTCATACGTAATTTTGGCTTTTTTAAAGACGTTTAATATAACCGTTCATACCACTTCATTGTCAAAGCTCTCACTCCGCTTCTACATATTTCGGACTGCTCTTTTGACACCGAAAAGTTCTACCGGTACCATCAGGCATTTGTACCACCTCTCCATCGGTTCAATTCACAAATAGTCTCTTCCACGGCTTCTCACTCTTACACCAACACCTATGGCTTCGTCTTCACCCAACAAAGTAATTGACACCCTCCAGTCCTTGCAGGATGACCTCACACAACTTTGTCGAGTCTACGATCGCCTAGAAAACCGTTTTTGAAAGCTTTGCCTTCGACATTTGGACCTGCAAACCTCTGTCCACAACCTCAACTCCATTTTAATCAGCCTCACGAAATGTTGATCATTGACACCAAGAAACCTCGTCTCGACCTCCGCTAGCTCTACTTTTCTCCACCCTATGCCATAGACCAATTTTTATTGTAATAAGCCTATATAGGCTTCCTTTCGCCCTTTTTTCAGTATATCTCTAATGTAGCACAATTTTTTTAAAAGGATATTGCAACATCTCTATCGTCTCTCTTATGCTGTGATTCATAACTTGTCTCTTGGTTTATTATCAATTACCATTTTCTCCTATTGTCAACACCTCTCGTGGCACAAGAGTATGGCATAGTTTTCATGATTTATTTTCAATACGTACACAACACAATATTCTCAAATCCTTTGCTCTTTCTAGAAATCTTGTTAGCATTATATTTTAAGTTGGTTAATGCTTTTCATTAGCACAAGCTAGTACAAAATTTTATCAGCTCATATCTACAAATACTTTTATGGTAAGCTTGACCTGTAAGCACTTTCTGCAATGTGTATGATGATACTACATGGTCTTCTGGGATTCATTTCATTAATTCAAGTTATAAAAAGTCATGAACACATTTGTAGGGATTAAAATCTGACCTACTTACAAATTTATGCAATTTTTCTTGCTAAATTACTCATTCTCATACTGGTACATACTAAAAGAAATCCCGTTACTCAATGGGATGCTTCCGAATATTCCTCCCCCCCCCTTCCACGTAGGCATCTAGTCTCGCAGAGAGAGAGAGAGAGAGAGAGAGAGAGAGAGAGAGAGAGAGAGAGAGAGAGAGAGAGAGAGAGAGAGAGAGAGAGAGAGAGAGAGCTTTACACTGTCAGTGTCCCCTCCCTCATCCTTGCTTGGCTTTGCCTCCTCGATGCCACTGTTAATCCCCCTCCTCCTTTTCGCATGCACCCGGGCCCCAACCACTGGCTGCTCCTACTGCAGCAACGTCTGCCCTCACCCCCAACAACTCATTGCTCTCCCAAGCCGAGGCACCCGATCTCTGCTTAACTACAAGATAGCCCTCCTGCTCAGCCTATCTTATTATCGTGGCTTCATACACACACACACACACACACACACACACACACACACACACACATATATATATATATATAGAGAGAGAGAGAGAGAGGGAGGGAGCTTCTCGCTCATCACCCAAGGCCTTCCCTTCCTGCTCCTCCCAATACATGAACCTCACCATCGCCCCCGTAAATGCACACAGAGAAGCTACCCTCAGAGAGAGAGAGAGAGAGAGAGAGAGAGAGAGAGAGAGAGAGAGAGAGAGAGATTGCACCTACATGCCTCTCCACGTGTTGCAACCGCCACCACCTTCTAAACAACACTCACCCACCACCTTCTTGAGCCCATGAGAGAGAGAGAGAGAGAGAGAGTGAGAGAGAGAGAGAGAGAGAGAGAGAGAGAGAGAGAGCACAGTTAGCGGCGAGGCCAGAGCCAACAGCTTCGTAAGTTTCCACAACTCCGCTACCCTACGACCCCACGCCACTTGCCTGCACATCATCTCCAGATTTGTCCCTCGCACAAATTTTTAAAAGTCGTGAACACATACTCATATTTTTCTACTTCTTAATTATTGTAAATTTGGTCAACACCATTGTCTTTACCACACTTTTAGGGAAATACAACTATCTAGCTGGCTTGCACTCACCCACATGATTTGATCACCGTCTTCAAACTTTAATTTTTAAAAAAATTTCCTAACTTGTTTTGTGCCTAATCATTCCCAAAGAGTTTTGAAGACCATAAAAGTGGACTATTTTCTTTTTGAGTTTATTATAAGCACACCATTAAGGACAAACGTGTGTCGAGTGCAGCAATTCGATAGCTCATGTCTTTAATTTAATTTTACAACTTTGGTTGGGTGCCTATTCGGTTGAGTAGACTGGACCGGACCAAAACTCTTCGTTATGGCAACTGCTCCCATTCAAATAGAACAATACAGGGAAACATACTCAACTTAGTTGGATTACATATGACCTTGATAGTAAGCTATTTCTCCATCTAGCGACCCCCCCCCCGATCCAAATTATCACTCTTTCAATTATAGCTCTCTCTACATGCGCACATAGGTACGTACTTTTTCGGATGCACCATACTCTCCAGGTACGTACATCAACTACATCACTCCTATTTTCATGTTTTGTTTATGTGCATTGTCTTTTACGGTGTGCAATCAAACACTTATCTTGAATCAAATTCTAGATACTAAGTGACCATCCTATCCTTCTAAAGTATATAAACTAAAAAGGTAGAATATTCTTTTATTTCATGGCCAATTATTAGCACAAAATTAACACATTTTGGATTTGTTAACTATACTTTTGTGTAAGTTTGATAGTTGTAGCTCTCTCTTGCTTGTACCTCTCTCCGCATGCACACATTGGTATATATATTCTCAAATGCAGTATATCATCCAGGTACATATATCCAATATCTCCCGGCTTTTTTTTCATGTTATCTTTTGAGCTATGAACCCAACCATCTCTCCTATTATGACCTTGCACTAAATGGAGTTTTTATTGAGATCATTTAACATTATATAGATCCTCACATGAGCTAAGGTATTTTGGATTCATAAAAAACAATTTATAAGTAAACACCATATTAGAGAGTTTGAGACTTTAGAGCCATTTGGGAATCACCAATGTCTTGAAGATTTGGCCATATGGACAAATCTCAAACTATTTTTTAAGACCTAAGACTTCCACAAGGTAGTACTTGAAAAGGTATTTCAAGCCATGGCTAACATTTGGCCATGTGGTCAAATCTTGAGCTCGTTTTGAAAGTGGCAATTGAAAAATTCCAAGATTCACTAATATGGTGTTAGTACTTTGCTATACTCCAAAGTCGTGTCAAACAAATATTATTTTTCTCTTTTTATGTGTTGTCTAGTCCATTGGTCACATAAACATAGATTCATCGATTTAGGCAGTGTGTAAATGCTCATCCTGGTGTAGATTTGCCGATTTAGGCAACACCAGTTGTCCGTGCAGATCTGTCGATTTAGGTAGCATAAGTGCAGATCCGCCGATTTAGGTAGCACACTGACAAATTACAAATTCATTAATTTAAACAAAAATAAATACAGATCCGCCAATTTAGGCAGCATTTGTGCAGATTCGTCAATTTAGGTAGCACATCTTATTGGTGTAGATCCGTCGATCTAGGCAACACCGATCACATAATCGTGGTACACTGGATAGCCACCACTGTCCTTAGTATGTTTTGTTACCCAAGTACATAATGAAGGTGATTTGAACTTAGACTTATATTGTGGAATTGGAATTGGTATATGATAATTTCTTATCACGACATCATTTATGGAATTGGACTTAAGATTTATGAGATTGATGATGAGTGTGACCAATGATATCCTGATTTATCAGGGTATGACATATACTGCTTATTCTAGTGGTATGGGACACTAGAATAGGTAGTATGTGGATGACGGCAAGCATAAGCAATGATATTTAAGTTTATGATTTTTTCTTTCAATATGTGATATTTTTGACACAGAATACTAACCGTTGTTTTTTATAAGTTCAGTTTGCAAATTCCTATCTTTGCAATTGAGGACAGTTGCTTTCTAACGAAGAGGTATGTAATGGAAATTGATTATTATTTATTTATTGCAGCTGGCAGATAGCAAAAGCCAAGGCTAGGCGAAGATTATTCAACTGCTCATTATGAGCTATGGCCATTTATGACCGACCGGCCAATGTGTATTCTTTTTTAGCATTGAAGAATCTATAAATAAATACGTGCAAGAGGGAAATGCTCACTCTTGCACGGGGGGGATATTGCACCTAAGTGTCTGTGTTATTCTTCTCTCCTCTCCTCTCTTCTCTCTCGTTGTGCTAGTGTAGCACTTCACTCTAGGATGTGCATCTGCATGTGCTCTCTTGCTCTCTCCCGCTCTTTGTCTCCCTCAGTTCGTGTTTACAGTTCGTGTTTAATTTGATTATGGATTTGTGCGATTCGTCATGTATGAAGGTTTGTTTGTGTATGGCTTGCAGCTATTTTGGGTATTTTGCAGGTCCACCTCACATCCGTTTGTAGCACATATATCCTCTCTTATAATTCATTTGGCTTAACTTCAATTCAAGACAAATAATCTAGCACTATTGAACTAACCTCTCAACAAGTGTGCAACCCATCCTCCGGATGAATTGGAGAAGCACTAGAACATAGTGAAAACATCCTTTCAAATCTACATCTCTCTCCCACATTGAAATACGTACAAAAGTCATTTATCAGACAAAACGGGTAAGGGGATTGTTCCTAATTTCCGAATCTTGTTAGACAACGGAAATATGTACACACAAAAATGTACTTATACCAGAGTATCAAATAAAATCCAAGTAGGAAAAAGCTTGTCAATAGTGCATATAACAACAAATCCTTGGACCTCCATCTTGACACTTTTTCTAGACACTGAGGCAGTTTATACACAATAAAGAGTCACAATGCTTATCTTCATACCCTACCCACATGAATGTTGTGCACGCATAGCTACCTTTTTGAAGTGCATGTATGTGCCCGCTCAATAAATAGAGGTGCTTTACGCTTTAAGTTTTTAATGTTCTAAAGGTCACAAAATAACATTCTAACAAATGTACTCTTTTTTGAGCATAGGGTGTGTCATTTGGAAACCACATTGCTGCCCCTCTCTATCATCACCTTGCATCTAATAAAGAAAATCTAGAGCATCACAAAATCTTATGCTTTTAATATGCAACCATAGGTAATTGCATGAGAAGATAGGTTCCATTCTGCATAGGGTGTGTCATAGGAAACCACATTGCTGCCCCTATCATCACCTTGCATCTAATAAAGAAAATCTAGAGCATCACAAAATCTTATGCTTTTAATATGCAACCATAGGTAATTGCATGAGAAGATAGGTTCCATTCTGCATTTGATAAAAGCAATCGAGAAATGAACTTGCATATGATGAAAATGAAATTAACAGCCTATAAATATTTGCCCGATCTATATTGGGGAGAAACGTAGGGTCGAAGGAAAATTGGACAGGATGCATGCAACAATTTGTGCTATGGCAAGTGCATCGTACCATGCAAACATATTCTTCAATATATTGTTGCCCAAGTATGTCCTTTTACGAAAGCGACTATTTTCAAATATGTTTCGTCATCATAAAATTGTTTATCGACATCCATCTCTTGTGTAACAAGACTTACCTCTTGAACAAAGATAAACCCACTTCAGAGTTGCAAAAAATAGCACAAAGCTTGTTAGCCCTACCCATGTTGGGACATACCTTGTAATGAGTGCAGTCTAAGAGACAACATCCCTATCAAGAAGCGCCTCAAGGAGGGGAGGTGTTGTGCTATCAAAAGCACACCAGTTGGCACAATTGTCAATCAAAGCATTGACATGATGTGTATCAATCAAAGCTTTCCCAAGCATGACATAGATATTTGAAAGCTCCCTCTCTCATCAACAATTTTCTCGCCCATGTTAGAGTGTTGCATGGTGCCACATGCCTTCCAAGTGACTCATGACAATCTTTCTCTCTTAATTGCTAGGCTTGCATGTCCTCAACAAGGCAAATTGCAAAAACTAAATGTGAATGATGAATCAACTACATCCAAAAACACCTCGATCCCCCCAGAACCTTTTCCAACAGGGAAGACGCTCACAATATTCCGCTCTTTAATTCAAAGTAGTGATATCTACAAAACACGTATCCCAATCAACTTAGGAAAGAGGTGATGCATGTCAGTACCACTGACGGGCCTGAGGGCATGCTAGAAAGAGAATCTCAACACGAATGCCTCTGCTTAAATCCTTGCAGGTAGGCGCCACTCACTGACACTTGTAGGATTATCGTCGTTGTTCTACCTACCTTGTGATAGAAATGGCATATTAACTTTGAGAATAGCAGAATTAGGAGAATTAAAGAGAGCATTTTTGTGAAACTACTTTGAGAACATAGAGGGTGAACTTAATCGACAATAGCAACATAATCATAGTACTTAATTAACTTCGCATGAACAATACTTTTGCGAGAGAGAGAGAGAGAGAGAGAGAGAGAGAGAGAGAGATTAGAGAACTTGACAACAATTGAGGACCGGATTTATGTGGAGCCGGTCCCCCCTTCAGTAGGCTTTTGTATTATAGATTCTCCCATCAAGAGAGACTTGGTACAATACAATCTTTATGTTCCTTGTGACCTAGGTGATGGAATGAAGATGGAAAGCTTCATGCATCACAAGCATAACAGACTTTGTAGAAAGCATTAGCCATCCCGGCCTTAGTCCCAAGGCCTCAAACACCTTCAAAGGTGGAGAGAGCTAGCGGGGAATGAGGGTAGGGAAGAGGAAGAAGAAAAATTCATAGAAGAAAGAAACAGTTCCTCACTTGTCATCATTGCTTCTTGCTTAGCATACATAAATAGCATAGTAACGAAGATGGAGAAGGTGGCAAGCTTAAGCATTGGAGCATGGCTCTTGGTTGGACTTGCATTCCATAGCCAAGAGTGTTGGTGTAGGCTCTCAACTTCTCTACTAGCTTGGAGAAGGAGATGGAGCTCTTGCACTTTGCACTTCACACAATCAGTGTGTGTGTGTGGGAGAGTATACCCCCCAAGCTTGGCCACTCATAGGCTTAGTGCATATCAAGCAAAAAGGGCAGCCTTGGGACAAGTGTCCCCCTTTCCCTTTTCATAGAGAGGACTTGATAAATGCATAGACAATTAATTAAATTAATTGAATTAAATTAACTAAATTATCATTGGACCCCTTGGGAGGCCAAACAATCAGTGTGTGTGTGTGTGTGGGAAAGTATACCCCCCAAGCTTGGCCACTCATAGGCTTAGTGCATATCAAGCAAAAAGGGCAGCCTTGGGACAAGTGTCCCCCTTTCCCTTTTGAGAGAGAGGACTTGATAAATGCATAGACAATTAATTAAATTAATTGAATTAAATTAACTAAATTATCATTGGACCCCTTGGGAGGCCAACCAATAGGCTTTAGGCACACCACGAGGGCAACATGAAGAGGAGCTTGACAAGTGTCCTATTTGCTTTCTTTGTACCAAGCTTGCCTTGTGTGAGGGTGTATGTGTTCTCTCTCTAGCCCCTACAATGAGGGCTCACTCCCCCTTGTGTAGGGATATGCATTGACTTTTGAATACCTTACCCCCTCAAGCACCTTAGTCATGGAGCACCTTAGCACCTTAGTCAGCAAGCACGACAAGCACCTCAAGCTTGGGCCGGGTTCCCATCTCGAGGACAACCCTAGCTTGCCTAAGGTCAACGTAATTTTAACACTAACCTTTGGAGGTCTTTAATGAAGCTAACCCTAAGGTATTTAAGCTCCATAAGCTAGCCTTGCTCTTTGACAAACCTTCTCTCATTTGGACCCCTTTACCATTGGCGCCGTGTTGAGATAGATTTGTAAGCACATGTCTATATTCTAACCTTTGTTCCCGTTTATTCTCCCACACTCAGTTTAATATGAGAAAATGGTTGGTTAGACATTAGATTTTATGACACAGGGACTAATATCACCCATGGGGGTCTAGCTTCTTGAGCTCATCAATCATGACAATAACTCCATGGACAATATTGTCAGGGTAACCTCTTGGACGGTGGATAATGAACACTTCAACAACGAGCTACCTCAGCTTTGACATCGACTTCAGTAGGGTGCACAAGCTGGAGGTGCTCATGGATGCAAGGTGCTCATCCGACACCTTAATGTTCTCTCTCTCTCTCTCTCTCTCTCTCTCTCTCTCTCTTCGTGCTGTGTGTAGTCTAGTCCCTCGAAGTACAGAGTGGCCGCCAATTCTGTGCACGATTGATGGCAGTTCAAAGTTCTTTTTTTTAAGGAGCAACTCCTTCTTTTTAGAGTGCCACATGTCATACATTTAGCACGTTCAATGTTAGTATAGAGTAAGATATTGCAACAGCACTGTCGTAAGAGCTGGGTCGCACGAAGCACTAGTGGGGGCAGCGCCACAAAAACTTGTACGATGGTCGCACTGTTTCACACAAAGAAAAACAGAGCGCAGCGAGATTTTCCAGGAGAAATCCCCGAAATTTTGCAATGTCAGGATTGGCGTAGGAAGCCCGCAAGATGAGGGGAACGCTGGCCTTCCGTATCTGAAGCTTAACACCCTCAAATTTCAGCGCGCTAGCAGAGCTATGAGGATGCTTCGATTTCTTCACAGCTAGACATGGACTGTACCGAATTTGGTATTTGACTCTCCCCACTATTCCTGTTAGCCTCGAGTGCGACTCGGCTCTAAGCTTAATTAGTGGGATAAGCCTCTTAGGCTCCTACTGCTTTTAAGTTTGTTGTGAACTATTAACGCCTCAGTCAAAAACGCCACTTTTAGGCCCCGAAGATTCTGCATTCACCGCCACCTTCGCTTAGTTCGCTAGCTTCCTCTTGCTTTGCTTGCGCGTGCAGGCTCTCTCGCGCCCGCCATAGCCGTCCCCCATAGAAGTCCTCCCCACACACATGCATATTTTTTCGCACGAGAAACACACACATACATACGCAGACATATACGCACATATGCACGGGTGTCCCTTTATGGTTGAGTACTCTCCTTCCTCTCCCTTCCCACACTCCTCTTCTGCTTTTTTAGGGTTTCTTTCCTTCGTGCTGCGGGCGTTTCTCCGGCTCTTCTTTTCGAAGCAGTGATTTTGCTCATTGTAGGAAACATTAGTCTGTTTCTCCACGGCATGTGGCAGATTTTTTCCTGATCAAGAAAGGGCGATCAAAGACATGCTTCGGAGGGCAGGGAAGCTGCTGGTTGGAGGGGCCGTAGCTACGGTGGCAGCAATTGGATGTGTAACTGTGGCACCCGAGTTTGATGTGTGGGCCAGCTCGGAGCACCAGTCAGCAGCAAGCAAGTGGAAGCACCAGATTGAGGCACTTGGCGGCAAGGTTCCTGGACGCAGTGAGCACCGGTCAGCACTTTCTGGCAGTAGTCCTGCTGCTCCCTTTGACATACTTGTGATTGGTGGGGGAGCTACAGGTTCTGGTGTCGCACTTGATGCTGCGACGCGTGGTCTGCGTGTAGGACTTGTTGAGAGAGACGATTTCTCCTCTGGCACGTCTTCCCGCTCGACCAAGTTAGTTCATGGAGGTGAGCTTTTCTCAGTCTGGAACTTGGGCATGTAGGATCAGAAAATAATTCCTGTTTTTGTGCAATCAGCTGGAGTAGGATTTGTTTCATGTCACAGTTTGTGGTAGGCCTTGGGATTCTGTGCATATCAGCAAGGCATTCAAGCAAAACAGCGAAACTGCCACTTTGCTGTTTTGCAACTGAGTTCTTAGTAATAGTTTCATATTCTGCTACTAGTGGATTTGGGAGCCTGGATTTGTATTTCAAAATTCATAGTGGTCCTCCTCACAATTGGGGACATTCTTTGTTCTTGAGTAGCTTACAAACATATCTTTCCAGCTTTGTCATATGTGAGACTTTCAATTTAGGTTATTTCTCGTGTGCTGTATTGATTATCACCTTCCACGATGTATTACTTTGCCTTGAATGGTGTGATATTAGGGAACTTTGACTCTTGTACTGCATCATCTCTTTTTGCTACCTTTTTTCTTTCATTTTGCTAAAACAATGCGTTTTCTATTGAAATTGTGGTTCTTCTTTGAACAGGGGTGCGTTATTTAGAAAAGGCTTTTCTGCAGCTAGATTTGGGGCAGCTGAAGCTTGTCTTTGATGCATTGGATGAGCGTTACCATATGCTCCGAAATGCACCTCATCTGTGTGCCCCATTAGCCATAATGACACCTTGTTATGAGATTTGGGAAGTGCCATATTATTGGGCAGGTCTCAAGCTCTATGACCTGGTTGCAGGTAGACAACTTCTGCATCTTTCAAGGTTCTATTCCGCCAAACAGTCGAAGTCTCTTTTCCCAACTCTTTCTCAGACCGATCATGGGAGGAGTCTAAAGGGCACAGTGGTATATTATGATGGCCAATTTGATGACAGCAGGTTTAATGTTGGTCTTGCTTGCACTGCTGCCTTAGCAGGAGCAGTTGTGCTCAACCATGCCGAGGTTGTGGTCATCCAAAAGGATGACTTGACTGGAAGTGTTAAAGGAGCTCGTGTCCGTGATCAACTTACAGGTATTCACCTTCGTAGACTAAAAGTTGTGATTCTAGTAAATTCTTTAGATGAATGAGAAGTTGTTTAGTGCTACTAGGTCAGCAACATTCCAGAAAAACAATGTTTTCACTGTCTAGGACTTTGAAAACTAGCGGCTTTGCTGCTCTAAATAAAGTGACTTGAAATTTATCTAGCTTTGTTATTTTGTTCTTGGGCTATGTACTTTCATGAAAAACCAATGATCTGGGTCAGCCTTGTGTCAGTTTCATGCTTTTGACAAAGTAAATTAAGGCTTTGTGGACCCCTTTTTCTACATGAAAGTCTCTGATTTTGGGTCATTCTCTATTGCTGATGAGGAGCCGTCACGCTCTTGCTCACGAACTGCACGTCTCGACCTAAATATTCCACACATACTCCTACATCTTGTCGCCAGTGGATGCCCACAATGCCACAAGTGTGACAACATCCAACTATGCCTGGTACAGTCATCTATGCAAAGAGGTTTACGTGGCTTTCTACATAATGGATTAGTCTGGTCAAGTAGGTCCTACAAACAGGTGCACGAGTGTGATACAGACTTAGATCCTCTTATGTTTTCCTAGGCTTATGTTGGCTCTGAAGTAGCAGCAGCATGTTCAAATGGCAGACTAGAGCCCATGTGCATGTGACTTGTGGAGAGAGGGGGTGTTACAGGTTTGGACACTCCAAGCGAGAAATAATAGCAACACTTGAACAGAAACAGCAAAATCAGACACACACACACACACACACACACACACACACACACAGAGAGAGAGAGAGAGAGAGAGAGAGAGAGAGAGAGAGAGAGAGAGAGAGAGAGAGAGAGAGAGAGAGATTAACGTCTTCAAAAGGCCAAAGTGACCTATGAGACCAGAAAGTTACAACGTGGTGGATCTGATACAAAGTCAGAGTAACAAGATGACAAAATGACAAAATAAAATACTATGGAATCCTAAACTGCTAGGTGTGAACTAAGCAGCTAGCTGGGATAGCTAGATCACAAGAGATCCAACATCGGTTGCTGGCGGATCTCATCAATCTCCTCCATGGTTCAGTAGTGTGACCGGGCGTCGTTCATGTCGGGCCAAAGTGATCCGAATCCTCTGATGCAGCCTCCGTCGATGCTGTGTAGTCCTCCGCAGTCGTGGGCGTCTGGATCTCCCTAGCTAAGTCGCTTGGTCGATCAGTGTGCCTCTGGTGTGAGGCAACGAGCTCTGCTGTGGTAGTAACTCCTCCGGGTGTCCAGTGGCAACTCTAAAGAAGTCTGTGATCTGTCTCTGAGACTGGCTAGCCTCTCCTCTCATCAAGCTCTCTCTCTGTCTGCGCAGCTCGAGCAAAAACAAACCCAGGCATCTCTGATCCTCGTACCGTATGACTTTGAAGAATGGTCCAAAGCCCTCTCTGAACAAGCAATGGAAGCGGCCTTGTATCTCGTAGTAGAAGGGGCAGTGGCATGTGTAGTGCAACTCTGTCTCAGGCTCTATGTCACACAGGGGGCATGTTCTGGCTTCTGTTGGTACTCCGCTGTATCTCACAGTCTCGATCCGCAGCTGGTGTGAAGATTTGCGTATCTTGCCAATAGCACATCGTATCCCATGAGACAAGTGGGTGTCCATGTATCTGGGCCTCGTCACAAAACCATCCTTCGTAAGCTGGAGGAGATGCTCTCTATAGGAAGCCATCTTCGTGCCCAACTCCTATGCTGGCTGTATCCATGTCCTCATGGTGTCTAGCTGAGTCAAGTCCTGGCAGATGACCTTGGTGATCTCGGACTGTGTAAGAGTCAGAGAGGGTGCATTGAGTGAGTACTGGAAGGGAGGCAATGTGTCTATGCTGAACCCGTGCGCCTGAAACCATGATGTCATCTCCCCAAACCAGCATGCTGTATCTCCCTGCATGGCGAGAGGACTCAAGTGCAAGGCGGGCATATCTGTCTCTGGGAATTTCCCACATGCGGTGTGAAGGAGATAGATCTAATGAACGCCTCAACCACTAGTGGGGGGGGGGGGGCAGCTAGCTCTGCTCGGACAATAGCACGTGGTACTGAAGCCTTGGCTCTAATGAGCCGCGAGATCATAGAGACCAGAGGCTTCTCCATTTCCCCCCATCCATCACTACGGCCTGTCCTCCCGTGATGATCCAATGAAGGTCCCCAAATCTCAGCTCCATAAAGCAATGCAAAAGCCACCAAAGTATCAAAGAGCCAGATCTTCGTCCGAGGCTCTTAAAACTGAACCTGTGAACACATCCTTTCCAATCTACCCAATGCTGCATGGGCTCTGGTCAATCTAGTCTTTGCTGCCTCAATGCTGGCCCACTAAAAACCACTCCAAGGTAAGTGTAAGCATCTGTATACTCCATTGTCTCCTGGCCGTATGTGAATGCGGGCGCTGACCTCTTGATCCACTGTGGGGTGGTATTAAATACCATGACCTTGGTTTTACCAAGGTTGACGGACAAACCACTTTCCTGGGCAAACCTATGCAAAGCATCCAAGTGACGTTGCATCGCCTCCGGAGAGTCGGAGATCAACACAATATCATCAATATATAACAATAGTGGAATCCATGTCCTTGCTAGCTGTGCACCTCTATCACCATCTCTCTCAATGTAGTCAGAAACCTCATCCACATACATACCAAATAGAGTAGGAGTGAGCGGGCAGCCCCGCTTCATTCCAATAGTGGAGTGAACCGGTGTGGATAGACCCTCTGAGGTGCGTACATGCCCCACTATTGACCTATATAATGCCATGACCCCCCAAATGAGCTCTGTGGGTACTCCCATCTGTTGTAATCTGCGCATCAATCTAGGTCTAGGCACTATGTCAAATGCTTTGCGGAAATCCACAAAGCTACAATAGATTCGTCTCCCACGCGATCTACCCTCTGTCACCAGCGTGTGACTACTATCTATCCTTTTTGTTGATTTCTTTCTTATTATCTATTTACTTTCACTTTTTGGAAACACCCCTCGGGAAATCTAACTGCCCTGCATTGCATAGCTAGTGTGGAACTGTCCAGAGGGAGTCTAGGCCTGAGGGCAAGAGAGCACTAAGGTTGGACAAGGACTATGGTTAGCCAAGTGGGGTCATTGACTAGCCAAAGTGGAATCCTTTGCTACAGAGGCTACATTTCAGTTCTGGATGTGGCCGCAGTGTACAAAGAGGGTCGGATGACCTAGAAAGATACAATGGCAGTATCTCCTAAAATTTAGGGAACTGCTATTTTGGGACTTGAAAATGTGTTGGCGTCATTACCTCCGGAATGACAAAGGGAACATCCGGAATGACAAAGGGAACATTTTCTTACTCTGCCGTGAAGTCAACTGGGCAACCGGTTGGGATATTTTTAGGCGGCAACCCCGAAACGGGAAAATGCTTGTAAATGTGCCAAGTGGCACATTCTGGTGCACTTACCTCATGCAACAAGAAGTGGTGCTGAATTTGAAGAGGAGAGAGCCTCATTTTCAGTTTTGTCACAGGTTAAGAGCTATGGAGTGCTTGCTTTCCCTCTTATGCACAATGCGGTGCCAGGAGTGATGCCCTGCATGCTACGCACTGCCCTCTCTCTCCCCTTTGGCTGTATGTTATGCCCCTCTAGTGGGCTCTTCATTTGACCAATGTACAGTTGTGTGGGTTCATGCGCGATTGCCGAGGCAAGAGCCTCTTGCACAGGTACTGGATTAGCTAGCGGCTAATCCCCCGCAGGTACAGGTGAATTCGGAGAGGTTTCACGCCAGAAATCTCGTCTGATTCAAAGGGCAAGTAGCCCTACAGGTGCGGGAGCTCCAGGACTTGCTACAGATGCGATCGGCACGCGAAACGGAGCCCGAAACAGTGAATTACAGCCTGCTGTGTATTTTTGCAGGTTTAGGGTTTTGGCCCTAAACGGACCCTAATACCCCCAGGAGGTTCAGGGACGCAAGGGGACCGTTGTACAGGTGATCTGGCGCATTTTCAGGGCTGAAAACAGAGAATTCAGCGTGCTGCAGATTCTCGCCAGGTTTTGCAAAGTGCCCGTATGCGTCGGGAAAGTCGGCCAATGCGTGGGAATACTGACTGTGAAGGGTTCTAGTACAGTTATGCTGCCGAAATTGGGCTGGAACAGTGGAAATTTAGC
The DNA here is from genome assembly GCF_014529385.1 of Adiantum capillus-veneris. NCBI lineage: Eukaryota > Viridiplantae > Streptophyta > Polypodiopsida > Polypodiales > Pteridaceae > Adiantum > Adiantum capillus-veneris. The sequence goes on along the minus strand of NC_140952.1, from coordinate 114,832,986 downwards.
CGAGTTTGTGCGGGGCAGCTTGTAGGGAACCACAGCGTTTATTCCCTCTTTTGAACAATAAAGAAATACCGAAAGGGGCGCCTAAGTTAGGGGCCAATCTGGTGTCTGTCTACTCATACAGGTGCAATCTAGCAGCCTGTATCCCTCTCCCCTTTGTTGTGTCTTGAAAGTATAGGTATAATAGACGAGTAATAATGGGTGAAAGCTAAATCAAGGTTTAAAGTAAAGTCTACCGCCCTTTTTGGATTGAACAGGCCGGTTACACCCTCCTCAATGATGGCTCTGAGTGTCAAGATATGGTTAAGAGTAGAAAAACTCCTTTTGAACCGTGCCTGCCCGGTTGCGGGTATCCCCTCCCGCTGTGCCCATCTACTCAGCTGTTGCTTAAGAATAGATGCTTACAACCGTGCCGATGTGTGTCCAATCATGATAGTGCGATAATTCCCAGGCTCCATAGGGTCTCCCGACTTGAAGATAGGTACAATAGTAGATAGGCTCCAAGTATCAGGCAAGCCCTCACACATGGCACAGTTAAACATAACTGTTAGAAGCTCTGCTAGTAGATCTCTGGCATGCGTGAAATGCTCAGCCACTAAGCCATCATGATCATATGATCTCCGAGTCCTCATCCTGTCAATGGCCTTCCTCACCATCTCAGCGGTGAAAAAAGCACATGTGTGTGGGCATGGATCGGGGAGGTTGCTCAGGAACTGTGTACAGAGATGATGCGTACTGGCCCCAAGCCTCTGTAGAAGTGATGGCAAGGGGGGGGATTGCTCACGAAAGAGCCGCCATGCCTCACGTGAGTCTTGACTCAAGAATAGCTGGTATAGATCCTGCTCTAGGCGAGCCAAAAATGCCCTCTTCTTCCACCGCACTAGGCGTCGGAAGTCAATCCGTGACTGTCTGTGAGTGATGTCCCCCAAAAGCACCTCCCTATAAAGTCTAGCTCTAGTGTCCTGGCATTCCTCATCATACCAACTGTTTTGGGGCATGCTCCTTGAACGGCGTCTTTGCTCAGGCTAGATATGTGGGTATGCCTCTGCTGCTGCATCATGTAGTGTCTGTGTTAGTATAGTAGTAAGCTCGTCTAGAGGTTGCACTGGCTCCTCTGTGCACAGGCTTGTAGATCCCACCTATGTATACAGAGTCCGTCTCCCACGTGAAGGTGTAGCGAGTAGGGGCTGTTGCCTGTAGCGTGTGTGCTACACTAAATTGAAAAGAGATGGTCAACGACACAAGAGCATGATCCACTGCCACAACAATAGGTATGGGTCCAACCGTGAGATCTTGGATACTAGAGATGAGGCTCGGCTGTGCCATGACATAATCCACTGTGCTGGCTCCATGTCTGTGTGGAAAGCATGTAAAACCCCCCGTATTGGGAAATCTCTGTAGCCCATTTAAAATGGCCAATCCATGTGCAATCCCCATGTCTATCAAGTGTCGTCCATACTCAGTGTGTTCTCCATCTTGTGATAGTCTGGATAGGCTCGTCTCTGCAACATCCAACTCTCTCAGCATCTCCTCTGAAGTATCATAAAATACTGTATGATGATGGGCAGTCCTAGCATTGAAATCCCCTAGAATGATGATGTCACCATCTCTAGAGAACTCCCATAAGTCATCATCCAAAATAGAAAAGGGGGATTGTCCTCTGGGTGGTGCATAAACTGACATACTCGGGGGAAAGAAGCAAATAGCAATGTAAAGATATATGCCTGTCTCTGCTCTCAATCTCACCCACATGTACCTAGCTTGCTCATTCCTGCAAGCTATATGTATCAATGGCTGCAACTCCTCCTTGAATAACACTGCCACTCCTCCTGAGTCCCGCCCTCTATGCTGAGAGAGAGAGAGAGAGAGAGAGAGAGAGAGAGAGAGAGAGAGAGGGGAATGAAATGTTATATTAAACGTCTTCAAAAGGCCAAAATGACCCATGAAACCAAACTGATACAATCCTTGTGGATCTAATCCAATGTCTGGGTACAAAAATAAAATGAAGTAAAGTGAGACTAAAATCGTCATACTGAAATCATCATCCATGCTCGAGGATGCCCAGCATCAGGCGTTGTCCGAGGTAGTATTGCATTGGTCGTTGAAGAGCTTCGTCAATGTCCGCCTCTGTAAATAGTCGTACTGGACATAATAGTCCTGATTCTCTGATGGAGCCTTCGTCGATGTCGTGGTCGCCCCCGTAGACATGGGCGTCTAGCTCTCCCGAGCTCAGTGGCTGTGTCCACTAATATGCCTCTGGTAGAAGTGGGCTTTGAAGTCTGTTGTGAAGTATGCTCATCTGGCTGTTGAGCCCCTGTTCTAAAGAAGTCACTAGTGATTTCCCTCTGTGAATGTCTCCCATTGCCTGGTCTCCTCAAGAGACTCCCTGTGTCTGCGCAGCTCTAGCAAAAACAACCTGAGGCATCTCTGATCCTGATATCTCATGACCGTAGCCAACGGTCCAAAGCCCTCTCTAAATAGACAGTGAAAGCGGCCTCGTATCTCATAGTATACCGGACAATGACAAATGTGATGTAACTCTGTCTCTAGCTCTATACGACACAACTGGCATATCCTAGCTTCTGCTGGTACTCTCCTAAATCTGCCAGTCTCAATCTCTAGTTGATGCGATGATGTGCGCATCTGACCAATGGCACATCGTATCCCATAGGATAAATGAGTGTCCATATAGGGCTGTCTGATCACATATCCATCCTCTGTTAGTTGGAGGAAATGCTCTCTATAGAAAGCCATCTTCGTGCCAACTCTTGTACCTGCTGTATCCATGTGCTTCTGGTATCTAGATGAATTAAATCCTGACGTATAAGTCTAGTGATCTTTGTCCGTGTGAGAGAAAGGGAGGGTGCATCCAAGGAGTACTGGAATGGGGGCAGTCTATCCATGCTGAAGCCATGTGACTGAACCCATGATGTCATCTGCCCATACCAACATGCTGAGTCCCCTTGTAGTGCTAGCTGTCGGGATGACTCAAGGGCTAGCCGAGCAGATCTGTCTTTGGGGAGGTCCCATAAATTATGCATGAAGGAAACTGATCTAGTAAGGGCCTCAACTACGAGAGGGGGGGCAGCTAGCTCAGCTCGTATAATCTCATGTGGCACTGAGGCCTTAGCCCGAATCATCGGAGAGATCATAGAGACTAGAGGCCTATCCATACATCTCCATCCATCGGTGCTACCAAATCTCCCTGGTGGTCCACTGAGGGCCCCCAAATCTGAACCCCATAGAGCATAGCTGAAGCCACTGGAGTGTCAAAAACCCACAGCTTTGTTCGAGGTTTTTGAAACTGAACCTGCGAACACAACTTCTCCAATCCTCCCAAGGTTGCATAAGCTCTCGTCAATCTAGTCTCTGCTTCTCTCCTCAATGAAAATGCCGGTCCACTGAAGACTACCCCAAGATAGGTGTATGCATCTGTATACTCCACCGTCTCCTAGCCATATGTAAAAGTGGGTGCTGACCTCCCCACTTGACCTCCTGACCCACTGGGGTGTGGTGTTAAACACCATAACCTTGGTTTTCCCCAGGTTAACAGACAATCCACTATTGTGGGCAAATGTGTACAAAGCATCTAAATGACACTGCATCCCCTCTGGGGAGTCGGATATCAACACAATATCATCAGCATATAACAATAATGGGATCCATGTCCCTGCCAACTGTGCTCCTCTATCACCATCCCTCTCAATGTAGTTAGCAACCTCATCCACATACATGTCAAATAGTGTAGGAGATAGCGGGCAACCCTATTTTATTCCAATAGTAGTGCGTACATGCCCCACTACTGACTTGTATAGAGCTATGATCCCCCAGATCAACTCTTTGGGTACCCCCATCTCCTGCAGTTTGTGCATCAATCTAACTCTAGGCACTGTATCGAAGGCTTTGCGGAAGTCCACAAAACAACAATAGAGCCGTCTCCTACGTGATCTTTTCTCCTCAATAATGGCTCTAAGTGTGAGAATATGATCAAGAGTAAAGAAACCTCCATTGAAACCCGCCTGTCCTACTGCACGTACACCCTCTCTCTCTGCTCATGTACTCAACTGTTGCTCAAGGATGGATGCGTACATTGTACCAATGGGTGTCCAATCATGATAGTGGGATAGTTCCCGGGCTCCATACTACATAGGGTCGCCTGGCTTGAAGATAGGTACAATCGTGGACGAACTCCAAGTATCAGGTGTTACAAGGGGGAGCACATAGCAATATAGTATATACTCGGATAAACAGAATTTATCACTTAATACTGAAGCTAGAGGGTATAGAGAGAAATAGAGAAAGAAAAAGAGTGAGAAGATCGACACAGTACTGGGACCAGTAGATGGGCTGGTCCCCGCCCGTAATAGTATCTTTATTAATGAGGAGAAGTCTATACAAGCACTTGAACCGAACATATTGCCACATTCGTTCTAGAATAAGACTTGATGGTTCTCGGAAGCCTCAGCTTCCATCCTCAGGGCAAAGCCCTATTTCTAGGAACTTCCGTTCCTTATTCTGAATCCTCGAGAACCAACGTTCTCACCTCTGGATCTCACCTTCGAGACTCAGGACATGGCATCCCTACAACTTTTTCCAACTCCGTTTCCAAAGTCCTCTTCCTGCAGAACAACTTTGCTTTCTCGGACGCAAAGTCCTTCCTTGGGAATCTCAACTTCCGGATCCCAACTCGAGAGTCTACCACTCTCAGATCCGTGGATCTACGTTCCAAACTCGGGTACGAAACCCTTGGGCTGATCTGGCTCTAGTTCCTTAGGGCGCTTTCTCCTGCAGAGGCTCATGCCTTCCTCTGTTCCTACTCCCTTGTGAAGAGGAAGTACACCTGCAAACACACACAAACATGGGACAACAATTCGTATGGCGAATCCACAATTGATACCTCTCGCTCTTTGAGCGGGAAAAGCGACCTCCATCTTCGTAGTCTCGCAATCTCCTGCGTCTTCTGGCGGCAGAGTCTCCTCTTGCAGGCGTTGGCAACTCCTCTGAGAGAGGGCGTGTGATGCTTTTATAGCTCCCTGGCCACTGCAGGAATAGCTGAGCGCCGGCTGCCCGCATAGAGATCGCGGCTTTTTAATTTTTAATTTTTTTATACTCTTTTGCCAGAAAGAGGGAGAGAAAAAACGCTGGCTGGTTTTTGCTGCTTTATTTAATCATAGGCTGCCCACTTATTAAGTGGGCGGCTGGTCACCTTTTAAAAATGGGCTGAACCTGCCCAAAAACTTACTTAAACCTTATAAGTTAAAAACAATGCTTTCACAATACTTTCAAGTTTCCAGGCATCCCCCTAGATGCTACCACACGCACAGATGCAATGCAGACATAGACTTCCTCGCGGGAAAGCATCTACTTTCCCGAAAAGCAATTGTATTTCCTCAAAGTTTCCTCTGAACCCATCTTCATTCAAGTGCTTGCTCTTCCTTGTGCACAATTCTAACACAGTTCGAAATTTCCTCCTGACTATAGATATTCCCTTTCCGATGTACCCATCACCCACCTTGTGATCCATCAGGAATACCCATCACCTAGTCCTTTCCCACTGAACTTACGGTACAAATCTCCTTCACGATGCTCTGTGTCACCCATCCTATGACACATCAGAGATGTCCGTTCCCAAATAGTCGGATCCTTGTCACCCATTCGATGTGACGCATCAGAAGTACCCGTTCGTGGTGGCCTTATAGATATTCCTTTTCATAGTGCTCCCGTCATTACTCTGAATGACGCACTAGGAATATTCTGTACTCGGATGTCTCCAGCGAGAAAAACCCTCTCACTAAAAATACCAATAATTCATTTAAAATTATTTTTCTTGGTGTCCAAGCAAGAAAACCCTCTCACTTATAAATCCAATAATTCATTTAGAATTATTTTTTTGTCAGATAAAGCCAATTTAGCAACATCAGGTAGGCCCTTGCACATGGCATGGTTGAACATCACTGCTAGAAGCTCTGCAAGCAAATCTCTGGCATGTATAAAATGCTCTGCTACCAGGCCATCGTGATCATATGCTCTCCTAGTCTTCATCTTGTCAATGGATTTCTTTACCATCTCGGCCGTAAAAAAAGCACATGTGTGTGGGCATGGCTCTGGCGGATCTAGAAGAGGTGGCTGCCCCGAGACAGTGTAGAGAGATGATACATACTGACCCCATACCTCCGTAGAAGTGATGACCGGTGGGGGGAGTGCTCATGGAAGAGTCGACATGCCATGCTTGAATCCTAGCTCAAAAAGAACTGATATAAATTTTGTTGTAGCCGAGCTAGAAACTCCCTCTTCTTCCGTTGTACCAAACGCCGAGAAGCAATCCGTGACTGCCTCTGAGTAACGACTCCTAGAAGTACCTCCCCTTTGAAGTCGGCTCTGGTCTCTCTGCACTCTTCTCATCGTACCAGCTATTTTGGGGTGTGCTCCTAGAACGTTGTCGCTGCCCAGGCTCAGTGTGTGGGTATGCCTCTGCTCCTACCTCTTGTAGTGTCTCTATCAATATGTAAGTGAGCTCCCCTAAAGGTCTCTCTGGAGTCTCTGTGCATAAGCGTCTGTAGATACGATCTATGTAGACAGAATCAGTCTGTGAAGTAAAAGTGTATCGGGTATGTGTAGGTTTTTGTGCGAGTCGAGTTGTGTTGAACTGGAACGAGACGGTAAACGTGAGGAGAGCATGATCTACTGCTACCCCAATAGGCATGGGCTCAATTGTAAAGTCTTGAATAGAGGGTATAAAACTGGGCTGAGCCAAAACATAATCCATTGTGCTGGCCCCATGTCTATGAGGAAAACAAGTGAACCCACTCGACGCTAGAAATCTTTGGAGGCCATTCAAGATGGCCAATCCATGTGCAATCCCCAAATTTGTCAGATATTCCCATATCTAGTGTGCTCTTCATCCTGGGAACACCCGGCCAATCCCATATCATCTCCATCCCTAGAGAAACTCCCATATGTCCTCATCCAATATCATGTATGGTGACTCCCTCTTGGGCGATGCATAATGAGAGGCGCTGTCACAAAGTGATGACATGTCTGCCTGAGAGCATGCGGGAAACCCTAGCCCTGACTGCTGCTGAAAACCCTAATCCTGCAAATCCTAATCCTAAAACCTGCGAACCCTAAAATATGCCAGAAACCCTAACCCTAACCCTAACCCTAAAACCTGTCCTAAACCCTAACCCTAACCCTAAAAGCAACATATGAGATTTCCGGATAAAGCGCTGATGATGTGGCAGGATTTCCGGAAATTACGGCGCTGAAAAAAAATCAGCTTTTGGTGATGCAAATTGCCAATGAGAGAGAGAAGATGATTTGCTTTATTTTACTAAAAGTCTCTTGTGGGAGAAAGAGAGAGAGAATTTTTGCTTTTGGATTCTGAAGCTTTTGGGGCTTTGTTTTTGGCATCCCTTGTAAAAACTTTAAGTAAGTGGTTTTGGGTTCACTCTGCAGAGCATCTGGACGCAGAGTCCGAGACTGAAACCCTAACCGCTCTCTTGTACTTTGACATTGATTAACATTACATTACATCATGGTGGGATCTCTACACAATTCTACACATCTTTAGATTCTAGGGAGGTTGAGAACACCACCTTGATTAGTCTATTGTGATCTGTGAATTGTTTTGAAGTGGTTAGTTGGTGCTGTTATGTTTGATTCTTGACTTGGAGTGTCCAAGTCTGTTACAATGGTATCAGAGCACGGCCGATTTCTCTTCTATGGGAAATCCGATCCCCAATTTTTTTTTCCGCGGCACCTATATCTTCACGCAAGGATCAGTCGACTCCCTCTACATCTGGAGATGCGAGCAGGGATCACAACGAAGATTCTGGCAGAGAGTATGGCCCGCCTCAGCTTACTCAGGTTGAGCAAAGAGAGATGAAGCGTCGTCAATTGATCGGCGATGAAATAAAGATGATACTGAGTTTTGCAAAGGACCTGAAGTTGGCAAAATATATGAGCGAGACTTCTTTTCAGGAAGTGCATGCACAGTGGCAGAAAACCACAACACCACCTCGAAACATGCTCTCAAGAAACCGTCTGATCACAAGCAATATTCAGAGAAGGAATTAGAAGAGGTGGTTGATGCATGGATTGCTCAGCTTTTTGACGCGCAAAAGCACTGCAAAAAGCACGGCAAAAAGCAGAAGAAAGGCCCAGATATTTGGGTCGTCAGTCGACATTTGACAAAGCAAAGAAACAGAAGAAGCGTGTTCGCTTTGAAGGAGTAACCAGTTCTTCTTCTTCTTCTTCTTCTGACAGTTCTTCTAGCTCTTCAGATTCGAGCAAAGAAGGAAAAAGCGAAGCAAGAAACAACGCTTCAAAAAGGGCAAGAAAAAGGCAAAGAAGTCAAAATCTCGCCCAGTGAGTGAGTTCTACAGAGGACTCGTCTACAGACAGTTCAGACTCCAATGACGGAAAATTTTATGCGAACAAAAAGAATTTTTATAAAGCCAACCAATATGACTTTCTGGAAGATAAAAGCAAGAAAGTCCAAGAGTTTAAGGAAGGTGGACAGTCGATCAAATTTGATACTTTTTCAGGATACCAAGATGCTTCGAAGGCTTTATCTTTTATACATCAATTTGACATCGCTTTTGCGGGAGGACACTACTTAGAGCACTCCAAGATTCGGAGAGCTGCCTCTTACTTTAAGGGGAATGCTCGAACTTGGTGGTGCACGCTTCTTTAGCGCCAGTTAAATGGCTGAAATTTAAGAAGCTTTTTATTTCTTCTTGGTTGACGCAAGAATATGAACGCGATATACGAGCTGCTTGGAACCATCTTCAGATGACCAAGAAAGATACAGTGAATGCTTACTGTGAGATTTTGGAGCTCTTTTCTACTTGCCTCTTCATTCAAGAAGATCTCGTTTAGAGAACGGATTGAGCGGTTCACCTTGGCTCTACCTACAGAGATCCGAGATCACTGCTTGGAGCAGAAATCAGCTTCTATTCAGGAGTTGATGAGTCATGCGAAGCGGGGCTTTGCCATTCACTCTGGTAGTTTGACCTACCCCACCAATGAGGCCATGACACAATGAGCCGAACAGACTTCTGGGAATGAAAGTAGAAAGAGAAAGAGCAACCCAGAGAAGAAGGATGCACGACCCAAGCTTACTCCTTAGGAGTGAGCTCACTTCATCAAGGAGGGGAAGTGCTTTGGATGCGGGGAACATGGACATATCTCCGCGAAGTGCCCTAAAAAGGCACCGAAAGAAGAGAATGACGAGGATGATGACAGGCTTGAGAGTTTGAGAGTAGTTGAGGAACGTGGAAGAAAAGGCAAGATGAAAACAGGACCGGTTACAGATTGTGTGGGTATCGATCCCAACACAATGGATGAGAGTACAGAACTTTGCCGAGCTTGGGGCAAAGTGAAAGATCAAGAGGCCCTGATCTTCTTTGATGGAGGAGCCAAGGCCAACTTCATTTCACCGGAATTGGCGGTGCGGCTCGAGATCACTCTCGATCGGATGGGACCACTTACGGAGGCAGTTCTAGCGGCACCCGGTAGGGACGTAGCCATTACACCTGTCATTGGCAAACTTCGATTGCATTGTCAGGGGTATTTGGGGCATGAGGACTTTTTCATAATGCCTTTGGAGGGTTGTGATGTTCTCTTAGGGATTCCCTGGTACCACAAGAACAACGTTGTGGTCGATTATCAGGCGAGGAAAGCGACTTTGACTACAGAGAAGGGCAGAACCATTGTACTTGATATTAAAGTGAAGGGCGAGTCTGTCCCTATTGTATCTGCTTTGGCCATATTGATGAAATCCAGTCTGTTTGTTTCCTTGGTACCACAAGAACAACGCCGTGGTCGATTATCGGGCGAGGAAAGCGACTTTGACTACAGAGAAGGGCAGAACCATTGTACTTGATATTAAACTGAAGGGCGAGTCTGTCCCTATTGTATCGGCTTTGGCCATTTCTATATTGATGAAATCCAGTCTGTTTGTTCACTCGATCGTTATGAAAGAATTGAGCGGTAAGGATAGGACAGCTTCTTAGAGGGCCTACCAGGCGAGTTACCACCTGCTCGTCCTGAAGATCATACCATTGATCTGATACCTGGAAGCACATCACCGAACCGGCCACCTTACCGTGTGAGCCAAGCACAGAATGAAGAGATTATGAACCAAGTGAAAGACCCCTTGGAAAAGGATCTTGCCCAGCCTAGTACTTCACCGTATTGCTCTCCAGTGTTGTTGGTTTTGAAGAAAGACGGATCTTAGAGAATGTGCGTCGATTATAGAGCTCTCAACAAAATCATTATCAAGAATAGATTTCCGATTCCTAGGATCGATGATATACTCCACATATTACAGGGATCCTCGTGCTTTAGCAGGATTGATATGAAGAGTGGATATGATCATGTCAGAATCGCGTCGGGAGACGTCTACAAGACAGCTTTTCGGATGACTTTTGGGTTATTTGAGTTTTTGGTGATGCCTTTTGGCTTAACCAATGCTCCTGCGACATTTAACAAGATGATGGACACAAATTTTTCGAGAGTACAGGCTATTTGTTGACACTTTCTTTGACGATATCATTGTTTTCTCCAAGAATGAGGCAGAACATAGAGATCATTTGCTTCAGGTCTTTCAGGCATTACGAGTTCAAAGTTAGTGATTAATGCAAAGAAAAGTGATTTTTTCCTACCAGAGATACACTTTTTGGGACACATTGTCTCAGCAGCAGGAGTGCAAATGGATCCAGCCAAGATAGAGATTATACGTGATTGGCCCGATTTGAAGAATGTCCATGAAGTTAGAAGCTTCTTGGGACTGTGTTCGTACTATAGGCGGTTCATTCGAAAGTTTGCAGAGGTTGCTTCCCCTTTGCATATCTTGACACAGAAAGGAGTCTCTTTCTCGTGGGGATCCACAGAGGTGACTGCCTTTTAGACATTGAAAGAGAAATTGACTATTGGACCAGTTTTGACTTTGCCAGACTTGCAGAAGTCATTTGAAGTATATTGTGATGCTTGTGGTCGTAGTCTGGGTGCGGTCTCAATGTAAGAAGGCCATGTTATTGCTTACGAGAGCTGATTGTTCTCAAGGCCGGAGATGACAACACAGATTTATGAGAAAGACTTTTGGCGGTTATCCATGCTCTTACTCAGTGCGGCATTACCTACTCGGAGCGGATTTTACTGTCTTTACAGACCATCAGAGTTTGTGCTACTTCTTGTCCCAGAAGCAGCTTTCGGAAAAGCAGATGCAGTGCGCGAACATCTTGTCACAGTTTCACTTCCAGATTGTCCATGTGCAGGGACAAAAGAATGTGGTGGTAGATGCTTTGTCTCGGAAGCCGTTGGTTCTGGCTATTTCCGCAATACATCATAGGAGCTTTGAGGATATGGTCGACCAGTATGCCACAAATACAGATTTTGCAAACGTTTTCACACGGATACGGGATGGGGAGACAGTAGCGGGATATTCCATTCGGGATGGCTACTTGATGAGAAAAACCGTGTTGTGCGTTACACAGCCGTCGAGGGAAAAGGTTATGACTGAATGCCACTCTCCACCTTTTACGGGTCACCGCGGCATTGCTACCACCATGAAAGGGGTAGAGAGATACTTCTTTTGGCCGAGACTCAAAAAGGATGTGGAAGAGTTTGTGCGCACTTGCTTAGTATGCCAGAAGGTCAAGTTTGACAGGCATAAAGCACAGGGATTGTTACAGCCTTTACACCCATACCCACCCGCTCCTGGGAAAGTATTGCAATGGACTTCATTTTTGATCTCCTGAGAACACAGAGCGGTCATGATGGTATTTGGGCTGTTATTGACAGATTTAGCAAACAGGCTCATTTCATTTCAGTGAAGAAAACAGTCAAGCCGGATCACTTAGCGAGACTATTTGTGGCCTAGATCTTTAGATTACATTTTTGATCTCCTGAGAACACAGAGCGGTCATGATGGTATTTGGGCTGTTATTGACAGATTTAGCAAACAGGCTCATTTCATTTCAGTGAAGAAAACAGTCAAGCTGGATCACTTAGCGAGACTATTTGTGGCCCAGATCTTTAGATTACATAGCATGCCTAAGACGGACAGAGACCCCAGATTTACGAGTTTGTTTTGGAAGGCAATTTGGGAGAACATTGGCACGCTGTTGCAGTTCTCGTCATCGTTCCACCCGCAGACTGATGGGCAATCTGAGATTGCAAATTCAGTGGTTCTAGATTTATTGAAGTCTTATATCTCAGATGAGAGGACTCAATGGGAAAAGTACCTACCTTTGGTGGAATTTGCCTACAATAACACGATACACTCTTCGACGGGGAAGGCGCCGTTTGAGATTGTTGAAGGTGCTGCGAAGGTTCCACCCTTCCTAAGCACGAAAGATAATATTTTTGAAGCGGATGAATATACGCGAGACTTAAATACTGCTTTTGCCAAGGTTCGCGAGACTTTGCAGAAGTCTCAAGAACGACAGAAAAAGGAAGCGGATCGCCATTGTCGCGACTTGAAATTGAAGGAGGATGATTGGGTGCCCTTACGTTTTGAGAAGGTACGCCTGAGAAAGAAAAAGGGAAAGGAGAGGCTTTTTCCAAAGCTTAGTATGCGATACTACGGACCTTTCCAGATCACTCAAAAGATAAATGATGTCTCCTTCCGACTGAAACTGCCTGATACTTGGAGGATTCACAATGCATTTCATGTGAGTCTCTTGAAACCTTTTAAAGGTGATGCGCCTGATGATGGGAAGCCTGATGAGCAACCCGAAGTGGAAGAAAACAAGGAGATCCTTGTTCTTGAACAGATTTTGGCACATAAGGATACGAAGAATAAAGGTAAAGTCCGAAGGCGGTTCTTGGTTAAGTTCAAGAACTATCCTGCATTGGATGCGAAGTGGATGGAGGAGGGGGACCTAGCAGATACTATGAAACTTTACCTCGATGCTTTTGGTTTAACATAGTCTACTCCAATCGGAACCCAGAATTTAGCTTGGCCAGAGATCTGGTGCAGTGCGATGCACAAGAGGGGAGTCATCCGCTCCTTTGTCAACAGATGCCTTGATTTAGATACTAGAGTCACTGATGTCTCTTTGAGCTTCAGGGATACTGAAAGCGGACAGTATTCTGCTGTATGACTTTATGAAATGAAATTCTTGATTATGATATTGATTTGTTCTTGACTTCTTTTAAGTGCAGAAACTGATAGACGAAATGATTGTAGCATTTTGGTCTAATTGATCTCGAATAGACATGGTTGCAATAGGGGTTAGTCAATTGGACATTGATGAGGTCCCGATTGCATCTAGATGCGATTGCTAGCTACGTTGCCGACAAATCATGGTCTAAGATCCGAATGAATGTTGAATGTCATGTGATGTCCTATGATGTCCTGTGATGTGACTGTCGATTGGTACATGTGCTAGATGTGTGTTCCTAGTACGTAGGTACTAACAGTCAGCGTCTGCTAAGACGGTTTATGGCTTCTGTCTGTTTTGCAGGCGTAATTGAGGGCGATGACAATGCTTTCAAGAGGGGGGTATGTCACAAAGTGATGACGTGTTTGCTCGAGAGCATGCGGGAAACCCTAGCCCTGATTGCTCCTGAAAACCCTAATCCTGCAAACCCTAACCCTAAAACCTACAAACCCTAAAATCTGCCAAAAACCCTAACCGTAACCCTAAAAGCAGCAGATGAGATTTTCGGATAAAGCGCTGATAATGTGGCAGGATTTTCGGAAATTATGGCGCTGAAAAAGAATGAGCTTTTGGCGACGCAAATTGCCAATGTGAGAGAGAGAAGATGATTTGATTTATTTTACTAAAACTCTCTTGTAAGAGAGAGAGAGAGAGAGAGAGAGAGAGAGAGAGAGAGAGAGAGAGAGAGAGAATTTTTGCTTTCGGATTCTGAAGCTTTTGGGGGTCTGTTTTTGGCATCCCTTGTAAAAACTTTAAGTAAGTGGTTTTGGGTTCACTCCGCAGAGCATCTAGACGCAGAGTCTGAGAGTGAAACCCTAACCGCTCTCTTGTACTTTGACATTGATTAATACATAAAGAAATATCGAAAGGGGCGCCAGTCTTTGGGGCCAATATCTCTAGGCACGGAACTCCGCCGGGCCAGTGCAAGTCTATTGTGATCTGTGAATTGTTTTGAAGTGGTTATTTGGTGCTGTCGTGATTGATTCTTGACTGGAGTGTCCAAGTCTGTTACATGTGCTGGGGGCAAAATAGCATATTGCAATGTAGAGTGGCCACCCTGACTCCTCTCTCACTCTGACCCACATATATCTGGCCTTCACATCCCTCTGAACAATGTGAATGAGGGGTTGGAGCTTCTCCCTGAATAGAACTGCCACACCTCCTGACCCCCGTCCTCTATGCGTTGATCTCACTTCCTGCGTACAAGTAGTCTCCCAATGGTATCCCGTCACTCTAGGTACTGTGCTGCCAGGAGTCTGATGCGTTTCCGAGTAAAAAATAATGTCTCTTCCTTTATAGCTATCCTCAAATGCGCCTACGTCTTGATCCGTTACAATTCCGTTTTGCCATTTTAAGGTTGGTCCCATAGGTCTCGCACCGTCATGCGGTGCGTTTTTCCAACACCACTACTCTCCCTCCCCTGTAGAAAGCAATTATCCCTTTCTCCCTTGCCGACTTGATCTCTAGCATCATTTCTTGCATGCGTGCTACCTATGTTAGGGTGAGGTCATCACCCAAAAATATCCCAGTTTGCTTGAGTGTTGGTCTTTTTTTCAGGAATCCCTTCCAAGGTTCTAGTGTAGGGAAACGTATAATGAGTGCTCTTTCCTTGGGCCTTCCTTTTTCATCGCTTCCCTTCTTGCCAACTCTCAAAGCACCTATGTGTGGGTTCAGAAATACCCATGCGCTTCAAGAGCTCTTTCACTTCTTCTTCTACTTTTCCAATGTCTTTGAGACGTGTGACACGCACATGAAGGGCTCTAGTCTTTCTCTTTTTCTCCTTTTCAATTGTCATATTGATGATAGTTGATGTCGCTGTGGTTTCAGACATCTTATCTTTTCCTTTCTTTGCGTCCCCGATCCACTTTTCAGCTTTATCAACCTTCTCTTGTGTTTTGAAAAGGTGCTTGTCACAAACTGGTAATGTGGCATGCCCGAACACAATCACAAGGTGCATGCCCGAAAAAACGCGGCGGTAGGCTGACGTGGCAGTACCGTACGGAAGCTCCCTGATTTGCGGTGCAAAAAGCAGCCAGTTGTACAAAAATTTTGTTTTTGCGCTGGCTGGAAATTGCGTGGGCTGAATTGGTTGCTTTTGGGCTCAATTGCTTTATTTTAGAGAAGCTTTTGATTGCTGCTTTTGGGGCTCTGCTTTTGGGCATCCCTTGTAACTTATCAATAAGTGGGCAGGGCACTCACTTCTCAGAGCATTTGGACGCAGAGTCTGAGAGTGAGAACCCTCCCACTCTCTTGTATTTTGAACAGAAATTAATACAAAAAAAAACCGAAAGGGGCGTCAGTCTTTGGGGCCAATATCTCTAGGCATGGATTTCCGCCGAGCTGTAATTCCCTGTTTTTCACTGCCGGGTGCCCAAAAGCCTATACACGCATCCCAAGGCTCTCACGAGGCTCCCCCGGGGTTCCCTTGCAGTTTAGGTGCGAAATCCTAAACCTGCAGAAAAACACAGCAGGCTGTAATTCGCTGTTTCGGATCGTTTTTAGCGGAGTGAACACGCCTACGCGTGTCCCAAGGGCTCCCGCACACAATAGGACAGTTCCCCTGTGAATTGGACGAGTTTTCACATGAGAAAACTCTCCGAACTCGCAATCTTTCGCGATGGAACTGTGTGTACCTGTGGGGGATTAGCAATAGCTAATCCGGTTTCTGTTCAGAAGGCTCTTGCCTTGGCAAACGCGCATAAACCCCCAGAACTGTACATGTTCATCT
This sequence comes from Adiantum capillus-veneris, assembly GCF_014529385.1. Classification (NCBI taxonomy): domain Eukaryota; kingdom Viridiplantae; phylum Streptophyta; class Polypodiopsida; order Polypodiales; family Pteridaceae; genus Adiantum; species Adiantum capillus-veneris. Next base: position 114,817,092 of record NC_140952.1, on the reverse strand, counting down.
GAGTAGTCCAACTAGTGGGGCATTACCATATGTGCCAAAGGGGAGAGAGAGATGCACAAGAGCAAATCATCGCGCTACATGAGACAGAGGAGAAGGCAAGCTTTCCATTAAAGCTGTAGACCTGCACCCACTACTCGCACACACACACACTGTAGGTCACTTATTGAGCAAAAAATAGCCCCCAGCCTCAAATGGGCGCCTCCTCTTGCTGAGGTGTCCTGCAGGCTGTTCTCCTCCTACCAAGTGTCCAGTTTGCCCCTTTGAGTTAATTCCCTAGTTCCCACTGACTTATAAAGTTGTAAGTGACTTTCCGAGTGGCCCAGACTTCATTTGGCGCACACATGCTTACATACTCATCAGAATTCAGTGCTAATTGGCCCAACCAGTCCTAGACTGACCGACTCAGACTCCTGATGTGAGAAACCTATTCGGCCAGAGCCGTTTCACACTGGCCATGCAATGTCCACTTGCACCTTTTCAAGGGTTCCGGGGAAAACAAGTAAAAATAAAAATAAATAAAAATATCTAGTACTTATTTACGAAAGGCAATAGGAAAAATACACCTCTTGGTGACAGATGGGACCACAAACAGAGGCAGGCATCCGACAGGGACGTGGCCATTACACGTGTCATTGGCAAACTTCGGTTGCATTGTCAGGGGTATTTGGGGCAAGAGGAATTCTACATAATGCCCTTGGAAGGTTGTGATGTCTCCTGGGAGTCGCTTGGTACCATAAGAACAACGCCGCGGTCGATTATCGAGCAAAGAAAGCGATATTGACTACTGAAAGGGGCCGAAACATTGTACTTGATGTGAAACTGAAGGGCGAGTCTGTCCCTATTGTATCGGCTTCGGTCGTTTCGAAAATAATGAAATCGAGTCTGTTTGTTTACTCGATCTTTTTGAAAGAGCTGAATGATGAACATAGGAAAAATATGTCCGAACTTGATAAAGAACGCCAAGATTTTCTCCACACTCATGCCGATTGCTTTTTTGAGGGCCTGCCAGGCGAGTTGCTACCAGCTCGTCCTGAGGATCATACCATTGATCTGATGCCTGGAAGCACACCACCTAACCGGCCACCTTACCGTGTGAGCTGATCCGAGAGTAAAGAGATTATGAACCAAGTGAAAGACCCCTTGGAAAAGGGTCTTATCCAGCGGAGTACTTCACCTTACTGCTCTTTGGTGTTGTTGGTTTTGAAGAAAGATGGATCTTGGAGAATGTGCATTGATTATAGAGCTTTCAACAAAATCACCATCAAGAATCGATTTTCGATTCCTAGGGTCGATGATATTCTAGACCGACTACAGGGATCCTCTTGTTTCAGTAGAATCGATTTCAAGAGCGGATATCATCATATCCGAATCGTGCCGGGAGATGTCTACAAGACATGACAACTTTTCGGACGACCTTTGGTTTATTTGAATTTTTGGTGATGCCTTTTGGCCTTACCAATGCTCGAGCGACCTTTAACCGAATGATGGACATGATTTTTAGAGAGTACAGATCTTTTGTTGGCACTTTCTTTGATGACATTATTGTCTTCTCCAAGGATGAGGCAGAACATAGAGAACATCTGCTACAGGTCTTTCAGGCATTGCGGGATCACAAGTTGGTGATCAATGCAAAGAAGAGTGAATTTTTCTTATCAGAGATACACTTTTTGGGACACATCGTCTCAGCATCAGGAGTGCAGATGGACCCGGCCAAGATTGAGACTATACGTGATGGGCCCGATTTGAAGAATTTCCATGAAGTTAGAAGCTTCTTGGGCTTATGTTCTTACTACCGGCGGTTCATTAGAAAGTTTGCAGAGGTGGCTTCCCCTTTGCATATTTTGACACAGAAAGGAGTCCCTTTCTCCTGGGGACCCATAAAGGTGTCTGCCTTCCAGACATTGAAAGAGAAATTGACTACAGGACCAGTTTTGACTTTGCCGGATTTGCAGAAGTCATTCAAAGTATATTGTGATGCTTGTGGTCGTAGTTTGGGTGCGGTCTTAATGCAAGAAGGCCATGTCATTGCCTATGAGAGCCAATTGTTTTCAAGGCTGGAATTGACAGAACAGATATCACCAGAGTTTACGCTTCTTGTCACAGAAGCAGCTATCAGAAAAGCAGATGCGGTGGGCGAACATCTTGTCACAGTTTCACTTCCAGATTGTCCATGTGCAGGAACAAAAGAACTTGGTGGCAGATGCTTTGTCCCGGAAGCCGTTGGTCTTGGCTATTTCCGCGATACATTATAGAAGCTTCGAGGATATGGTTGATCAGTACGCCACAGATTTAGATTTTGCAGATGTATTCGGTTGAATACAGACTGGGGAGGTAGTAGCGGGATATTCCATTTGGGATGGCTACTTGATGAAAAAAACGATGTTGTGCGTTACACAGCCGTTGAGAGAAAAGGTTCTAACCGAATGCCACTATCCACCATTTACGGGTCATTGCGGCATTGATTCCACCTTGAAAGGTGTGGAGAGATACTTCTTCTGGCCGAGACTCAAGAAGGACGTGGACGATTTTGTATGCAGATGCTTGGCATTCGAGAAGGTCAAGTTTGACAGGCATAAAGCACAGGGATTGTTACAGCCTTTGCCCATTCCCACCCGCCCCTGGGAAAGTGTTGCTATGGATTTCATTTTTGATCTCCCAAAGACATAGAGTGGGCACGATGGTATCTCGACTGTTATTGACAGATTTAGCAAGCAAGCTCATTTCATTCTAGTGAAGAAAACAGTCAAGCCGGATCACTTAGCGAGACTGTTCATTGCCAAGATATTCAGATTACATGGCATGCTTGAGACAATTGTCTCTGGCAGAGATCCCTGTTTCACGAGTTTGTTTTGGAAGGCTATTTGGGAGAATATTGGCACGCAGTTGCAGTTCTCGTCATCTTTCCACCCGCAGACAAATTGGCAATCTGAGATTGCAAATTCAGTCGTATTGGGTTTATTGAAGTCTTACATTTTGGATCAGAAGACTCAATGGGAATTTTTTTTTGCCTTTGGTGGAATTTGCCTATAATAACACGATTCACTCTTTGACGGGGAAGGCGAAGAGTAAAGTCTTACATTTCGGATCAGAAGACTCAATGGGAAAAGTTTTTGCCTTTGGTGGAGTTTGCCTACAATAACACAATTCACTCTTCCACGGGGAAGGCTCCATTTGAGATTATTGAAGTTGCTCCGAAGGTTCCATCCTTCTTAAGCACGAAAGATAAGATGAAGCCAACCAGTACACGAGGGACCTGGACACCGCTTTTGCCAAGGTCTGGGAGGCTTTAAAGAAATCTCAGGAAAGACACAAAAAAGCAGCATATTGACATCGTCGCGATTTGAAATTAAAGGAGAACGATTGGGTGCTCTTATGTTTTGAGAAGGCACGGTTTTTTCCAAAGCTTAGCATGAGATACTATGGACCTTTCCAGATAAAAGAAAAGATAAATGATGTCTCCTTTAGACTCAAGCTACCCGATACTTGGAGAATTCACAATGCTTTTCATGTGAGTCTCTTGAACCCTTTCAAAGGCGATGTGCTCGATGATGGGGAGCCAGATGAGCAATCCGAAGTGGAGGAAAATGAGGAGATACTCGTTCCATAACAGATACTGGCACATAAAGATAGAAAGATTAAAGGTAAAGCGATAAGATGGTTCTTGGTTAAATTCAAGAACTATCCCGCATTGGATGCGAAGTGGATGGAGGAGGAGGACTTGACAGATACTCCTCAGACTGTGAACCTTTACCTTGAAGCATTCGGTTTAGCATAGTCTACTCCGATAGAACCCCGATTTCAACATGGGCGAATCTAGTGCAGTGGGTATGCACAAGAGGGGAGTCACTCACTCCTTTGTCGACAGATTGCCCCGATACCTTGATTTGATATAGAGTCACTGATGTCCCTTTGGGTTTCAGGGATATTGTTGAGCTGATAGTATTCTGTTGTATGACTTTATGATTTGGATTTCTCGATAATGAAAATGATTCTGATTGATTTGTACTTGACTCCTTTGAGTGCGGGAACTGATAGAGAAAACGACTGCAGCATTTCGGTCTTATAAATCTCTACGGACATGATTGCAATAAGGATTAGTAATCGGGCATCTGTGACGTCCTGATTGGATCTAGATGCGATTGCTAAATATGTTGCCGATTAATCATGGTCTGAGATTTGGAATGATTTTGAATGTGATTTGCCAAGTGATGTCCTGTGATGTGGTATATGTGCTAGATGTGTTGTTCCTAGTGCGTCGGTACTAACAGTAAGTGTCTGCTAAGACAGTTTATGGCCTCTGTCTGTTTTGTAGGCGTAATCGAGGGCGGTTACAATGCGGTATGTCACAAATTGGTGACGTGGCATGCCCGGACACAATCGCAGCAAGGTACAAGCCCGAAAAATGCGGCCCAGGCTGACGTGGTAGTACCGTACGAAAGCTCCGTGATTTGCTGCGCAAAAAGCGTTCAACTGTACGGAAATTTTTCTTTTGCGCTGGTTGGAAATTGCGTAGGCTGAATTGGCTGCTTTTGGGCTCAATTGCTTTATTTTAGAGAAGCTTTTGATTATTGCTTTTGGGCCCCTTGTAACTTATAAATAAGTGGGCAGGGCCCTCACTTCTCTGAGCATGTGGATGCAGAGTTTGAGAGTGAGAACCCTCCCACTCTCTTGTTTATGTGCTTCGATCAATGCATCCTTTTCATTCATGCGTTCTTCCATTTTTGATTTCCAGGATTCAAACATAGCAAGTGCATCCTCTAATCTTTTCTGTGTCATACATTTCATTACATTCACTTGTGCCCTCACAATTGTCTGCATTTCAGCCTTCAATGATGCGTACATCTCGTCACGCTTTTCTTTCCTCATATCTGCATACATAGCTTTTTTGTAACTTTCCGCATTTGCATATATCTCTTTTTCAATGACCCCTCAAGAGGCTCAGCTCCGTCTTAATCATCATTTGTACCTTCTCATACATTAAGTCATCTTTGACTCTAGAAAGTTTCTCCGCTTTCACAGAACTTGGCGATAGTGTGCTCTCTCGAAACCCCCGCCTAAATGTCGCATTCGATTTAGGCGAGGTTTCATAAATGCTGTCATCCCCGACATCAACTTGTCGGTCCATCCTCAAGCACCCTCAGTCTCTGCGCGTTACAATCTGATACAATCTTCGTGGATGTAATTCAATGTCTGTGTACAAAATAAAATGAAATAGAGTGAAAAACTAAAATCATCATCATCAATGCCTGGGGATGCCCGACATCGGGCGTTGTCTGAGAAAGTATTGCATCGGTCATTGAAGAGCATCCTCAATGTCTGCCTCTGTAAATAGTAGTACTAGACGTCTCCCCTGTCGTGCTAGAATAGCCCTGATCCTTTGATGAAGCCTCCGTCAATGTTGTGGTTGTGAGAGTATACGTGTGTGGAAGAGAGAGAGAGAGAGAGAGAGAGAGAGAGAGAGAGAGAGAGAGAGAGAGAGAGAGAGAGAGAGAGAGAGAGAGAGAGAGAGAGAGAGAGAGATGATGAAATGAAATGTTATATTAACGTCTTCAAAAGGCGAAAATGACCTATGAGACCAATCTGTTGCAAAATGGTGAATCTAATACCATGTCTGGGTACAAAAGAACTAGATACTACTACTATAATCCATCCTCATCTGCACTCTGGATATCGAGAGAGTATGGATCGAATCCTCTGCTGTAGTCTCCGTCGATGCTGTGTAGCCCCTCTCCTCAATCGTGGTCGTCTAGATCTCCATAGCTCCAGTGCTCAGTCGATGAGAATGCCGGTAGTGGTAGAGAGAGAGAGAGAGAGAGAGAGAGAGAGAGAGAGAGAGAGAGAGAGAGAGAGAGAGAGAGAGAGAGAGAGAGAGAGAGAGAGAGAGAGCACAAACCAAAATGCTTGAGTAGGGAAGAGGGGGTGATCAACCACCCATGACTACTAGAACAAGAGACCAATACAACCGTATGTCAAGACTATGTGGAAGTGGGTCCTCCCCTTGGCCCCATATATAGGTACCCAAGCGGGAGGTAGGGCAATGCAAGGAAAAGCCCCCACGACCCAACAAGAAAAATAGGATTATAGAGGGTGCCCGAACAAGGTGGGTGACTGGATAGTGCAGTGGATGGCAAGTCGGGAGACATATTAGCCATACATGTATGCCCTAGACCTAAGTGACATAGTAGAGTGGTGTAAATCTAACACCCCCTCTCAGCACCTGATGCTGAACAAACCGCATGGTGTGAGGCAAATGATAAGATGTTTGCTTCCATGTCCCACTGAAGGACAATACTCTGGGAGTGTAGCAGCAGTCTGGGGTGGCACGACCGCCGAGAGATCTTCATGGTAAAGTGCCGTCACAAGCAGTGTAGCGAACTGTTGTACTCCGCTGATACAGGGTGAAGATACTGCGTGAAGGTCCCGAACTGATTGTGAAAACAACTCCTTGTCATAAAAGAAGTGCCAATTGACTTGCAAGTGTCTTGCCCAATAGGATTTGTGGTGTCTGTAGTCAAACCGTCTGGAGAAATTGGAGGAACCATCATCAGTATGCACGGAAGCCTGTCAATGCATGAACCTGTAACCCAGTGTGGCTAGGTGTCTAAGCTGTGTAAAACTCCAGGAAGGCCAGATGTAGCAATCTGCACCGTAATCGTCCTCCGAAACAAGGAAAGCAAGATTAAGCAGTCTGTACTGTAGAAGCTACTGTAAATTGCAGCAGTCATCGAGAGACTGCATGGACTATATGCTACCTGATGAAGTGCCAACGTCCTTGATTGGCTCGGACTTCGAGGTGAGTATCTGTAGGACCATCTCTTGCATGCGTTGGTCTCTTTGCGCCTCACACTCCAACTCCATAGCTGCTCGCTTTTCTTCGGCCGCTATTCGTTGAGCTTTGCGCGCTTGTTCGCGCTCAAGCTCCATAGTCACCTTTCGTCCTTCGGCCGCCAAGCGTGCTTGATTGGCCAGCTGCTAAGTGCACGGTCTGCTCTCAATGAGTGAAAAGAGGAACAAGGGAAGGCTGGACAAGCCCTTCTTTCTTGGGTTACTTGCCACTCTTCAAAAACACGATTAGGAATCGACACGCCCAAGTGGACTTGGGTTATGTGTGACTGCAACAAGCAAATTTTTTTTTTTTGTGGTTCTTTCCTCGAGTGATACAACACACTGTCAAAAGCTCTGATACCAATGTAAGGTGTAGCGGAAGTGAATGTTCATAGTGCTTAGGATGAGTGCTCCAAACTGTGCTCAAGGGTTCCTTTTACTTGAGGAAGGGAGAGCCTTCCGCTCCTCTTAGAGAGAGAGAGAGTGCAAGTGCAATGATCACAAACAAAGTGAATGCTACTGTGAATGAGAGTGCTGAGAATGAATCAGAGAGAGAGAGAGAGAGAGAGAGAGAGAGAGAGAGAGAGAGAGAGAGAGAGAGAGAGAGACGACACCACGCGGTTCTCAAAACCCCCGAGAGAGGTTTATGCTATAGATTGCACAAATCTAGTACAATGATCTAGATGCTGTGAACTTGATGATGACAATGTCGACGACGATGATGGAGACTATGACGCTGATGACGATGGTGTCGTTGTCAAGTCCGGGATCTGCGATGATGGCGATGAAGGTGTTGAGATAGGGATCCGCGATGATGGTGACAAAGGTGTCGTCGTCAAGATAGGGACTACGATGACGATGATGATGACGATATCGAGGATGATGATGGTGTCAACAACGACGTCAACGATGCTCTGTTGGGGATTTGCTCCTGTGGTGACACTGCGGCATGGATCTACAACAGTTTCGCCGGACTAGGGCTGAAATGCAAGAACGCCGGTTGATCTGGCTGAATTCTGAAAATGCCAGGCTGATCTGCTGAATTCTGAAAACGCTAGGCTGATGTGGTACTAGATGGGGAATTTGGCGAGGATCTGCAACCAGAGGGTGCGGGTTCTCGCGAGGCTAAGGCTGAAAACTGAAAACGCTGACAGAACTTGTTGAATCTGCAAACGTTAGGCTGATCTGCTGAGAAAACGTTGGGCAAGTTGTCTGGTTGCACTCTGCACTTGTGCATTGAGCTTGTCTTCTATTTTCTGCTTCTACTGAGTGCCCACTGGGTTTCTTTTATAATTCCTTAACAATTTGCCCTACCTACTTTTCCAACAAAATTCACTTATTAATAAATAAGTGAAAAATGTGTACTTTGGGGAAAAAGGGTTCAATGCTCTAAAAAATGCTGATGCTTGGTACTGTATCATGATACTAATGATCTTGGGTTGTGCAGTCAGAGGGTATGCAGCTACTCTAAGTGCCTGGACATGCACGGCCTGCACATAGGCTCACAAAGGTGCTAGAATACTACCTAGGCTTCCTAAACCCTAGAAGTAAGAACAACTTGTCCTAGCTGTTGACTAGAAGATGAACCAAATACTGGAAAGGACACTGAAAGGGATACTAATGTGTTGATAGTATCCTGCTTTATGACTTTCTAAATAGATCTTTGAAATAGAAATTCCCAAAGATGACTGTGGGATGAGATTGCTACATAGCGATAAGATGACTAGAACCGAATGCTTTAAACACTCTGTCCAGTATGAACTAAGTGTCTGATTGATGAACTGGAATTTCTGGATATGATTACTCACACATGTCATTGAGTGCAGGATTGAATGATGGAATGATTGACGAAATGACTCCATCATTTCGGTCTTGAGAAATCTATGGACATGATCGCAATAAGGATTAGTTAATCTGACATCAGTGAGGTCCGGTGTGGATCTAGATGCGGTTGCTAAATACATTGCTAGGAATCATGCTCCTAGATCAGAATGGATTCTATGTGTTATGATATGAACGTGATGTGACTGTTGTCTTTATACAAGTGCTGGATTTGTGTCGACTAGTGTGTTGGTAAGTTAGAGTTAGTGTCTATTGAATTGGTCTATGGCTCATGTCTGATTTTGCAGGCGTAATGGATGGCGATTACAATTCTTTCAAGAGGGGGGTATGTCACAAACTGATGACGTGGCATGACTGCATGGGGCAAGGAGCTGATGACGTGGACAACCATACGGATCCCCGCTGATTGCGTTGACATGCTGACGTGGCAGCAATATGAACCTCCTACGTTTTGCGTTGACATGCCACGTGGCAGGCTGTACGGATTTCCCCAATTTGTGCTACGCTTTTGGAGGCAATTTTCGGACTAGATGCTTTTGGGATTGATTGCTTTTGAACTAATTGCTTTTGGGGCATCCCTTGCAAGAATAAATAGAGCCCTTGGGGCCTCACTTTGCAGAGCATCTAGATGCAGAGTTTGAGAGCAGAGGTCCCTTGGGAGTTGTAACTTTGCTCAAGCATTAATATAAAAATAAATACCGAAAGAAGCGCTAGATTTGGGGCCAATACCTTTGGGCACATAACTACGCCGGGCCGTGTCACTCTAATTTTAAAGTGTGATAAAGTTGTGAAGTATTTTAAGTGATTCTCTCGTGTGTCGTGCCAGATTTCCGACTTGGGGTGTCCAAGTCTGTAACAACATCACCAAATATTCGTACAAGCCAAAGGTCATCCTAAAAGCCGTCTTGTAGACGTCTCTGAAAGCAATTCGGATATGATGATAACCACTCTTCAGATCAATTTGGCTAAAACAAGTAGAACCTTGAAGTCTGTCGAGTATATTATCGATCCTCGAAATAGGGAACCTGTTCTTGATTGTGATTTTATTGAGAGCTCTATAGTCAGTGCACATTCTCCAAGATCCATCTTTCTTTAAAACCAGCAACATGGGCGAACAAAATGGTGAAGTACTAGGTTGGATGAGGCTCTTCTCAAGAAGTTCTTTTACTTGGTTCATTGTTTCTTCATTTTGGGCTCAACTAACTCGGGAAGGTGGCCGGTTCGGTGGTGTACTACCGAGAATCAAATCAATCGTGTGATCTTCAAGACGTGAAGGAGGTAACTCGCTTGGTAGGCCTTCAAAGAAACACTCATCTTGTGCATGTAGAAATTCTTGTCGTTCCTTTTCTAGATCAGACATATTTGACCTTTGTTCATCAATTCAGTTCGTTCAAGAAGATCCAGTAAACGAAAAGACTGGATTTCATTAATTTGGAAACGGCCGAAGCCGATACAAGTGGGACGGACTCTCTCTTCAATTTTACATGGAGTACAATACCTCTTCCCTTCTCATTCTTCAAGATGGCTTTCCTTGCCCTATAATCGACCACGGCGCTGTTTCTGTGGAGCCAAGGGATTCCTCGAAGGAGGTCACATCCTTCCAAAGGCATGATGTAAAAGTCGTCGTGCCCTAAATACCTCTGACAATGCAAACAAACTTTGCCAATGACAGGTGTAATGGCAACATCCCGTCCGGGCGCCGCTAGAAGAGTCTCGGCCTGTGGTTACATTTCCTCGACCTGCCAATTTTGGTGAAATAAAGCTGGCCTTGGCTCCTCCATAAGAGAAGATTAGGGCTTCTTGGTCTCGCAATTTGCCCCATGCTAGGCAAAGTTCAGTACTCTCATCCATCTGATCAGGGCCAATTCCCACAGAGCCTTGTACCAGTCCTTCCTTCTTCTTTCCTTTTCTTCCGCGCTCTTCGACTACTCTAGAGCTCTCTGACTTTTCTTATGGTTGTCCTCTGGGTGCCTTGTGCGGGCACCGTGCGGACACATGTCCATGTTCTCCACATTCAAAACACTTCCCCATTTTGAGATACTCAGGTCGCTGTTCCTCTGTCAAACGAGGACTTGTGTCTTTCTTTTTTCGAAACTTCCCTCTTCTTCTGTTATCGTCATTCTAATTTTGTCCGGTCCTTGTTGTCAAAAGTTCATCAGTTGGATACGTAAGAGCACTCGAATGCATAGCAAACCCTTGCTTAGCCTGTCCATCCGTTGTTGTATGGACTCAGACTTCTGCAATAAGCAGTAATCTTGTATCTCTTTAGGTAGACTACAACAAAATCACTGGCGATCTGTTGCTTAAAGCTTATCTTTTTAAAAGAAGAGGCCAGTAGAAAAGTATCCCAAAATCTCTTGCAGTAGATATCCAAAGTGTCTTCCTTGGTCATCCGAAGAAGATTCCAAGCACGTTCATACTCCCGAGTGAGCCAAGAGGAAGTGAAAAGCTGCTTGAACTGCAGCCACTTTCTTGGTGCTTCCTTTTGTAGCCGAAGAGTGGACCACCATGTTTGTGCATTTCCTTTCAAATAGGATGCTGCCTCCTGACCTTGGAGTGCTCTCCAAAATAAGCTATGTCGAACTGTTGAATAAAGGCGAGAGCCTTATGAGTGTCTCGGAAGCCTGAAAAATATCAAACTTTAGTGCTTATCCACCCTCCTTGAAATCTTTGGTCTTCTTGCTCTCGTCCTCGAAAAATCGTATTGGTTAGCTCTGTAGAAGTGCTTCCTCTTAGAGTAAAACATCTACTTATCGGAGTCCGAACTCTTAGAAGAGGATGAGTCCCCCTCAGAATGGTCTGAAGATTTTCGAGATCTTCGGTGGGATCTGCTCTTTTTAGCATTCTTCTTGTTCTTGCCGTGCCTTTGAATCTTTTCGTTTTCTGCTCTTTTTGTCCTCCTCACTAGAATCAGAGGATGAAGAGTTGTCGGAACTATCAGGATGAGGATGAACTGACAACACCCTCAAAACGTACGTGCTTCTTTGTCTTTCGTGCATTTGCAAAAGTAGACTTGTGACCCAAGTAGCCGGGGTAGTCTGCTTCTCGACTGCGTCTCTTTGAATGCTTCTTGTTCTTCAAGAGTCGGTTGACTCTTCTTTCTACTACGTCATCAAGTTCATCTTTGGTGTACACTCGCGGGGCAGATGTTTTCTTCAAAGCGGGCTTTAGAGGTGAGTCGATGGCTATACGCCACCGGGAATGCACTGCATCAATTGGGTGCTTGGTCAAAAATGTTGCATATTTTGGATCTTTAGAATATTGGAGCATCTGCTGAGCACAAGCATCAACTTGTTGTTGACGCTGCATCTCCGTTTGTTCATATTCCATCGGTGGGTATTCCATCGGTGGGTATGGCCCATATTCTTCTCTCTAGTCGATGGAAGGTGGGCGTCGTCCATTCGAATCTTTCGTGCTTTCACCCGAACCTGGTTCGTCAGGTGTAACCGCTCCTTCCGGGATTCGTCGACTAAATCCATGTGTGTCGCGGCAGAAGGGATCGGATTCTCCGTAGAAGGAAAATCCATTGAGCTCTGATACCATTGTAACAAACATGGACACCCCAAGTCGGGAATTTGGCATGACACACAAGAAAATACTTAAAACCACTTAATAGAATCTTATCACAATTTAAGAGGGAGACAACATGGCCCGGCGTAGTTCTGTGACCAAAAGTATTGGCCTCAAAGTCTAGCGCCCCTTTTGGTATTTATTTTTATATTAATGCTTGAGCAAAGTACAAAGTCCGAGGGTCCTCTCTGCTCAGTGCTCCCAAGCTAATATGAGGGAAAGAGAGACCCTAGATACAAATTTATAGGCCCATGGCCTTGCAAAAGCAATCTCATGAAAAGCTACATGATTCAAAAGCATCAGATCCCAAAAGCTAGCACTGGAGTTGCTTCTGTAATTTGCGAAAATCCGTACGGATGCGACGTCAGCTGTCAGCATGATTCACGGGACTGTACAGACAACCTGCCACGTCAACATTTTTGCGCGATTTATTTTTTTAATGAGTCTTGTGTCCTCTAGGGCCCCATTGGACGGGACCCTATAAGTTGGAAACAACTTATTCGTTAAGTCTTGTCAGTTTCTAGGGCGGACATGCCACGTCATCATTTTGTGATACTTTGTAGGTGAGTTTTAATAAACTCAAGTTTCATACCTTGGTTTTAAAAAATCCTTGGCCACATTAAAACAAAGAAGGTTGATAAAAAACTCAACGCAAAAGAAGATTAGAACGAGCGTATCGTATTTGCCAAACGAATTGAGCAGCAAGTGAGGCGTGGAAAGAGAGGAGTCTGCATTGTGCACAGCCTTCCAGCGAAATGCTAATCCTCCACGTTGGCAGCGTTGTCTCTCCCTTTGGAATCCCACGTGGAGTTTATCTCTCTTCTCACGATGCAACAATGCAACGTTCTCTCTCTTCCGATGCATTTGATGGTGGGGAACAAAGGAAGCAAACACAAAGCAAGTGGAGAGAGGTAACTCTCTCTCTCTCTCTCTCTCTCTCTCTCTCTCTCTCTCTCTCTCTCTCTCTTCCCCCCCCCCCCCCCCCCCCCCCGCTTTGTGGGACGAACAAACCGACCATAGCCACCATTCGGCAGCACCCCCGTGTTGGGGCAGTGTCCGAGGACGTAGGCGTGCACATGTAAGGCCGGGCATCCCATAGCACCTGGCCTCACCTCTTCAAGGTGACGTCGCGCACGCCTAGCCTCATGGACTAACCACTGGCACTTTGCGAGTGGGGGTCGAAAGTTGCAAATGAGGCCTTGGCCCCCCCTTTATAGAAGTGGCCGGCCACACTGGCCGGGTTCATAGTATGTCCGCTTGGACACTGGCCGACGGTGTCTTTATACAAGATCCCCTCTCTTGTAAGTGGGACATAACATAGAGGGTCACTTATATACCTGAAATAAGTGACCTAGAGCCCTAAAACAAGGGACATCCGAGTTTGGGGATGGTTGGCTCTAATAAGTTGCCACTCCATCAAAATAATGAACAGTGGCTTAAAAGGCTAATAAGTGTGCCACCTCATCTAAAAATATGCCACATCAGCTAGAAAGCTAATAAATGGGCAAAATGGGCATATGCAGGGCCATTGTGGCCATACAATCATGATATTCCACTGTTCGGTGATGACGGATCTCCGACGGAGGCTACTCAATTAGTGTTTTATCTACCGTCAAATAGGGCATTTGACGACCCTAGTCCGCAGGATATGCAAATTGAGATTTCTGCCTTGGCAGTGCCTGCAGGCTTGGTTGGTTTTTCCATGAGCCGCCAGGGGGAGCACTTTGATTATCTTTCACAAGGCACCTTGGCAATACAAAGGCACGTGCTGCACTAGCTCGGATCAGAATCTGTATTTTTTTGGTGCCAGCCAGAGGGGATGAATTATGAGGCTATAGATTCTTCTGTTGACTTTCCTTTTCTTTGTGTGGAACAAGCCAACAAGAGTGGCCGATTGATATTGTAGCTAGGTGTATCAGGACCAAGGTCTTGAAGTTCTCTCACAAAGCCTAACAAGAGTGGCCGATTGATAGTGTAGCTGGGTGTAACAGGACCAAGCTCTTGAAGCTTCTCTCTCATCATTTGAGTGACCTAGGGGTGGCAAACTTGCTCAAGACTTTCTGGTCTTTAGCACAGTTTTGAAATGTTAGATTCGTTAGGTCATGGTTTTCCAATTATATCTTTAACTTGATTCGTCTGTGCAGGACAAGAATTTGATGTACATGCAAAGGTGATTGTGAATGCTGCTGGCCCTTTTTGTGATGCAATTCGACAAATGGCTGGCGAAAGTTCAAATACTCTGATCACTCCGAGCAGTGGGGTACATGTTATACTTCCTGATTATTACTCTCCGAATGGAATGGGGTTGATTGTGCCCAAGACAAAAGATGAGAGAGTAGTTTTTATGCTTCCGTGGCTTGGGAGGACATTAGCTGGCACAACTGATTCCAGCACTACTATTACAATGCTTCCTGAGCCTCACGAGGATGAGATCCAGTTTATCCTGGATGCCATAAGTGATTATTTGTGTGTAAAGGTAAGAAGAAGAAGAAGTTTCTTAGGACTGCTCCATGTTTTGCTATTCTGCTGTTTTATTATCATGTTTATTTGCATAGTCTTGTGCCTGCATGCGCCTGTTTGCATACACAGAAGGTTGAGCCTATGTACGATGTGTGTACTATATAAATCAAAACTCGGTAAGTGTGTATCGGAATGCTATAAATTGGGCTCACTACTTCATTTTCAGGATCCCTAGTATAGTCACATATTGAAGTCCCTCTGATGTTTAAATCTAAAAAAGAGCCAGGGGCTTATCACAAACTTTTCTTCTTACCAGCCTTGGATAAGGTATATTTTACGAATTGAGCATTCATTTGTTGCTGCAGGTGCGGCGAACAGATGTACACTCTGCTTGGAGTGGCATTCGTCCACTTGCGTCCGATCCATCCTTGACAAATACAGCAAACATCTCTAGAGAGCACATTCTATGTGAAGGGCCTGAAGGGCTGGTCACTATTGCAGGTGGCAAGTGGACAACTTATAGAAGCATGGCAGAGGATGCAGTCAATTTAGCCATCAAGGTTGGGTCTCTGACCCCAACAAATGGATGTATAACCAAGGATCTAGCCTTATGTGGAGGGTCAAATTGGGATCCTGCTTTCTTTACCTTGTTAGCACAGCAATTTGTCCGCATGAAGAAAACTCGAAGTGGTAAGGTGTTTCCAGGAGCAATGGACACATCAGTGGCACAACATTTGTCGCACTCTTATGGCAGCCTAGCTCAGCGAGTTGCTATAATAGCCCAAGTAAGAGTTGCAAAGAATTTTGTACTCTTGTTAATATTTTCTTTGGAGTCTTTGCTACATGCGTACATTCTTGTTATGGAAGGAATGATTGCTGTACTAAGGCAATGTGAACTAATAGGAGGTTATTGGCAATGCCAAAACATGCTTGTGCTCAAGCTTACCATTTTAGGTCCAACAGCATCGCTTTGAGTACATCACAGAGTTGCAGAATTAGCTACAAGTTTTCCTCACACGGACATTTATATCAGTTTGGAGATATTAGGTCCCATTGGCATTTCGTTTTGTTGGTAAGGTGTGATAGGCTGAAAGGATGGACTCAAGACAGCCACAAAAAACCGTTTCTTCCATCTTTTTTCCTCTTCTTTTGGTTGGGGAACAGAGGTGTTAAGGATGTGTGCGTGTTGCGGTAAATTGAGTCGAACAATCTTGGAACTTTGATCTCAAAACCAGAATACATAATACCTCTTCCAGAGGGCCTTTGCTCTGTATCAAATTCCCAGGTGGAAGTTACTCTTGGCTGTAGAACAATGGGCTGCTGCAAGTCGATCTTTGCAGCGTCCTAGTGCAGAAGCACCAACAATATGCAACACTGTTGCAAACCATGCAATGGCATTAGGATCATTCATCCACCAAAAAAAGATTTATGTGCAACAACTATTTAAGGGTATTTCCACCTAAATGTAGAAAGTAGGGGTACAAGCTGCTGCAATATCCGTCAAGGTCCTGGATCGGGGCATGCACTGTGAGCTGTCCATCTACTGGACATCCCTGGGCGGAAAAAAGGCTTGTGGCCACTGGATGCTCACCAAGCCAGCAATTGGAACTAACGCAGCACTCTGAGCTGTCCATCTACTGGACATTCCTGGGTGGAAAACAGGCTTGTGGCCGCTGGATGCTCACCAAGCCAGCGATTGGAAGTAACACAGCCATCATCCAATGTGAACAGGCCAAGTCAGCGCTTAGAATCGCTGCCACCTCAGCACACACAACTCAATGTCTTGGCCACCTCAGCATGGAGACGTCGCTGTCACAACCTGTGCAGTAAGAGCCACCAAGTCAGCAGCCAGAATCATTTGTTGGTACCCCCCCCCCCCCCCCCCCCCCCGACTCTTGACGGCCAGGAAAGGACGCCTGGTGTTTTTTCCAATGCTTCCCCATGTCTTCCAGCATCCGCTGGTCACTTGCCTTGATTACACACCAGGCGTCCTTTCCCTACACCATAACCACGGTTATTGAAACCGGCCCGTGCGGTGGTAGGCTTTGGCTTTCACCCGAAATTCTTTTCTTTAGACACACACACATAGCACTTTACAAAGGTATCCTCTGCGACCGGAATTAGCACTTAAGCAAACACACGGCTCGGAAGCTAGAATGCTCCGAGCAGACGCCGACAACCTGTAGGCCCCAAAATTGGCGCCCCTTTCGGTATTTCTTTATTCTTTAAGAGGGTAATCACAAAGAAGAGTGAAACCGGCCTGTTAAATCCAAAAAGGGTGGTATACCTTAGACTTAAACTTTATTTGCTTTCACCCATTTAATTTGTCGCCCACTTTACCTGTACTTTCAAGACACAACAAAGGGGAACGGGATACAGGTTGCTAGATTGCACCTGTATGAGAAGACCGACACCAGATTGGCCCCTAAATAGGCGTCCCTTTCGGTATTTCTTTATTCTTTAAAAGAGGGAATAAAAGCTGTGGTTCCCTACAAGCTGCCCCGCAGAGTCTGGGCTGAATTTCATCTGTTCTGGCCTGATTTCGGCAGCATAACTGTACTAGGACCCTTCACAGTCAGTATCCCCACGCATTAGATGACTTTCCCGACGCATACGGACACTTTGCAAAACATGGCAAGAATCTGCAGCACGCTGAATTCTCTGTTTTCTGCCCAGAAAATGCGCCAGATCACTTGTATAGCGGTCCCCTCGCGTCCCCGAACCTCTTGGGGGTATTAGGGTCCGTTTAGGGCCGAAACCCTAAACCTGCAAAAATACACAGCAGGCTGTAATTTACTGTTTCGGGCTCCATTTCGAGTGCCGGTCGCATCCGTAGCAAGTCCTCGAGCTCCTGCATCTGTAGGGCTACTTGCCCTTTGAATCGGACGAGATTTCGCACGTGAAACCTCTCCGAATTCACCTGTACCTGCGGGGGATTAGCCGCTAGCTAATCCAGTACCTGTGCAAGAGGCTCTTGCCTCGGCAATCGTGCATGAACCCACATAACTGTACATTGGTCAAATGAAAAGCCCACTAGAGGGGCATAACATACTGCTCATAGAGGGGAGAGAGAGCAGTGTGTAGCGTGCAGGGCATCACTCCTGGCACCGCACTTCACATAAGAGGGAAAGGAAGCACTCCATAGCTCTCAACCTGTGACAAAGCTGCAAATGAGTGTCCTCTCTCATTTTAGGCGCCCCCTCTTTGGCGAGGAGTAGCAGAATGCTCACGGAGTGCCACATGCCACACTTTCCGACTATGGGCATTCCCGGCTAAAAATATCTCAACTGGTGCATCGTTTGCAGCAGAGCAATAAAATGTTCCTCTTGTCATTCCAAAGCTAATGACGCGAACACATTTTCAGGTCCAAAGTAGCAGTTCCCTAAATTTAGGAGATGTTGCCATTGTATCGTTTAGGTCATTTGACCCTCTTTGTACACTGCAGCCACACCAAGAACGGAAATATAGCCTATGTAGCAAAGGATTTCACTTTGACTAGTCAATGACCCCTAACCATAGTCCTTGTCCAACCTTAGTACTCTCTTGCCCTCAGGCATGGACTCCCTCCGAACAGTTCCACACTAGCTATGCAATGCAGGTCAGTTAGATTTCTAGAGGGGTGCTTCCAAAAAGTGTGAATAAATAAATAATAAGAAAGAAATCAATAAAAAGGATAGATAGTAGTCACATGCTGGTGACATACCCCCCTCTTGAAATCTCAAACGTCCTCGTTTGCATCTATGTCGTACATGCTCACAGTCAACACTTGGGTGTGCGCACACCTGTCGACACATGTACGACACATACATGCTCATTGTCAACCCTGGTGTATTCAACACCTCGTTGACACATGGATTGCCTGCGTGTGAACCCTGTCCCAATGACATAGGGGTGGCTTCGCACTCTGCCATTGCTTTGAGTCAATAACTTTCCAATGACAAAATGGTAGCTACGCATTTTGCCACTGTCTTTTAGTACACGTTGGATCCAGTAACACTTTCGAGCATACCCAAACCGACAGTTTAAGAATGCAGTTACACATGTACTCTTTAATAGAAGCAGTTACTGTATCCTTGACAAACTGACAAGAAATACTCACTTCTATAGCACTAACCAAACTTTTGGACATTCCATAAGAGCAATTGCCAAACTGACAATCTGTACAGCTCTAACATTCATGTAACATGTACTTCATTTGAGCTCACTTTAAATAACATGTACATCATTTCTTTCAGAAGCCATTGTCACACTGACAATCCATGTAGCTTTGAAACTCAAGGGTCCAAGGTAGGTTGCAAATCAAAGGCTTCAAGGTAAAGTGATAACACAGTTGGTGACTCTGTAAGTTCACCTTCTTCCATCCATTTAGCATCCATTGGTGGATAGTTTCTGAACTTCACCAAGTAACGCCTAGCAACCTTGCCTTTCACTTTTCTTTCTTTATGTGCCAAAATCTGTTCCGGGACCAAGATCTCGTCAAGTTCTTCGACTTCCGGTTGATCTTCAGCTGGCATATCTTCTGGCACATCACGCACATAGGGTCTGAGAAGACTCACATGAAACGCATTGTGAATCTTCCAACTCTCAGGCAATTTCAGCCTATATGCAACATCATTGATTATGTCGCATACTTGAAAAGGCCCATAGTAACACATGCTGAGCTTTGGAAACGATCTTTCCTTGCCCTTCATCTTCTTTAACCTTGCCTTTTCAAAGCGCAGAAGCACCCAATCACCAAGTGAAAATACCACTTCACGACGGTGACGATCAGCTGCTTTCTTTTCTTTGCCCGAGTCTTTTCAAAGGCCACTTTGACCTTCTTGTACATTTCATCCATGTCCTGAACATACTTATCTGCTTCAAATATCTTGTCCTTTGTATGCAGTATGGGAGGAACTTTCTTGCCACCTTCAACTATCTCAAAAGGTGCCTTGCCAGTTGATGAATGCACTGTATTATTGTATGCATACTCCACCAATGGCAAATATTGCTCCCATTTTCCTTTATGCTCTGACACATAGCACTTCAGCAGATCTAGGACAGTAGAATTTGCCTCTTCTGACTGCCCATCTGTTTGACGAAGAGAATTTGAGCGTTGTGCCCATATTCTCAAACAAGCTTGACCGGAACAAACTTGTCATGCGTGGGTCGCTAACAATCGACTGTGGCATGCCATGATACTTGAAAATATTGCTCATAAACAAGCGTGCCATCTGATCTGGCTTTATCTTCTTCCTGACAGGAATAAAATGAGCCTGCTTGTTGAATCTGCAAATGATGGTCCAAATACCATCATTTCCTGTCTGCGTTCTCGGAAGATTAAAGATAAAATCCATAGCAATACTTTCCCATGGTTTATCTGGAATAGGCAGTGGTTGCAATAACCCTGGTGCCTTTTGCCTTGCAAACTTGACCTTCTAGCATATTAGGCATTCTCGCACAAAGGCATCCACATCTCTTCTCAATGTAGGCCAGTAGAAGAATGTCTCAACCGCTTTAACTGTAGCATCGATACCATGATGCCCTGCATACGGTGGGACATGACTCTCTTCCGTAACTTTGCGTCGCAATGGCTTTGTGACACACAATCTGCCATCAATCATCATAAAGCAATCTTTGAGAAGATAGTGTTCATGACGTTGTCCATCCATTAGCTGCTCGAAGACCCTTGCAAAATCTTCATCATTTGCATATTGTTCCCTCATATCATCAAGCTCATGATGATAAGGAATTGACACAACTGAAATTTGTGGCTTCCTTGACAAGGCATTAGCCACAACGTTCTTCTTGCCTTCCACATGCACAATCTGAAAATGGAACATGGACAAGAATTTTGCCCATCTCATATGCTTCTCAGATAACTTTGCCTGTGTCAAGAAGTATCGCAAGGTCTGATGATCCGTTTGGACAACGAAATCTGCACCTAGCAGGTAGTGTTTCCAACTTAAGAGCGCATGAATCACGGCCTGCAGTTCTTTTTCATAGACTTGCATAGTCTTTTCTGGCCCTTGCAAGATTCTACTCTCATAGGCTACTACCCTGCCCTCTTGCATTAGCACTGCACCAATGCTACTACCGCAGGCGTCACACTGGACCACAAATGACTTCCTAAGATCTGGCAACACAATGACTGGATCTGAAGTCATCTTTTCTTTTAAGAGATTAAAAGCTGAAAGCTCTTTTTTGTGTCCATCTGAAGGTGACTGCCTTCTTCTAAAGAGCATGTAAAGGTGAAGCAATCTCAACGAAATTTCGGATAAACCTTCTGTAATAGGAGCATAGTCCCAAGAAGCTTCGGACATCGTGCAGCGTCTTCAAATCTGGCCATGACTTGATCGCTTCAACTTTAGCAGGATCCATTCTGACACCATCCTTTGAGACAATGTGTACCAGAAAGTGAATCTCTTCCAGAAAAAATTCACTTTTCTTTGCATTGATGAGCATAGCTCTTTGAACACAATGGCGAAGTGATGCCTATGCTCCTCTTCATTCTTTGAGTAGACTATCATGTCGTCAAAGAATGTACCAACAAACTGCTGGTGTGGACGGAAAATTCTGTCCATCATCCTATTGAACGTAGCAGGAGCATTTGTGAGACCAAAAGGCATCACTAAAAATTTGTAAAGACCAAACGTCGTTCTAAAAGGAGTCTTGTGTACATCCTCTGATCTAATGCGGATCTGATGGTACCACTCTTTAGATCTATCCTGCTAAACATACCTTCTCCTTCTAATTTGTCCAGAATATCATCAATTCTAGGTATAGGGAACCTATTCTTGATGGTATTCTTGTTCAGTGCACGGTAGTCGATGCACATACGCCATGAGCCATCCTTTTTTTGCACCAACAGCACTGGAAAACAGAATGGAGATGAACTGGGCTGAATCATCCCCTTTTCTAACAGCTCCTGTACTTAGGGAACCTATTCTTGATGGTATTCTTGTTTAGTGCACGGTAGTCGATGCACATACGCCATGAGCCATCCTTTTTTTGCACCGACAACACTGGAGAACAGAATGGAGATGAACTGGGCTGAATCATCCCCTTTTCTAACAGCTCCTGCACTTGGCTCATTATCTCTTTCTACTGAGCCGCACTAACCCTGTACGGAGGCCTATTTGGTGGGCTACTGCCTGGCACCAAATCTATCGCATGGTCCTCGGGTCTCTCTGGCGGTAATGAATCGGAAAAACAATCACTATACTGTTGTAAAAACATTGACCTTTCTTTATCTAACACAAATAAATTTGATTCATCACAATCTGACACTTCACGTGCAAAAACCAAGTACGCAGAAAGATGCTTTTTCATTACAGAAGTAATAGCAGAAGCTGATATAGTGGGAATAGACTCCCCTTTAAGCTTTACATCCAGAATGTGAGTCTTTCCCCTGCTTTGTACAGTGATCTTTTTGTTGTAGGCATCCATGATTCCGTGTACACGAAACAACCAAGGAATGCCTAGCAACACCTCACATCCATCCAGTGGCATGATGTAAAATTCTTCAGCATCTACATAGGATTGGATATGTAGGCGCAAAACTTTCCGATGATGGGTGTCAGAGCCTCTGTGTCACGTGACACATCCAACCCTATGTGTCCGTGGACAAGCTACAACACGACAAGGGTTCAATCAGTCCAGTCAATCTAGATTAGAAGTGATCTGGTACTTTTGTGAGTCTATTCGTAGACCGTGCATGCCCAGTCACTTAGTGTAGATGCATATTCTTTGGTTGCACACAACATGATCATAAGCATTCCCATCAGAATCCATCGGAATCAGTCAGGGGAATTTTCCATTGCATTTAGCCTATTTTACCTATTTTTGGCATTTTTCACTTATTAATTTAAGTGACTTTTCAACAAAAGTAGGTAGGGAAATTTTGCTAAGTTTGTATATAAGCAAACTAGAGCTATCACTATTTGGTAGAAGAGGCAGCAGGAGCACCTTGCTCAACAGGCAACTTCTCAGCAAGACCAACCCCCGCGACTACTCTGGTGTTTTCTCCATAGAAGAGCAACAGATCAGCCGCGGCGTCGTCAAGACCAAAGTTACCCAGAACAGGAATGGGGGCCTCCGGAACGCCCCCCCCCCCCAAAAAAAAAAAAGGCGGAACGGGAACGGGGCCCGGAACGGTAAGTTTAAAATATGCTTAAATTAGGTTGGATTTGACCTATATGTTAGTAGAGAGCCATACACACCCATTAGTCCAAGTAGAATCCTATTCAGGCATGCTCTGCAATGATTCTTCAGTCTTAAGCGCCAAGGCTTACACACGATTGCGCAATACACAATACATGAATTGGGATCATCCTTCCCAAAAGCATCTTGAATCTTGATCCTTCATAGAAAGAACATTAACTCAGAGTTGAAGAATAGAATCTAGAGTCCATGCTCTACACAAAAGCTTGGAGGAAAAAGATGATAAATCATAGATTATAAAGATGGCTTACAAGGCCAGCCAAGGCGCTACAAAAAGACATGTAGAGGCTAAGAGTGCTAAATAACAACTGTAAGAGTCAATAGGTGACATGTCAAGACTCAATCACTCATATGGTAGTGCAATACAAAAAGGGGGCAAAGCCGGCGGCCACAAAGGAAACAAATATCAAAAACCAATGAGCAATGAGTCATGACTCATGCCTCAAGTTCACCTCTAGGTAGGGGCAGAAGAGCATTCCCCCTCCGAATTTGTAGTGGAGTCCTAGACGTCGTGAATATCATCCCAATCCTCCTGCATAGGCTCATCCTCATGCGTAGATCCTCCTTCCTCTCCAAGCACCTCTGCCTCTGCCTCCATCTCCCACTGTAGAAAGGGATCTGTCACTTTGGATGCTGACTTGCAAAGCATTCTTAAGTTTGCACTGACAAAAACAAGGTCATTTGCTTTCTCCACTCAAAGTCGGTTCCTCTTTCTAGATGCAATGTGGCTATATACACTCCACAATTGCTCCAAGCAAGAGGAGCTAACCGCTTGGCTGAGAATGCGGACGGCAAGTCGCTGAAGATCGGGACTATCTGAACCATTTTCTTGCCACCACAAGACGGAGGAAATCTTGGTGCGATCAATTTGGGCATCGGCTGTCTCAAATGATCCTCGCATATCCCTGTAAAATGCGAGCTGATCCTTTATTTTGCGTTGCATGTCCCGTTCAGGGTGAAGCTTCTTCAAGATGGTGTTCCAATGTGTATTTACCTCCGAATCATGCTCTGCCTTGCACCCTGGAACTCTGGGTCCAACACAAAAGCTGCACCATGAAGAGGTGAACTATAGGCATTCCACCTGCTACTGCAAAGCTCTTTGATTTCTTCGAGCCTATCTGGGTCCTGCTCATACTCTTCAAGGGCCTCGACCATGCGATCCATTGCTTCATAGACCTTGCCAATGCAAGGCTGCATACCATCCATCACTCTAAGCAAGTGGATCACTGGTTTCACCATTTTGTCAATACTCTTTAGGGACTCCCAGAACTCGGGATCCTCCACCTTCCCTGTACAAATGATCCCTGCGACTTTACTTGCATGGGTAGTCTGAGCAAACTCTGTATTGATGAAGAGCTGCCGCATTGCACTTTGACACTCTACAAAGCGGCTCACCATTAGATAGTTGTAGGCGAAGTGGGTCTCACAATACTTTAGAAGCACTTTGCTCCCCGACCGCTCCAAGAACTTGGCTCGAAGTATGTTGTGGTTGTTGATGAAAGCAACCACCTTGGACGTGGATGCAATGAAAGACTCTATCCAAGGTAGTTTGCCGAAATCCTTCAAGAGGTTGTTAAGGCAATGTGCCATGCAAAAAGACACCGTGATGTGAGGATAAGTGCCTTCCAAAATAGCTGCGGTTGCCCTGTTTGATGCCTCCCCATCGGTGACCAAACCTATCACAAGGTCCGATCCAATGGTCTCTACGGCGGAGGCCCACTCACCCGCAAGGACATCTGCTGATTTTCCTGTCTCCGTGGCGTCATGGGAGTGGGTAAAATACATCTTCCCTTTGGAATAGGCAACAATGCCATGGATGGACCTCCTCCTAGTGTCGCTCCATCCATCCGCAATGAGGGTCACGCCATACTTCGTTCATTGCCTCTTCATGTTGAGGGTTGCCATCTCCACTACGGCTTTCTCTCTATCGAGTAGAGTAGTGCGGAGGGCCTCGGAAGAGGGTGGCACGTAGCGTGCCCCATACTCTCCAATCCTCGTGCACATGGTCTTGAAGTACTCCGACCTAGACATTGCACACAAGAGGTATTAGTATTTACTATTTAATTGAGAATTTACTATTTGATTGTATTGAAATTGATAGTAAGTCTTACCGAGCCTTTATGAAGGGGATGTGATCGTGATAGAAAAAGCGGGCAACACTTGCATCCACATCCTCCTTCCTTTTTGGATCCCAAGTGGTATGTAGGGTGCGTTGTTGAGATTTGGGGGTGGAGACTGGAGTAGTATTAGGCATTGAAAATGCCGAGCGAAAAGATGTAACCGCCGTCTCCGTCGTTGTCGCATTGCTATCACCACCAACCGATGAAGAAGGTGTAGAAGAGGGAAAAACCAAGTTGTTGGGGTCGATTGCGGAACGCTTAGGCCTTGCCGATTCTTTCTCTTCTTTGTTGGCTTTCATGGCGGCATCCTTGGCTTCAAATTCCTTCAACTGTTGCTCGTTGACGGCCTTGCATATTGCTACTTGTTGTCCCTCAAGCTTAAGGAGATGAGCACGGACTTTGGTTGTACCGGATTGCCGTTCGAAGCCGCATAGTTTGCACTTCCATGCGCGTGCACCACGGGACTTTCCCAACACTCGGGAATGCACTTCATCCCACCATGATGCTTCGTCCTTCTTCTTCTTGGCACCCAAGGGATCACGTTCACTTGATGCGGAAGCTTGCGCCATAAGTGATGAGACTCGATAGAGGAAGGAATCTTGAGAGAGAGAGAGAGAGAGAGAGAGAGAGAGAGAGAGAGAGAGAGAGAGAGAGAGAGAGATGAAATGAAATGATATATTAACGTCTTCAAAAGGCCAAAATGACCTATGAGACCATCAGATACAAAGTGGTGAGTCTAATACAATATCTGAAGTACAAGTACAAAAAGTACTGAAAGTAAAAATGAAAACTGAAAATGAAGTGTGAAATGTGAAATCTGAAAATGTAGAATAGGCCCTCAATGACAATCTGGGTGTCGTGCTAGAATGCCTCTGATCCTCTGCTGGAGTCTCCGTCGATGTAGTGTGCTCCTGTGTCTCGGTCGTGGTCGTCGCGATCTCCCGAGCTCAGTCGCCTTGTCAATGAGGGTGCCTCTCGTATGAATGCAGGTACAACCCTGTGCTGGTGGTTGGTCTCTTGGCTCCCTCGATCCAAAGAAGTCTGTGATCTGTCTCTGCGACTGTCGTACTTCATGTCTCCTCAACAGACTATCTCTATGTCGGTGTAGCTCAAGTAGATATAGGCCAAGGCATCTCTGATCCTGATACCTCATGACTCTATCTAGGGGTCCAAAACCCTCCCTGAATAAGCAATGGAAGCGGCCTCGTATCTCATAATACACAGTGCAGTGGCATATGTAGTGTAGCTCTGTCTCTGGCTCTCTACCGCATAGTTGACATATCCTAGACTCCGGCGGTATCCCTCTGAATCTACCCGTCTCAGTCTCCAGCTGGTGTGAGGATGTGCGAATCTAACCAATAGCACATCGCAAACCATGAGACAAATGAGTGTCCATGTAGCTTGGACGAGTCACAAACCCATCTCCCGAAAGTTGGAGAAGGTGCTCTTTGTAGAAAGCCATCTTGGTGCCCAACTCTTGCATCGGCTCTACCCATGTCCTTCTGGTTTCCAACTGTATAAGATCCTGCCGAATGAGTCTAGTGATCTCCGTCCGTGTGACTGGTAGGGAGGGTGCATCGAGGGAATCCTGAGAGAGAGAGAGAGAGAGAGAGAGAGAGAGAGAGAGAGAGAGAGAGAGAGGATGATGGCGCGGTAGAGAGTGATGGAGAGGTGGAGTCTTGATTCTTGAATCTCAAGCTTGAGCCTTGGCCCTTGAGGCTTAAAGCCTTGAGGCCCAAGGGAGAGGAGAGAGGTGATGAATGGGAGAGATGGAGAGGTGGAGCTTGAGGGAGAGATGCAGAGATGGAGAGGTTGCGTCAAGCTTGAGCCTTGAGGCTTAAAGCCTTGAGGCCCAAGGGAGGGAGAGACTCGAGAGAGTGCCTTGGGAGAGAGAGAGACTAGAGTGCCTTCAACCTTGCCCAATGCCTTGAGCCTTGGCTTGCTTCATTGCCTTGAGCCTTAGCTTATTATATAGGGAAGATCTTCCCCCAAAACCCATGGCGTTCAAATTTCAAAACACCCCAAACGTCTGTTTTTTTTACCAACGGACAGTTTTTTAAAAAATACCGTTCCGCCAGGCTGTCCGGTGCGTTGGCGTTTCGCCCGTTCCAGGGTCCGTTCCGGCTGCCGTTCCGGTCAACGTTCCAAAAACTGCCCGTTTCCGTTGTGAGTGTCCGACCCCCTAGGGAACGCGTTCCGAGAACGGGAGGGGCCCGTTCCGCCCGTTCCCTGTTACTCTGGTCAAGATACAATAGATCAGCGTAGCGTTTTGCATTTGCAGAACAACCGGCGACCGCAACAGATTTTCAGCCCTAGCGTTTTTGGTTTGCAGATCAACCTCAGCGTTTTTGCAAATCATCGCGACAGAATCAGCCACAAGACCAGCGTTTTCAGTTTTCAGCCTTTAGACATCGCAGATCAAGTCCAGAACCTCGCAGATCTCACCTTCCCGCAGCAGTTCCTGGCCGCACGGTCAGTTTCCGCCAGGTTTATAGTTTCAGCCCGGAAAACGCAGATTTCAGCATCTGCGTTTTCAGCGCGTCGTCGTCGCATCGTCGTCATCGACATCGTCACCGACATAGAGTCAGAATTCAGCAAATAGAAGATTAGCAGATTTCAGCCCATAGCGATTTTGGACAGCAGTAGAAAGATTGCAGATTTCAGCCCTTAGGTCGACTTCGTCATCACCGTCGTCATCGTCGGCATAGTCCCAAGCTGCATCAGTCCATTGCATACGCATTGTACCACTTTGTGCAATCAAAAGTAGACTACTCTTGCCGACGAGAGTGGGGCCTTCGGAGGAGGGTTTTACAACGTCTCTGGTGTCGTATCTCTCTTCTCTCTCTACCTCTCAGTCTCATACACTTGCACGCACAACGTCCATTCACTTTGTTTGTGATCATAGCATTCTCTCATTAAGAACGGAAGGCTCTACCTTCCATAAGAACAAAAGGAACCTTGAGCACAGTTCGGAGCACTCATCTTGAGCAAAGCACAAACAATCATTACGTTGCACCTAACATTGGTATCAGAGCTTTGACAGTGTTCTGTATCACTCAAGGAAAGAACCACAAGAATCACAAGATTTTTTTTTTGCTTGTTGAGGTCGCACGAACCCAAGTGTACTTGGGCGTGTCGATTCCTAATCGTGTTTTTGAAGAGTGACGGGAATCCCAAGAAAGAAGGGCTTGTGCAGCCTCCCCTTGTGTCTCTTTTCACTCATTGAGGGCGGACCGTGCACTTAGCGGCCGGCCAATCGACGTGAGGTGGGAAAAAGCAACCTTGGTGTGAGCGCAAGGCCGCCAAGGGGTGCGCCCGCGGAAAGGAGTAGAACTCGGGTGAAGAGAAGATCCTTCTCAAACGCGGTTTGCAAGTGAAAGAAAACCTCAAGAACCTCAAGACTCTCAAGAACTCAAGAACCCCAAGAACCAAGACCTTCAAGAACCCAAGTTCCTCCTGAACTTAAGAACCCAAGACCAAAAGAACCCACAAGAACCCACGACTTCAGAATGGTCATCACTCGAAGCGGAATGGATACTTCGCTTAGAGGTGATGAGCATGAGAGAGGCGAAGAAGAATTTTCCCCACCAGGAGGTTTTTCCGACCCTCCCCCTTCCCCATCTACGATAAGGATTGCACTAACTCCTATGGAGGCTTTCGACAAGAGGATGATGGACAGGAAGTTGAAAGCGAAGAAAGAATCGTAGCCATCGAGCGTAAAGTACCAAGAAAGAATGGCAGCCATAACGCGTGAGAATGAGCAAGCACGCTTGGAAGCCAAAGCAAGAGAAGCAGAATTTGATCGAGAGAACAAAGCAAGACAAGCAGAATTTGATCGTGAGAACAAAGCCCTCAAAGAACAGAGGGACCGACACAACAAAGAGTTCTGGCGACTCTTGTCTCAAGTTCAGGCACAGATGCAAGAGATTTGGGGAAAGAAGACTCTCTCAGTCTCTTCTTCTCCAAAGCATGACACATAGGATTTGCATGATTGTGTGAAGCATGATGATGATTTGAATGACAATAATAAGCATGATGATTTGGATGCCAATGATTTGTATGATAATTTGGATGACAATGACAAGCATGATGATTTGCATGATCAAGATTTGATTTCTCACAAGCATGATGAGTTGCATGAAGATGATGTGATTGTTCACAAGGATGATGTGTTAGTGGATGCTTTTTCTAGCGAAGCTAACCTCGTTGTAGATTCGATTAATCACGAAGAACTGATATTGGCTTTCGAGTCGAGGTCCAAAGAACCCCCACAGGACGATTCGATCATTAAGGAAGAACCAATCTTGGCTCTCGAGCCTAGGTCCAAAGAACCCTCACAGGAAGTATTATGTGTTCGCATGATTAGTACGCACGCATTGTACGAGTGTTTCATTCGTGATCGTTTCCTGTATTTTAGTCAGCGTCTTTATGTGATCCCTTTTCCTAGGCATGACATATTGTACGTTGAGCACGTTTCACTCATGAATGAGCACGGATGTATGCGGATTGTTCATGAAAAGCTGAAAAGTATGCATTCAAGGAAGTCACATTCCATGTCTCTTCCTTGGCACGACACAGTTGTAGAAAGAGCACATGACAATATGAGCACCAAGCATAGGCTTTTCCGTTGTGAATTGCCACAGTTGATTGCTCTAGATCAAACGAGAAAGATTCGATCTCATTGTTTGCATGTGTTTGATGAACGGTTTGTCTACATTGCATACACAGTCTTTAGAAAAGACAAGATTTTTTCCACTCACTTTACATGGAATAGGTATGTTCTTGGTTTTGTGTTGAAGATGGTTTCAGGAATTTTCAGCCATGGAGATTCTTGAAGAAGAAAGAAGCATGACTCTTGACGAAGTTGAAGCTTTGAAGATGACTTTGTGTCGCTTTCAGCGCGGCCCAAAGAAGCAAGCGTTGCAGACCTTTATGAAGTTCAAGTACCGCACGACCCACACATCAGAGTGGGCCGGCGAAGAGTTCCTTCCAGGATTCCGGATGCTATTGGCGATCTCCCTCGACGCCATACAGTTCGGTACCAGTACCTCACTTTGAAAAGGAGGGGATGTCATCACATTGTCTTTTCTAAAGACTGTGTATGCAATGTAGATGCATATCCTCTGGTTGCACACATCATGATCATAAGCATTCCCATCAGAATCCATCAGAATCAGTCAGGGAAATTTTCCAGTGCATTTAGCCTATTTTACCTTTTTTTGGCATTTTCACTTATTAATTTAAGTGACTTTCCAACAAAAGTAGGTAGGGCAATTTTGCTAAGTTTGTATATAAGCAAACTAGAGCTAGCACTATTTGGCAGAAGAGGCAGCAGGAGCACCTTGCTCAACAGGCAACTTCTCAGCAAGACCAACCCCCACGACTACTCTGGCGTTTTCTCCACAGAAGACCTAGCGTTTTTGCATCAGATCAGCCTTGGCGATTTGTGCACAGCAGATCAGCCCCGGCGTCGTCAAGACACAACAGATCAGCCTAGCGTTTTGCATTTGCAGAACAACCGGCGACAGCAACAGATTTTCAGCCCTAGCGTTTTTGGTTTGCAGATCAACCTCAGCATTTTTGCAGATCATCGCGATAGAATCAGCCACAAGACCAGCGTTTTCAGTTTTCAGCCTTTAGACATCGCAGAGCAAGTCCCGAACCTCGCAGATCTCACCTTCCCGCAGTAGGTCCTCGCCGCACGGTCAGTTTCTGCCAGGTTTATAGTTTCAGCCCGGAAAACGCAGATTTCAGCATCTGCTTTTTCAACGTGTCGTTGTTGTCGCATCGTCGTCATCGACATAGAGTCAGAATTCAGCAGATAGAAGATTAGCAGATTTCAGCCCATAGCGATTTTGGACAGCAGTAGAAAGATTGCAGATTTCAGCCCTTAGGTCGACTTCGTCATCACCGTCGTCATCGTCCGCATAGTCCCAAGTTGCATCAGTCCATTGCATATGCATTGTACCACTTTGTGCAATCAAAAGTAGACCACTCTCGCCGACGAGTGGGGCCTTTGGAGGAGGGTTTTACAACGTCTCTGGTGTCGTATCTCTCTTCTCTCTCTATCTCTCAGTCTCATACACTTGCACGCACAGCGTCCATTCACTTTGCTTGTGATCATAGCATTCTCTCATTAAGAACGGAAGGCTCTACCTTCCATAAGAACAAAAGGAACCTTGAGCACAGTTCGGAACATATGTACTCTAAACATCCACGGAATTCCAAGTAGCGCATCGCACCTTTCCAATGGCATGATATAAAATTCTTTTGTGTCTACATATGACTGAATATGCAGACGCAGCTTTCCAATAATAGGAGTAACACACTCTGAGTAGCCAGGACATGCCAACCCTGTCTCTGCTGTGTACCCCATCTCTTCAGCTCTGATGCCCAGCTTCATAGCTAACTCTGGTGAGATAAAGTTTGCTTTGGCACTTGGATCAAAGAAGATGAGTGCCTTCTGATCTCTAACTTTACCCATGCTCTGCATAACTCAGTGGCATCTGTACTGGGCCTGTACTAGGCCTGTCACCCACCATATCTAGCACCAAACATGCCGTGGGTATAGGCTTCTTGCCTTTCTGGTCTTCTTTATCATCTGAGTCAGCTTGTCTTTTCCTTTGTGGACAATTGGTAGCAAAGTGACTAAGCTGCTCGCTTATAAAGCATTTGTTTTCAGCCATTATGACTTCTTTTCCTCGAGCGACTTACACACAAAAGGCTTCTTTTTCTGTTTTTTCGTTTGCGCTCCAGAAGTCCCGGCTGAATCCTTGCCTTTGGTGGCCTTTTCTGACCCTTGTGATGCTTCAGGAGCCGTTTTCACAAAGGGCTTCTTTGCTGAGTTTTTCTTTTGCTGCCCTCCTTTCTCGTTGCTGGGAAACCCACTGTCCTCTCCTTTCAACAAGGCAAGATGAGTGTTAGCAACTTCCATGAGCTGGGTGAGGGTAGCCATTTTGTTCTTGGTACAGTAGTCCCGAAGCCCGTTAGGTAGCCCATAACAATACTTCTCGATATGCTCTGTCAATGACACAAATCTGTAGGAGGTCACTGAGAGTAACGCCTTACAAAACCTCCGATTGTACTCCAGCAAGCTCTTGCATGTAGCCGAAGTAAGCTGGTGCCAATCTGTCACGACGTCTGCTTCAATTTCATTTGAGAACCAAGTAGATGCAAACATTCGCTTGAAGTAGATCCATGTGGCGGGTGCATGTCCTTGCATTAACAATGTCGTCCACCATGTAAACGCATTGTCCTTCAAGAAAGTGGCATCTTTCTTGACCTTAGAGGCCTCTGTAAAATTCCCTCTTGCATAAGCTGTATCAAAGTGCTGGAGGAAAGTGAGAGCCTTTGCTTTATCCTCGAAGCCGCTGAAAGTGCTAAACTTTACAGTTGCACCACCTTCTTTGTAAGCTTTCGGCTTTTCCAGTGCCCCCAAACTGTCATAAGGAATAGTTTGCAACATGGACACTGTAGTAGGCATCATCGACACATCTTGGCCATTAACATTTTGCGTCAGAGGTTCCATATGTGGATGTTGTCCAGAAAAACCAGCCATGTCAAAATGAGCCTGTGGCACCCCAAACTGGCCTGGTTGCTCTGAAAACCTTGCTGCATGCTAATGCTACCATACATGGGGTTTGGCATCATGCCTTGCATACCCCCAAACACTATTCCTGGCATGTACGGTTGACTTCCCGGCACATAACCAGCTATACTCTGGAACACAGATTCACCCCCGAAATACCCAGGATGTACCGTGGGTCATGGGATGTCACGTGCAATCTAACCCTATGTGTACGTGGACAAGCTACTTCATGTCTAGGGTTCAGTTCAATTAGCTTAGGAAGTGTTCTGGCACTTTTGTGAGTCTGTTCGCAGACCATACATGTCCAGACACTTAGAGTAGATGCATATCCTCTGGTTGCACACAACGTGATCATCAGATTACCATTAGAACCCATTAGGGGCATTTTTACAGTGCATAGACCTATTTTCCCTATTTTAGCCATTTTTCACTTATTATTCATAAGTGACTTTGTTGGGAAACTGGGTAGGGCAATTTAGCCAAGCCAATATATAAGAAAACCTAGCGCTAGGAGTTTCTGGCAGAAGAGGCAGGAGGGACCAGGCGTCTGACAGTGCACCTTCTCAGCAAGACCCCCCGGCAAGCAACCTAGCGTTTTCAGCCAACAAGGACTAGCGCTTTTCAGCATTGCAGATCAGCCTGGTGATAGTAGGGCACAACAAAATTCATAGCGTTTTTGCATCAGACATCAGACCAGCCCTAGCGTTTTGGGACAGCAGAGCACCTAGCATTTTGCAGATTCCCGGTGACAGAAGTACCCTCTACATCAGCGTTTTCAGTTTTCAGCACATAGATTCCGTACCGCAGCCCCCAAACTTCGCAGATCTCATCTTCTCGCAGCTGATCCTCGTCGCACGGTCAGATCGGCAAGAGTTTGCAGATTCAGCGTGCTATTCACAGATTTCAGCATCTGCGTTTTCAGCGCGTCGTCATCGCATCGTCGTCATCCCCGACATAGAGTCAGAATTCAGTAGATACAAGATTTGCAGATTTCAACCCTTGGGGTTTTCAGATTTCAGCCCGTCTCGTCGTCGTCCTCATCGTCGTCGAGTCCATCGCATTGTAGAGATTTGTGCAATCAATAGTAGACCGCTCTCGCCATAGAGAGTGGGGCCTTTGGAGGAGGGTTTGACAACTTTTCTGGTCTCTCAGTCTCAGCACCTTCATTCATAGTGTTTGCCACTTTGTTTGTGATCATTTTCACTCTCTCACTAAAGGAATGGAAGGCTCTCCCTTTCCGTAGTTAAAGGAACCCTTGAGCACAATTCGGAACGCTCATCTTGAGCAAAGTTCAACATTCACTTCCGCTTCACCTTACATTGGTATCAAAGCTTTGGCAGTGTTCTGTATCACTCAAGGAAAGAACCACATAATTTTTTTTGCTTGTTGCGATCGCACGTAACCCAAGTCTACTTGGCGTGTCGATTCCTAATCGTGTTTTTGAAGAGTGACAGGAAACCCAAGAAAGAAGGGCTTGTCCAGTCTCCCCTTGTTTCTCTTTTCACTCATTGAGAGCGGATCGTGCACTTAGCGGCCAGCCAATCGACGTGAGGTGGAAAAAAGAAACCTTGGTGTGAGTGCAAGGCCGCTAAGGGGTGCGCCCGCGGGAAAGAGGAGCTCGGGTAAGAGAAGATCCTTCTCTAACACAAATTGCAGGTGAAGAAGAACCTCAAGAACTCAAGAACCCAAGAACCACAAGAACCCAAGTTCCTCGTGAACTTAAGAACGCAAGACTTTAGTGTATGGTCATTACCCGAAGCGGAATGGATACTTCGCATGGAAGTGGCGACGAAGGATTTTTCCCACCAGGAGGTTTTTCTGACCCTCCCCCTTCCCCATCTATGCCAAGGATTGCACCAAATCCTATGGAGGCTTTGGTCAAGACGATGATGGACATGATGTTACAACAGAAGCACAACGAGCTGCCTTGGAGCGCGAGCGCGAAGAAAGAAAAGCAGAAAGAGAGGCTATCTTGGATCGCGAGCATGAAGAAAGAAAAGCAGAAAGAATGGCTGACTTGGAGCGTGAGCGCAAGCAAGCGTGCTTGGCAGCCGAAGAGCAAAGGGCAGCCTTGGAGCGTGAGTGTGAGCAAGTGCGCTTGGCGGCTGAAGAAAGGACAGCTACTGAGCTTGAGCGTGAGGCGCAGAGAGACCAGCGCATGCAAGAGTTGGTGCTACAGCTACTCACCTCGAAATCCGAGCCGGCCAAAGATGTTGGTGGTTCATCAAAGTGGCGCAAGCCGAGATTCGAACTCCAACAACCCCGTCACACAGAGAAGATCACGTTCAGTAAGTATAACGGTAAGATGGATGCTAGTGTTATTCATTCTTGTTGCATCAATTTAATGCTTATTTTGCGACAACTAAGAAGACAGGGAATAGCAAGGTTTTAACAGGAGCCATGTACCTTGCTAGTGATGCCATTACTTAGTACCACACATGGCAAAAGGCTCAGTTGGCCGCGCACCTAGAGGAAGCCAACAGAGACATGCCCCTTTCATTCAATTGGGCCGACTTCCAAGACAAGCTCAAGGTGCGGTTTATGCCTCCTAAGTACCTAGCGCGGTTGAAAGAAGATTGACGCAATCTCAAGTAGAATGGCATGCCAGTCATGTCTTTTTCTAACCGTGTTTTGCAGCTCGGCACCCAATTATGCAAATCGGATGATGAGCACAAAGAGGCCTTCCTTTTTGGGCTTGATGAATATATCAAGTTTGATGTCGAAATCTTCGATCCCGTAGATCTCAACAAGGCGGTAGCAAATGCTCTCTCCCAAGAGATGAAACACAAGAAGGGAAAGCCTAAGGAGAAAAAGTACCTCTCAGACTTCTCAGAACCCTCAGAACGGTAAGAATGGTAACTCTTCTAGCCAATCTTCCTCTAGTCTTTCAGAAAAGAACTCTCCTAATGAACCTAAGGGTAAAGCAAACACAATTGCTAAACCTAAGCTCACTCCAGATGAAAAGGCAGAACAAGGAATTTTAGGAGGATACATCACGTCAGAAGAACAAAGCATTTATTTTAAGGAAGGTCGATGCTATCATTGTCATATCAAGGGTCACATAAAAAGAACATACCTAAGCTTGACTCTAATGAATCTAAAGAACCCACCGAACCCACATTCTCTGTCAAATGCAATCAATGAGAACACGAGTGTGACCCAAGTTTCTCATGATTCTCCCATTGATGAGTCTCTCATTAAGTGTTATGGTCATGTGAAGGGTCAGCGTTTTGTCATATTGTTTGACCCATGCAATATGCATGATGTGATTAGTGACTCTCTTGTCGAAATCCTCTTACCCATGCAATATGCATGATGTGATTAGTGACTCTCTTGTCGAAATCCTCTTTCAGGATGTGATATGCTTTTAGGCATTCGATGGTTTCGTGAGCATAACCCTCTCATTGATTGGGCAACCAATACTTTCACTTTCAATGCCAAAAGTGTCTCTCCCATTGTCATTCGTGGGGAGCAAGTTGTTCATTCTTCATCTCTCATTTCTAATGTGCAGGCGAAGATTGAAAAGAATCAGGAGAAGGAGACTCTCTCAGTCTTGTCTTCTCCAAAGCACGACACACATGATTTGCATGATAAAGATGTGATTATTCACAATGATGATGATTTGTAGGATACAGATGTGATTGTTCGTTTAGTTGATGCTTTTTCTAGTGAAGCTAACCTCATTGCAAATTCGATCAATCACGAAGAGCCGATCTTGGCTCTCAAGTCAAGATCCAAGAACCTCCACAGGAAGTATTGTGTATGCGCATGATTAGTCAGTACGCATTGTTTGAGTGTTTCATTCGTGATGGTTTCCTGTATTTTAGTCACCGTCCTTATGTGATCCCTTTTCATAGGCATGCCATATGATACGATAAACACGATTCACTCGTGAATGAGCACGGATGTATGCGGATTACTCATGAAAAGATGGAATGTTTGCATTCAAGGAATTCACATTCCATGTCTCTTCCTTGGCATGACACAATCTCAAGACGAGCACAAGAAGGATTGAGCATCAAGCATCGGCATTTCCATTGTGATTTGCCATAGTTGATTGATTTATCAGAAAGTCAAGATTCGGCCCCATTGTTTGCGTGTGTTTGATGAACGGTTTGACACTTCGTCTATATGTTCATCTACATTGCATGCACAGTCTTTAAACAAGACTAGAATTTTTCCAGTCACTTTACATGGAATGGGTATGTTCATGTTTTTGTGTTGGAAGTGGTTTTAGGAATTTTCATCCTCGGAGATTCTTGAAGAAGGTAGACGCATGACTATCGACGAAGTTGAAGCATTGAAGGAGCCACATATGACTTTATGTCGCTTTTGGCGCGGCCCAAAGAAGCAAGCAATGCAGACTTTTATGAAGTTCAAGTATCGCATGACCCATGCATCAGAGTGGGCTGGCGAAGAGTCCTTTCCAAGATTCCAGACGTTGTTGGCGATCTCCCTCGAAACCATACAGTTCGGTACCAGTACCTCACTTTGAAAAGGAGGGGATGTCATGTGCACATCTAACCCTATGTGTATGTGGACAAGCTACTTCATGTCTAGGTTTCAATTCAGTTAGCTTAGGAAGTGTTCTGACACTTTTGTGAGTCTATTCGCAGACCGTGCATGTCCAGACACTTAGAGTAGATGCATATCCTCTGGTTGCACACAACATGATCATCAGATTACCATCAAAGTCCATCAGGGACATTTTTACAGTGCATAGACCTATTTTCTCAATTTTAGCCATTTTTCACTTATTATTAATAAGTGACTTTGTTGGGAAATTGGGTAGGGCAATTTAGCCAAGCCAATATATAAGAAAACCTAGCGCTAGCAGTTTCTGGCCGAAGAGACAGCAAGGACCATGCGTCCAATAGAGCACCTTCTCAGCAAGACCCCCTGGCAGGCAACCTAGCGTTTTCAGCCAACAAGGACCAGCGTTTTTCAGCATTGCAGATCAGCCCAATGTTTGCAATTGCAGATCAGCCTGGCGATAGTAGGACACAGCATGATTCATAGCATTTTTTTCCTTAAACATCAGACCAGCCCTAGCGTTTTTGGGATAGCAAAGCACCTAGCGTTTTGCAGATTACCGGTGACAGAAGTACCCTCTACATCAGAGTTTTCAGTAGATAGATTCCATACCGCAGCCCCCAAACCTTGCAGATCTCACCTTCGCGCAGCAGATCCTCGCCACACGGTCAGATCGGCAAGAGTTTACAGATTCAGCCCGCTATTCGCAGATTTCAGCATCTGCTTTTGCAGCGCGTCGTCGTCGCATCGTCGTCATCACCCGTCGTCACCGACATAGAGTCAGAATTCAGCAGATACAAGATTTGCAGATTTCAGCCCTCAGCGTTTTTAGATTTCAGCCCGTCTCCTCATCGTCGTGCTCATTGTCGTCGACATCGTCGGCAAGTCCATCGTGATTTGTGCAATCAATAGTAGATTGCTCTCGCCATAGAGATTGGGGCCTTTGGAAGAGGGTTTGACAACTTTTTTGGTGTCGTATTCTTCTCTCTCTATCTCTCACTCTCAGCACCTTCCTTCACAGTGTTTGCCACTTTGTTTGTGATCATTTGCACTCTCTCACTAAAGGAACGGAAGGCTCTCCCTTCTGTAGTTAGAGGAACCCTTGAGCACAGTTCGGAGCACTCATCTTGAGCAAAGTTAAACATTCA
This sequence comes from Adiantum capillus-veneris, assembly GCF_014529385.1. Classification (NCBI taxonomy): domain Eukaryota; kingdom Viridiplantae; phylum Streptophyta; class Polypodiopsida; order Polypodiales; family Pteridaceae; genus Adiantum; species Adiantum capillus-veneris. Next base: position 114,778,804 of record NC_140952.1, on the reverse strand, counting down.
CTTCCGCTGCACCTTACATGGAAAAACTGGATGCATTGCCTGGTAACCAGTTCCCTGTCCATTCAAGACAGCATGCGGGCACTAAAAGGTGGCGGGCTGAACTGGCATAGTCTATGGAATAGGCGTCCTAACCACCTGTTCAAGGAAGGGTTAAACCTGTTTAGGAGCCCCTGACTCCGCAACATGTGAGTGTTCCCTATCTTGCTGAGACGCATGGAGTACTTGGGCTTGAGCCTCAACAAGCTCTGTTCGCGGTGTTGGTTGCCTATTTTGCTGTGGCACTGGTGGCGCTTGTAAGAACTCCATAAACCTTGGGTTCTGCACCAATTGCAAAAACACATTAACCGCGGCAACAGACTGAGTCCTGAATGCATCGTCCTGGAGTTGCCTAGTCATAAAGCCCTGTACTGGAGGGACATTCACATCAACAGGAGGTACAGACAGGCGTGGCCGTGAGCTCTCGCCAATCTCGAACACCATAGAAATTTCCTATTTGTCCTTCGAAGAGGAACCCTCTTCCATAATGCCCTTCCCTTTGTCGGCCATAGTGTAATCCCGCGTTCCTGCTCACTTCTTGAGGAAAAAGTAACCTTGAAACCGGCCCGTGGGGCGGTAGGCTTTGGCTTTCACCCGAAATTCTTTACTTTAGATGCACACAGAGAGCACTTTACAAAGGTATCCTGCGATGGGAATTAGCATTGAAGCACACACACGGCTCGGAAGCTAGAATGCTCCGAGCATACGCCGACAACCTGTAGGCTCCAAAATTGGCGCCCTTTTCGGTATGTCTTTATTCTTTAAGAGGGTAATTACAAAGAAGAGTCTTGGGGATTCTTTGCTTGTATCCAGCTAGATACCACCTATTCTGACAAAATTTCGGCAGCATAACAACCCCAAAACTTGCCCGAAACCAATTCCCCTGCTGGAACTCACTTCCATTGTAATAAACCCTCTGATTTTTGTCCAAAAATAGTAAATTCAGCTCGCTGTATTTACTGGTTTTTGCCCTGTTTTCAGCCCTAAACAGTCCTCGAACTATCCTCTATTAGTGGGGCAGTGTTCCCAATGGTTTTGGCGTCCATATGGCTGAAAAACAATCAAAATTTAGCACATAACCAGCACTGAAAACGCACCTGTACGGTGAGGTTATCACCCTCACTGGTGCCTATTTTTCGAGCAGCAGTTAGCTACTCCTGTTCCTGCTCAAAGAGGTTCTTGCCTCAGCAAAAATGCGTATAACCACACAACTGTACATGAGTCAAATGAAGAGCCCTCTTGTGGGGCATTACATTACTGCATGTAGGGAAGAGAGAGAGCAGTGTGAGGTGTGCAGGACATGGCTTCTTGCACCACACTGTACATGAGAGGGAAAGCTTGTAGTCAATAGCTCTTAACCTGTGGTGGCAGGCTGCAAAATGAAGCCCTCTCTAGTAGAAATCGAGCGCTACCTTCTCTTGCATGAGGAAAGTCCACCAGAGAGTGCCACTTGGCACATATACATGCCATTTCCCTTTCGTGCTTGCTGCTTAAAAATCTCCTGTCTGGTTGCCCAGTTGACTTTGTAGCAGAGTTCTAAAATGTTCCCCTTGTCATTCCGGAGGTAATGACGTGAACAGATTTCATGGCCCAAAATAGCAGTTTCCTAAATTTAGGGGATGCTTCCGTTGGACTCCCACTGGTCTTCTGACCATCTATCCCTACTGGGACCGCATCCAAAAATGTAATGTGGCCCAGCTGTCGGGTACTTTTCTTTTAGTGACCTCACCTTGGCTTTATGCCTTTATTGAGTTCACTTTCTAGTATCCACCAACTTGCTAAGTGCGACGGGAGGGGGGAACCTACATTATCTTGAATCGAGCCTAGACATCCTCTTACTATACGAATTCCAGTGCCGACCAACTTCCCGTCTGCGGGTGTAACTACCGTTCACATTGGCCATAACATGTCTGACCATTTGCAACTTCAAAAAGAGGGTCTCAAAAATAAAACAAAAATCATTGGAAAGAAACCAACAACTAAGGTTAGCAGTTGCCACATCCTCGTGACATAGTTAACAATTGCCAGGTCCTTGTGACAGTTATGCCCATAACCAGTGGAGCTTTACTTGTAACTCTGCATGTTACTTAAAAGTTCTTGAAGTTATTTTGTAGTAATGAAGGGCATGAGCCCTTGTGTCACTCTAGAATGTGACATGAAACGTTTCGGGGTTTTGAGGTTTCTGAAACGTTTCGTTTCGGAGCTCAAAGAAAGTGAAACACAGGTTTCGTTTTATATGTATGTTCGTATAATTATACATTGAATATACATACAAATTCATATGTAAAGACATGAAATACCAAAATCTAGATGTGAAACTTGAGTCACGAGTGAACAAGGTAAGTCGGCAGCCAGCTGCAACAACGTGGAGGTAAAGACGAGGGGGCCATGCTGATGTGTAAGGTTCACACACACACACACACACACACACACACACACACACACAGAGAGAGAGAGAGAGAGAGAGAGAGAGAGAGAGAGAGAGAGAGAGAGAGAGAGACATTATTCGATGTGCGTGAGGGTCAAAAAATCTATCGATTTTTTGAGGCGGCTTTTGTGCATAGCTTAAAAAATCCCCAAACGGGTGGTTTGAGGTTAACTCCTCAAAAGGGGACGAAAAAGAAAAAATCAACTCGTTTCGCATGTTTCGCCGAAACGTTTTGGCCGTTTCGGGGTTTCAGAGAACTGAAACGGGTTTTTATGTCACTATGCACTCTAGATACATTCCCCCCCCCCCCCCCCCCCCCCCCCCCCCCCTCCCCCCTAAAAGTGCTGTAAATTGACTTGCTTGATCTGTCTTGTATTTAAACACGAAACATTCTGCAATGTATTGGGAGTTGGAATGGGTTGTGAAGCAGTTGCCACCAATCAGATGCCTGGCTTGACCCTTCACATTGTTGTTCTTTTGTGCAGGATGAGGGGTTGGGGAAACGATTAGCCCATGGATATCCGTACCTTGAGGCCGAAGTAGCATATTGTGCAAGGAATGAATATTGTGAGACTGCAGTTGATTTCATTGCTAGACGCTCTCGACTGGCATTTCTCGACACGAAGGCCGCAGCCAAAGCAGTCCCACGAGTGGTTGAGATACTTGCATCTGAGCACAAGTGGGACAAAGCGAGAAGGAAATTGGAACTAAGAAGAGCAGATGATTTCTTGAAGACATTCAAGGCATAAAAAAATGCTGATTTTGACGATGGCAAACATTGACAGAAGACGGAATTAAAGGAGGCTTGAATTATGGGGAATGTGGGCTCTCTTGAAAAAGCAGAGAGTCACTGATGAGCAACAGGTTGGTGGTTCCAAATTTGTAAGCACAAATCTGAGTGTCCACTTTTCTGGTTAGATCGAAAGTTGTTTTACACCCTTGCCCTTGCTTCCATTGAACTTCCGTTTTTTACACAGTCGTAACAGCCCTCCAGGAAAAACACACCCCTTAGCACAAAGAGTTATAATTGGTTTGACTTGTATCCATTAGATTGATTTATCTTGTAATCTGTATTTATGTCCTTGGGTCTTTCTTCCAGATTGTTTGGGGAACGAGGGTTTAAGAGAGGGCTCCACCTTTGTCATTGCATGTGTTGATGGGATTGTGAAGTTTCTGTGGGTTGTATCATTAACAATGGTTTCTTGAGAAGCTTAGTTTTTTTATCAGGATGGTGTGTAAAAAGGGTTGCACGCAATTTTCTGTTAGCATGTTACATCATAATGTAGAGAATCTGTGCTAGTTGCTACTCGTAGAGTTAATCACATCTTTAGTATTGAATGTGGTATCTTAACTCGTGTCATATGTTATAGCTCAGGATTGGTCTACCATTAAGCAAGAAGTCACCATTTAATTATGTGAAATATATCTTTTGTTGTACAATTGTGCTAATTCCATGTGTGCATGCACGCGTGCGTGTGCATGTGTGTGTGTGGAGAGAGAAATGAAATGTTATATTAAACATCTTCAAAAGGCCAAAATGACCTATGAGACCAAACTGATACAATCCTTGTGGGTCTACTCCAATGTCTGGGTACAAAAATAAAATGACGGAAAGCGAAAGAGTAAGCTAAAAGGACTAAAATCATCATCCTCATCATCAATGCCCGAGGATGCCTGGCATCGGGCGTTGAGAGAGAGAGAGAGAGAGAGAGAGAGAGAGAGAGAGAGAGAAGAGAGAGAGAGAGAGAGAGAGAATCTTTGTTTGCAAAGAGTAAATTGTTATCAATCATCCAGTATAAGGGATAATTGATACTAAGTACCACAATTCCAAAATGAGTATGCAGGGTTAAAGCAAAGAATAATGCAAACTGAAATGCATAGGCTACATATTGTCAACATCAACAAATGAAAGCATATTAGAACATTTGATCATTGCTTGGCAAGATAGGCATCTACACCAACTTGTGCTTGTTATCAATGTCAAAATTGTTTGCATTGCAATTTAGAGTATCAGAACGAAAGAACAGAGTCTAGAGGTCACCACTCCTCCGGTCCCACAGTCATTAATGATATGCAGTTCTTAGGTACAAAGGCCTTTTTCCCCTAAGATTGTGTTAATTAATTGGCCATTTAGACATGCATTAAATAGATTTGATAATCAATTAACAATCCAATATCAAATCTGTCTCCTAATGGCTCTACTAAAAAGAAATTCATTTGTGGAATGGTTTTTTTTTTGTGTGTGTGTGTGTGTGTTTCTTTTTTTGGGGGGGGGGGGGGGGGGGGGGGGGGAGAGAGATCTAATACACAGTGTAATCACGTAGTCCTCTTTATGTACATCATTTTGACCTTTCAGTTCCACTTCCAAATCCTCAACCTTCTAACTTCTAAGGATCACTCCTTCAATATTATGCTTTATTCTGCCCTCCCTTCTCTTTTGCAGATTTTTTGTCTTGAAATGTCTAGAAAATAATCTTTAAATAATCATTTGTTTTGAAATGTTCTTTAAATAATCAATCTGGTTTAATTCGTAAGTACAAAGACATTTAGCACCCATTTTGAATTATGAGTCGAGAGGAACAACATGAGGATCCTCATCATCAATACTAAGTACATTGCAACACTTAAGCCCAAGATTTAGCAAAATTTGATAATTATGAATAAAGAACATCCAGATATAAGAAAAAGGAGTATGAGTAAATCAACATCATCTTTTATTAGGGAAATGTCGTAAGGTACATGCACTAAAGCATCATCTATTCCTAGGACAATGTTGTAAGGGTATGTATAGCCATTCATAGTTTGTCCATCCCTCCAACAATCATTTAGATAGTTGTGCCTAATAACTCCACACTCTCATGGATGCTACACATTGCTCCGCCATGCCTAGATATTCCTTAGTAGATTCTTCGATTAGCTATAAAAGGAAATCTCAATATATTGGAGATTTTTTTCCTCAAAACGTCATGCGTTGTATCCAAACCTATATTTACATACTTGAAGGATCTTTCCCAAAGTGGCCCCATAGTCCTTCAAACTCGATTCGCCAATACTATGACCCTACATATGATCAAAGTTCATTCAAATTGCACACTCTATACTTGGTATCATGATGTAATGAACATATACCAAGTACTCTCACGAGTCACACCGTATCATCTCGTAGAGGTACTAGTAAGGGAAAGGACACCTAAAAAATGCCTTCCAATAGAGCTTCTAATAATATCAAGCATAGAACTAGAAGTACATGTCAAGCGTACTACGCTGACATACCATATGGACTTCGTAAAATCTTTAGGAAAAGCCAAAAGAAGCACCACCGAATTAAAAAATTTGGCATTCATACCACCAAAACTTCAGCAAACAAGTAAACCCTAGAAAAAATCATGTTGCATTCAGATAGCTCACACAATCTTGACGTCCCATACCACCAAAATGCATAAACAACCGTTGATGATGTCAAGTTCAGCCAGTTCATAAAATCTTGGCATCCCATACTACCACAAATGCATAATAGTTGATGTGACATTGAATATTAGTGCATACAATCTTGGTGTCCCTTACCACCAAAAATGCATAAAGGATTGATTTGAAGGGTAACTAGGAAACCTTTATTAGCAAAAATCCATGGTTAACTATGCAACCTACACCACTACTGCTAGTACATTTTTAGTATTGAAGTTAGTCATTCTACTCTTCCTCGATTTATTGCTAGAAAGCCAATCCAAGCATGTGTATTCGACATCTGTTATCCTACACTACCTTAGTTATAGATTATCATGCAAGATATCTTGAATGTGAAATCATCCAGCTCAGAAAAGGAAAGAGATTGAATAGGTAAATATCAAGCCTCCCAATCTTTGTTGGGGTTGTGGATTTTGTCGCACCTAACATCCGTAGAAGAACCCCCTAATCTAGAAATCGTGTGGAATATGTATGTGCATTTTATGAAGACAAGAGGTGTGTTGGCAAGAAGCTTGTGTGTATGACAAGCATGTGAAGAAGGCAAGGCCCATGTGACAAGCTTGTATAAAAGCAGCTCTTTGTACTCTTTTTTTGTGTGTGAAATAATCAACCTATTTATTACCATATACATGTGGTAGTGATGTGTGTGAACACACTTAGGACCGCCGGGGCATTTTTTCCCTCTTTAGGAGGTTTTCCCCCCCGTGCATTGTAAATACGCCCATTAATTCATGGAATATCTATCTTTCCATTGCACACTAAGTAATACACTCTCTGTTGTGTGCCTTGAGCTTCCTTCGTCTTCTCCAAGCTTTGCGTTTCCTTGCAGTCCTAATTCCAACAATTGGTATCAAAGTAGGTTGCGTCCTGCTGGGCTTAGTCGCGAGCAGCTCCAGCTCACGCCTACTCACTTTCTTCGATTTCAGTGAGCTTTGGCGAGCGTTCACAAGTCGAATTTTTTTTTGAATAAGCTTGTAGAGCTTAGTCTGCTTAGATTTTTGATTTGGGCTCATTTCGGCCTCCATTCCCACTACAGGTAGTACTGCACAGGCTATTTCGTCATTTAGTGCAAAATTTTTATCAGTGTCATTCTTTGCAGAACATGTCCCTTAAAGTCCTCTACCATTTGTGCTACTTAGCACATGTTGTTCCCACTTCGTTTCTCCTTTTCGGGTACTTTTCACATCAGGTGCAGTCATTCGCAATGACTGACAACAACACAGATGTGTTCAAGATGTTTGCTGCTGCCGAGGACAGACTGGATGGGGACAATTACCCTATGTGGGCTTATATGATGCAACATGTTCTTGTGTCAAAGGGCGTCTGGAATATTGTGTAGGGCATTGATGTACGTCCTGGTTCTGAGGATGTAGGCGATGTTGAGAATGTTGCAGGTCTTGCTGCAAGGATTGTTGCTGTTAGAGTTTTTTTGCCTACAAAACAGACAAGCACATTGGGATGTACAGGATGCGTAGGCTCATGTGTTGATTGCATTGTCTGTGAAGCGCACCATTACTCCTCACATTCGTTCAACGAAATATGCAAAACAGGCTTGGGATATCTTGGCTGGTCTTTATGCAAGCCGCAATGAGGCAAAAATTTCATTGTTGCGTAAAGAGCTGGAGTTGAAGATTATGGATGAGGAAGATGATATGGACATTTTACTTGCTGGTGTCAAGGATATCAATGAGCAACTTATTTCTATAGGTGAAGTCATTTCAGACAGTTACCATGTGTAGACTGTTCTTAAAGCCTTACCAGATTCTTACCAGAGTTTTGCTAGTACTTGGAGACTTATGACCCAAGGAAATCCTGAAGTTGTCAAGTTTGATGCATTATGCACATTACTGTTGTAAGATTCACTTTCCAGAAAAAATAGGACTAGACAGCTGTTGGAATTAGGGTTGAAGAGAAACGCACACAACTTGGAGAAGCCGAAGGAAGCTCAAGGCACACAATAGAGAGTGTGTTACTTAGTATGCAATGGAAAGATAGGTAGCCCTAGAGTGATGGGTGTATATATAATGCTCGGGGGAATAAACCTCCTAAAGAGGGAAAAAATGCCCCGGCGGTCCTAGTGTGTTTACACACATCACTACCATATGTATATGGTAACAAATCCCCCCGGAGTGATGCGGTGAACGAGAGCTGGCACATGAGTAAAGGGAAGTGCCATGCCCTGAGGACATGATCAGTCCACAAAGGGGAGTAAGCCCAAAGCTTTGCAGAAAGCTTCAAGCTTCTCACGAGACAATGCCTTTGTGAAAAGATCTGCAAGGTTGTCCTGTGTTGGCACATAAGCCAAGCTGATCTCTCGTGCTGGGAGCCTCTCCCTGACATAGTGGTAATGCACCTCAATGTGCTTTGTGCGAGCATGAAAAACTGGGTTCCTGGCAATTGCCAATGCGTTCTGACTGTCAGTGTACATAGTGTTGGCAGTGTCTTGTCCAACACCCAAATTAGCCATAAGGCGTCTGAGCCATACACACTCAACCGTAGCTGTGAAGACTGCCCTGTACTCAGCCTCACAACTCGAAGTGGCCACAGTAGGTTGCTTCTTGCTCAACCATGATGTACATGAACTGGCAAGCATGAAACAAAAACCACTTGTGGACACTCGCGTGTCAAAACAAGCAGCCCAATATGAGTCCGAAAAAGCATGTAAGTCTGGCGGCAATGATCCCCCCTTGGGATAAAACAAGCCAAGATGTAAAGTGCCACTAAGGTAGCGAAAAATCCTCTTGACAGCCTGCCAATGCTTAGACCCTGGGCTATGCATAAATCTGGTGACCTATGAGACTGCAAACTGAATATCTGGCCTCGTGTTGCATACATAAATGAGGCAGCCACAAGTAGTTTGGTAAAGAGTGACATCAACAAGATCGCCAGCATCATGTAGACTCAACTTCAAACCTGTTTCCATGGGAGTGGCAATAGGTTTGCAATCCTCAAGTCCAAATTTACATAGCAATGTCTCTATGTAACTTCTTTGACACAAGGCAATACCACCATCACACTGCTTAAACTGTAAACCCAAGTAATGATGCAACAACCCCAAATCTTTCATCTTGAAAGTAGCATTCAAATCAGCCTTAAATTCAGCAATATGTCTCTCATTTGGTCCAGTGATCAGCAAATCATCGACATAAAGAACCACAATGAGAAGTACATCACCCTCACACTTTACATACAATGTGCTTTCTGTTGGACTGTTACGAAAGCCTCGTTTAACCAAATGAGTGTTAGATTTCTCATACCAAGCACGATGAGATTGCTTCAACCCATACAAAGCCTTCTTACATCTGCACACTTTTTCCTCTTGTCCTTTTATGACAAAACCGCGAGGCTGTGTTACATAAACTTCCTCAAATATGTCACCATTCAAGAAACCAATAACAATGTCTGATTCAAGAAAGCAATAACAATGTCTGATTGATGTACATCCCAACCAAAATGAGCTGCCAATGCACATAGAAAATGCACAGTAGTCATACGGCAAGTGAGAGCAAAAGTCTTCATAATCTATGCCTTTTCGTTGTGCATAACCCTTTGCAACAAGTCGAGCCTTATGGCGATCAATCTCACCATCCGGCTTGCGTTTCAACTTGTAAACCCACTTCGTACCAATGGCCTTTTTGCCAGGAGGCAAATCACATAAAGTCCATGTGTCATTTTCTATAAGTGCATCATATTCTGATTGCATGGCAGTTATTCAATTTTTGGAATTCTGTGCTTCATCAAAAGACAGAGGATCCTCAACATCATGTAAGCTAGACACAGCCAAAGCATAACAATCTGATGCATAAGATGCATGGCGAGAGCCTGAATGAGTATGACTAGACAAAGGTGCATCCAATTTACTGTCACGCAAAGTGTGCACCAGCCATTTTGGCATACCTCTAGCCTACTTATTTTCAGCCCTTTCCTCATCAAGTACATCATGTACATTTGCATCAGTAATAGGTCGATCTGTAACATTTTCAGAAACCCCCATAGGTTGTACATTTGCCTCATTGGAGATTACATTCGTATTTCCACCACTGAAAAGAGGCAACAAAGTGTCATAAATGTCCTATGAGGCTACATTACTGTCTCTAGTACAGAACAGGAAGGGCTGAACATAATCTTCCACAAACACTACATCCCGTGAAACCAGATTACGCTTTGTTTGGGGATGATATAACCTGTAACCTTTGCTTTCAGTACTATAACCAGAAAAAATACATTTGACAACCTTATCATCCAATTTTCTGCCCTGTGTTTGTGGCACCAAAGCATATGCCAAACAACCAAAAACACGCATGTGCTCAATAGAAGGTTTTCTATCATGCCATGCTTCATATGGAGTTATAGACTGCAAAGATTTCGTAGGACACCTGTTAAGTACATAAGTGGCACACATGATGGCCTCAAGCCAAAAAGAATGCGGCAAAGCTTGACTTTTGACCATACATCGTGCCATTTTCGTCAATGACCTGTTTTTCCTCTCAGCAACACTATTTTGCTGAGGTGTATAAGGCAGTGTACATTGGTGTTTTATCCCACGACTAGCCAGAAATGCATTAAATTCATGAGACATATACTCCCCCCCTCGATCTGAACTGAGGGTGCCCATAGTACATTTCGAGACATTTTCAGCCATAGCCAGAAATTGTGTGAAGCACATAAAAACTTCGGACTTCGCTTTAAGTGGAAATAAGCAGGCATGCCTGGAGTAATCATCAATGAAAGTCACCAAGTAAAGGTAATTGCCAAAGGACGGAGTTTGCATGGGCCCACAAACATCACTATGCACAAGCTACAACCTGCATGTGGCCCAAACTGAACCATCCTTTGGAAACTTAGAACGTTGCATCTTACCCAAAATACAATCTTCACGAACATGTTTGACAGGTGCTTCAAGAGGCGGCAAAGAAGCAACCATATCAGCTTTCTACAAACGCAGCAAACTGGCAAAATTCAGATGACCAATACGTGCATGCCAAAGTTTTGCATCTAAAATAGCCCTTGAATCTGCAACAGCATTTGCAAAATTTTGTCCACACTCGTCATATAAAGTGAGCTTATATAGCCCACGGCACAAAAGGCCAGATGCAACAATTTCATCACCAAAACTGAGATCATGAACTGTACATCTGTCATCCACAAATTTGACTACAAGTCCAAGTCTAGCAAGTACGGATACAGTCAAGAGAAACTCCCTGAAACGGATAAGAGGCATTGTTGGCACAAGTGACTGAATTCCCATGAGGGACAGACTCGAGAGAGGTAAATAATTCATGATGTGAGGTGATGTGCCTTGTAGCACCACTGTCGAAATACCACACATGTGAATCTGCAGCAACTGACAAGCATGCATCATGGACAACAGGATTGTAAGTGCACTCTGCGCTAAAAGCCTATTCTGCATCAACATTAGCATCACAGTCTCCTTTCACAGAAGACTCAACAATGGCTGCATTTGTAGTGGAACCAGCGTTTGCAGTGGAACCACCCTCTTTCTTCTTAGCCTCTTTGGCCTTCAACTTAGGACACGACTTGATCAAGTGATCATTAGCTTTACAATAATGGCAATGCATCTTCTTTTTGCCACTCGCAGCAGAACCGTAAGAAGTGGCTGCATTGCTGTTACCACCCTTTCTTTGAGAAGCAAAAAAAGCCTGTTCAACTGCACGCTACCTAGTCCTGTTTTTTTGGAAAAGTGACTCTTGCAACAACAATGTGCATAATGCATCAAACTTGAAAACTTCAGGATTTCCTTGGGTCATAAGTCTCCAAGTACTAGAAAAAGTCTGGTAAGAATCTGGTAAGGCATAAGAATAGTCTGCACAAGGGAACTGTCTGAAATGACTTCACCTACAAAAATAAGTTGCTCATTGATATCCTTGACACAAGCAAGAAAAGTGTCCATATCATCTTCCTCATACATAATCTTCGACTCCAGCTCTTTACGCAGCAAAGCAATATTAGCCTCATTGCAGCTTGCATAAAGACCTGCTAGAATATCCCAAGCCTTTTTTGCAGATTTCGCTGAACGAATGTGAGGAACAATGGTGCGCTTCACGGACAACGCAATCAATGCATGAGCTTGCGCATCCTTTACATCCCAACGATCTTGTTCTGCCGTAGGCAAAACAACTCTAATAGTAGCAATCCTTGCAGCAAGACCTGCAACATCCTCAACATTGCCCACATCCTCAGAACCAGGACGTACATCAATGCCCTACACAATGTTCGAGACGCCCTTTGACACAATAACATGTTGCATCATATAAGCCCACATAGGGTAGTTGTCCGCATCCAACCTGTCCTCAACAACAAACATCTTGAACACATCTGTGTTATTGTCAGCCATGGCAAATGCTGCACCTGATGTGAAAACTTCCCGAAAATAGGAGAAACAGAGCGGGAACAACACGTGCTATACAGCACAAACCGTAGAAGACTATGAGGCACCTGTTATGCAGACAACGGCACTGACAAAAATTCTGCACAAAATGACGAAATAGCCTGTGGAGTACTGCCTGTAGTGGAAACGGAGGCCGAAATGAGCATGGATAAAAAATCTGAGGAGACTGAGCTCTAGGAGCTCACCCGAAATATTTGTCGACCTGCGAATCTTGCCAAAGCTCAGTGAAATCGAAGAAAGTGAGCAGGCGTGTGCTGGAGCAACTGGCGACTAAGCCCGGGAGGACGCAACCTGCTCTGATACCTATTGTTGGAATTAGGGTTACAGAGAAACGCACACAGCTTGGAGAAGCCAAAGGAAGCTGAAGGCACACAATAGAGAGTGTGTTACTTAGTATGCAATGGAAAGATAGGTAGCCCTAGAAAGGGTGGTAACAGCAATGCAACCACTTCTTATGTTCTTCTGCTAGTGGAAAATCACATGTTCCTAATGCTTCTGTTGGCAACAATTCATTTGGAAATTCTGGTGACAAGGGTAAAAAGAAGATGCGTTGCCAATATTGTAATGCTAATGATCACTTGATCAAGCAGTGTCCTAAGTTGAAGACCAAAGAGGCTAAGAAGAAAGAGGGTGGTTGCACTGCAAATGCTGGTTCCACTACAAATGCAGCCATTGTTGAGTCTTCTGTGAAAGGAGACTGTGATGAAGATGTTGATGAAGAATGGGCTTTTAGTGCAGTGCACTTACAATCCTGCTGTCCATGATGCATGCATGTCAGTTGCTGCAGATTCACATGTGTGGTATTTCGATAGTGGTGCTACAAAGCACATTACCTCACATCGTGAATTGTTCACCTCTCTTGAGTCTGTCCCTCATAGGAATTCAGTCACTTGTGCCAACAATGCCTCTTATCCGGTTCAGGGAGTTGGAAAGATTGTGCCATAACCGGCGGACCTAGTGTGTTCACACACATCACTACCATATGTATATGGTAACAAATCCCCCCTAGAGTGATGCGGTGAACGAGAGCTGGGACATGAGTAAAGGGAAGTGCCATGCCCTGAGGACATGATCAGTCCACAAAGGGGAGTAAGCCCAAAGCTTTGCGGAAGCTTCAAGCTTCTCACGAGACAATGCGTTTGTGAAAAGATCTGCAAGGTTGTCCTGTGTTGGCACATAAGCCAAGCTGATCTCTCGTGCTGGGAGCCTCTCCCTGACATAGTGGTAATGCACCTCAATCTGCTTTATGCGAGCATGAAAAAATGGGTTCCTGGAAACTGCCAATGCGTTCTGACTGTCAGTGTACATAGTTTTGGCAGTGTCCTGTCCAACACCCAAATCAACCATAAGGCGTCTGAGCCATACACACTGATTCGTAGCTGTGAAGACTGCCCTGTACTCAGCCTCACAACTCGAAGTGGACACAATAGGTTGCTTCTTTCTCAACCATGATGTACATGAACTGCCAAGCATGAAACAAAAGCCACTTGTGGACACTCGCGTGTCAAAACAAGTAGCCCAATATGAGTCCGAAAAAGCATGTAAGTCTGGCGGCAATGATCCTCCCTTGGGATAAAACAAGCCAAGATGTAAAGTGCCACTAAGGTAGCGGAAAATCCTCTTGACAGCCTGCCAATGCTTAGACCCTGGGCTATGCATAAATCTGCTGACCTGTGAGACTGCAAACTGAATATCTGGCCTTGTGTTGCATACATAAATGAGGCAGCCACAAGTACTTTGGTAAAGAGTGACATCAGCAGGATCGCCAGCATCATGTAGACTCAACTTCAAACCTGTTTCCATAGGAGTGGCAATAGGTTTGCAATCCTCAAGTCCAGACTTACATAGCAATGTCTCTATGTAACTTCTTTGACACAAGGCAATACCACCATCACACTGCTTAAATTGTATACCCAAGTAATGATGCAATAGCCCCAAATCTTTCATCTTGAAAGTAGCATTCAAATCAGCCTTAAATTCAGCAATATGTCTCTCATTTGGTCCAGTGATGAGCAAATCATCGACATAAAGAACCACAGTGAGAAGTACATCACCCTCACGCTTTACATACAATGTGCTTTCTGTTGGAATGTTACGAAAGCCTCATTTAACCAAATGAGTGTTAGATTTCTCATACCAAGCACGAGGAGATTGCTTCAACCCATACAAAGCCTTCTTACATCTGCACACTTTGTCCTCTTGTCCTTTTATGACAAAACCGCGAGGCTGCGTTACATAAACTTCCTCAAATATGTCACCATTCAAGAAAGCAGTAACAATTTCTGATTGATGTACATCCCAACCAAAATGAGCTACCAATGCACATAGAAAACGCACAGTAGTCATACGGCAAGTGGGAGCAAAAGTCTCTTCATAATCTATGCCTTTTTGCTGTGCATAACCCTTTGCAACAAGTCGATACCTGTAAGCTAGACACAGCCAAAGCATAACAATCTGATGCATAAGATGCATGGCGAGAGTCTGAATGAGTATGACTAGACAAAGGTGCATCCAGTTTACTGTCACGCAAAGTGTGCACCAGCCATTTTGGCATACCTCTAGCCTGCTTATTTTCAGCCCTTTCCTCATCAAGTACATCATGTACATCTGCATCAGTAATAGGCTGATCAATAACATTTTCAGAAACCCCCATAGGTTGGACATTTGGCTCATTGGAGATTACATTCGTATTTCCACCACTGAAAAGAGGCAACAAAGTGTCATAAATGTCATGTGAGCTTACATTACTGTGTCTAGTACATGACAGGAAGGGTTGAACAGAATCTTCCACAAACACTACATCCCGTGAAACCAGAATACGCTTTGTTTGCGCATGATATAACCTGTAACCTTTGCTTTCAGTACTATAACCAGCAAAAATACATTTGAAAACCTTATCATCCAATTTTCTGCCGTGTGTTTGTGGCACCAAAGCATATGCCAAATAGCCAAAAACACGCATGTGCTCATAGAAGGTTTTCTATCATGCCATGCTTCATACGGAGTAATAGACTGCAAAGCTTTCGTAGGACACCCCCTAAGTACATAAGTGGCACACATGATGGCCTTAAGCCAAAAAGAATGCGGCAAAGCTTGACTTTTGACCATACATCGTGCGATTTCCGTCAGTGACCTGTTTTTCCTCTCAGCAACACCATTTTGGTGAGGTGTATAAGGCACTATACATTGGTGTTTTATCCTACGACTAGCCAGAAATGCATTAAATTCATGAGACATATACTCCCCCCCTCGATCTGAACGGATGGTGCCCATAGTACATTTCGAGACATTTTCAGCCATAGCCAGAAATTGTTTGAAGCACATAAAAACTTCGGACTTTGCTTTAAGCGGAAATACGCATGCATGCCTGGAGTAATCATCAATGAAAGTCACCAAGTAAAGGTAATTGCCCAAGGACGGAGTTTGCATGGGCCCACAAACATAACTATGCACAAGCTACAACCTGCATGTGGCCCAAACTGAACCATCCTTTGGAAACTTATAACCTTCTATCTTACCCAAAATACAATCTTCACAAACATGTTTGACAGGTGCTTCAAGAGGCAGCAAAGAAGCAACCATATCAGCTTTCTACAAACGCAGCAAACTGGCAAAGTTCAGATGACCAAAACGTGCATGCCAAAGTTTTGCATCTGAAATAGCCCTTGAATCTGCAACAATATTTGCAAATTTTTTTCCACACTCGTCATATAAAGTGAGCTTATATAGCCCACGGCACAAAAGGCCAGATGCAACAATTTCATCACCAAAGCTGAGATCATGAACTGTACATCTGTCATCCACAAATTTGACTACAAGTCCAAGTCTAGCAACGACGGATACAGACAAGAGAAACTCCTTGAACCGGATAAGAGGCATTGTTGGCACAAGTGACTGAATTCCCATGAGGGACAGACTCGAGAGAGGTAAACAATTCAAGATGTGAGGTAATGTGCTTTGTAGCACCACTGTCGAAATACCACACATGTGAATCTGCAGCAACTGACAAGCATGCATCATGGACAACAGGATTGTAAGTGCACTCTGCGCTAAAAGCCCATTTTGTATCAACATCAGCATCACAGTCTCCTTTCACAGAAGACTCAACAATGGCTGCATTTGTAGTGGAACCAGCGTTTGCAGTGGAACCACCCTCTTTCTTCTTAGCCTCTTTGGCCTTCAACTTAGGACATGACTTGATCAAGTGATCATTAGCTTTACAATAATGGCAACTCATCTTCTTTTTGCCACTCGCAGCAGAACCGTAAGAAGTGGCTGCATTGCTGTTACCACCCTTTCTTTGAGAAGCAAAAAAAGCCTGTTCAACTGCACGCTACCTAGTCCTGTTTTTTTTGGAAAGTGACTCTTGCAACAGCAATGTGCATAATGCATCAAACTTGACAACTTCAGGATTTCCTTGGGTCATAAGTCTCCAAGTACTAGCAAAAGTCTGGTAAGAATCTGGTAAGGCATGAAGAACAGTCTGCACAAGGGAACTGTCTGAAATGATTACACCTACAGAAATAAGTTGCTCATTGATATCCTTGACACCAACAAGAAAAGTGTCCATATCATCGTCCTCATGCATAATCTTCGACTCCAACTCTTTACGCAGCAAAGCAATATTAGCCTCATTGCGGCTTGCATAAAGACCTGCTAGAATATCCCAAGCCTGTTTTGCAAATTTTGCTAAATGAATGTGAGGAACAATGGTACGCTTCACGGACAACACAATCAATGCATGAGCTTGCGCATCCTTTACCTCCCAATGAGCTTGTTCTGCCGTAGGCAAAACAACTCTAATAGCAGCAATCCTTGCAGCAAGACCTGCAACATCCTCAACATCGCCCATATCCTCAGAACCAGGACGTACATCAATGCCCTGCACAATGTTCCAGACGCCCTTTGACACAAGAACATGTTGCATCATATAAGCCCACATAGGGTAGTTTTCCCCATCCAACCTGTCCTCAACAGCAAACATCTTGAACACATCTGTGTTATTGTCAGCCATGGTAAATGATGCACCTAATGTGAAAACTGCCCGAAAATAGGAGAAATGGAACGGGAACAACACGTGCTATATAGCACAAACCGTAGAAGACTATGAGGCACCTGTTATGCAGACAACGGCACTGACAAAAATTTTGCACAAAATGACGAAATAGCCTGTGCAATACTGCCTGTAGTGGAATCGGAGGCCGAAATGAGCTCGAATCAAAAATCTGAGCAGAGTGAGCTCTAGGAGCTCACCCGAAATATTTGTCGACCTGCGAAGCTTGCCAAAGCTCACTGAAATCGGAGAAAGTGAGCAGGCGTGTGCTGGAGCAATTGGCGACTAAGCCCGGGAGGACGCAACCTGCTCTGATACCTATTGTTGGAATTAGGGTTACAGAGAAATGCACACAGCTTGGAGAAGCCAAAGGAAGCTGAAGGTACACAATAGAGAGTGTGTTACTTAGTATGCAATGGAAAGATAGGTAGCCCTAGAGTGATGGACGTATATACAATGCTCGGGGGAAAAAACCTATTCACACACATCACTACCACATGTATATGGTAACAACAACGTCCAGTTGAACATGCTTTTATTGCTGCTCAAGGAAAGGGTGGTAACAGCAATGCAGCCACTTCTTATGTTCTTTTGCTAGTGGAAAATCACATGTTCCTAATGCTTCTGCTGGCAAAAATTCATTTGGAAATTCTGGTGACAAGGGCAAAAAGAAGATGCGTTGCCAATATTGTAAAGCTAATGATCACTTGATCAAGCAGTGTCCTAAGTTGAAGACCAAAGAGGCTAAGAAGAAAGAGGGTGGTTGCACTGCAAATGCTGGTTCCACTACAAATGCAGCCATTGTTGAGTCTTCTGTGAAAGGAGACTGTGATGATGCTGTTGATGAAGAATGGGCTTTTAGTGCAGTGCACTTACAATCCTGCTGTCCATGATGCATGCATGTCAGTTGCTATAGATTCACATGTATGGTATTTCGATAGTGGTGCTACAAAGCACATTACTTCACATCGTGAATTGTTCACCTCTCTCGAGTCTGTCCCTCATGGGAATTCAGTCACTTGTGCCAACAATGCCTGTTATCCGGTTTAGGCACAATCTTTCTGGCTATGACTGAAAATGTCTCAAAATGTACTATGGAGACCCTCCGTTCCGATCAAGGGGGGAGTATATGTCTCATGATCCGGTTTAGGCACAATCTTTCTGGCTATGACTGAAAATGTTTCAAAATGTACTATGGAGACCCTCCGTTCCGATCAAGGGGGGGAGTATATGTTTCATGAATTTAATACATTTTTGGCTAGTCGTGGGATAAAACACCAATTTATAGTGTCTTATACACCTCAACAAAAAAGTGTTGCTGAGAGGAAAAACAAGTCACTTATGGCGGATAGGCACGATGTATGGTCAAAATCCAAGCTTTGCCGCATTCTTTTTGGCTTGAGGCCATCATGTGTGCCACTTATGTACTAAACAGGTGTCCTACAAAATCTTTGCAGCCTATTACTCCATATGAAGCATGGCATGATAGAAAGCCTTCTATTGAGCACATTGTGTTTTTGGCTGTTTGGCATATGCTTTGGTGCCACAAACATAACGCATAAAATTGGATGATAAGGATTTCAAACGTATTTTTGTTGGTTATAGTGCTGAAAGCAAAGGTTACAGGTTGTATCATCCACAAACAAAGCGTATTCTGGTTTCACGGGATGTTGTGTTTGTGGAAGATTCTGTTCAGCCCTTGCTGTCATGTACTAGAGACAGTAACGTAAGCTCAAAGGACATTTATGACACTTTGTTGCCTCTTTTCAGTGATGGAAATATGATTGTAAATTCCAATGAGGCAAATGTACAGCCTATGGGGGTTTATGACAATGGTACAGATCAGCCTATTACTGATGCAGATGTACATGATGTACTTAATGAGGAAAGGGCTGAAAATGAGCACGCTAGAGGTATGCCAAAATGGTTGGTGCATACTTTGCGTGACAGTAAATTGGATGCACCTTTGTCTAGTCGTACTTGTTCAGGTTCTTGCCATGCATCTTATGCATCAGATTGTTATGCTTTGGTTGTGTCTAGCCTATATGATGTTGAGGAACCTCTGTCTTTTGATGAAGCACAGAATTCAGAAAAGTGGATGGCTGCCATGCAATTAGATGATACACTTATAGAAAATGACACATGGACTTTATGTGATTTGCCTCCTGGCAAAAAGGCCATTGGTACAAAGTGGGTTTACAAGTTGAAACGCAAGCAGGATGGTGAGGTTGATCGCCATAAGGCTCGACTTGTTGCAAAAGGGTATGCGCAACAAAATGGCATAGATTATGAAGAAACTTTTGCTCCCACTTGTTGTATGACTACTGTTCATTTTCTATGTGCATTGGCAGCTCATTTTGGTTGGGATGTACATCAATTAGATATTGTTACTTCTTTCTTGAATGTTGACATATTTGAGGAAGTTTATATGCAACCTCGCAGTTTTCTCAAGAAAGGACAAGAGGACAAAGTGTGTAGATGTAAGAAGGCTTTGTATGGGTTGAAGCAATCTCCTCGTGCTTGGTATGAGAAAGCTGACACTCATTTAGTCAAACAGGGCTTTCGTCTAACAGTCCAACAGAAAGCACATTGTATGTCAAGCGTGAAGGCAATGTACTTCTCATTGTTGTTCTTTATGTGGATGATTTGCTGATCATTGGATTCAAATTACAAAGGAGACGTTGTCCGCTTTTTTTTGGAATTAAATGATGTAAATATTATTGTAATAAATGGCTCATTCTTTAAACTTAATATTTGGTCTACGTTATGTTGTTGTTGTAATTTTTGACACCAATAACAAGGGGAGGGAGTCGTTGACACCTGTCTTCCCAAGTAATGCCAGTTCTCACAGGCTTGTTTTTCTTGGATGGTGACATGTAAGAGAATTTTTCCTTGGGGTTACATGACAATTGCAACAATAATAGAAGATCATCCACCGTTTGGTTATTTTTATTAGTAATAGATAACCCTTGTATATGATTTTTTGATAATAACATGTAATACACTATATGTCAGTGTCAGGTCTAAATGTCAATTGTAGTCTTAACTTTATCTACTTGTTATCTAATGTATACATAAGGTTCGGTTATTTACAAGTTAATTGGTCTCTAGTCCCATTGTATGGTTCAATAGTTTGTGAAATTAAACTATTGTTAGATAATCATTCTTAAATGCACACACACATGTTTCTAGCTAGCCTTTGGTTGAAGAAGGTTTTTTGGGTTCAACCTCAAAGACTTTGATAGAGAGGAGAGGAGAAATTTTCTCAACAAATGGAAATAGCTACACAGAGGTGCTCAAAGACAATGCTGGTGGTGGGGAAATCCAAAATCACAAGGCAAATGTGTGGAAATCACTTGATAAATTCTTGCACTATGTAGAGCAGCATTTTGGGATGAAAGTAAGCCCACATCATTTCAAGCAGCCTTGCTGTGGATTGGAATAAGGCATACCTGGTAGGGTGGGGTGGGCATGGCAAGGATAGAGCCAATAGCCTATTTGAGCTACAACAATGGACTTATAGACGACTCATCCATAGAGCAAGGCAAAAAAAACTTCTTAAGAGCTAAGAAATTACACGTTCTTTACAACACATCCACAAAGAAAAAATACAAAGAGCTTGGGGAAACTCAAATGTGGGGGAGCACCATGCAAGATGGTGACAATCACGAGTCCGGAGTGGAAGAAGATGGGTGTGAGCCCGTCACATTTATCCTTTTGACACACATCCCTCTTCTTCTCTTTGTAACTCTTCGATGTGAAACCCCCTTAGACAAACTCTTTCCTCTATTGATAGGAGTATCCTTGCAGGCATCAAGCGTCTTCCTTTCCTAAAAAACAACCTTTTGCTATATGGATCGAAGCTATTGTGGTCTTTAACTCGTGCTGCCAGAGCCTTAGTTGTGTAGGATAGGAAATACGGGGCTTTGAGTGCTTGGCACCCATACCCAATTCCAAAGACGTGTAGTGCAAACTGTTTCTCTATCAAAATTATCCTTTCTACATTCAATGGCAAGGGATACCCACCACACAATCCTAATTACTTTCATTGCAAACAGTGGGAACTTTGTATTGTCCTCATAGTATCCCTTGTGGTAAATTATGATCTGCAAAACAATATTAAAACATTCATGGATCATAAGTGAGGTGAGTACAATAGAGTCAAGTCCTTGAATTGTTTCTACAGACTGTTTTGTGGTTGAAACGCCTGATGTAGTGAGACAATGCCACATACTTGCCTTGTACTCCACTGATAAGGCCTTGCCTTGTGCCTCCAACTCTTCTAAGGAATCTATCATCATATACAAGCACCTATCAACAAGAAAATGGATCTCAATATTTCATAACTACCATCTCCAAAAACATCAGAAAGCCTAAAAATAATTATCATTTGATTCTCATCCATTTTCAACATGGACCTTCCCCACAAGTGAATAAAGAACCTATTTGCTATCTAGGCTATAGGCGGCACAGGGATGCCTACCTATTTGCTATCTAGGCTATAGGCGGCACGGGGATGCCTATGTTTTCTAAGCCAAGTTGTCTTGTGGTCAATTGAAACTGTTCCTCTATTGGCAAATTGGCTTCTGTGGACTTTGGTTCATTCAACATATCTTTGAGCAATTGTCGCCCTGGAGTGAACTGTGTGTCGTGGATAGTTGTGTCAACGAGGAGTTGTTGGTCCACTCCATCCTCCACAGATCCCATGCCTACCTCACAAAAATTAGTGATTGCAGACAAGAAATACTCCTCCCATATATTCAACTCATGCATAATATCCGTGAGCAAAATGTAGTGAATGTCGCTTGCCATATCAAAGCTGCGAGCGCTAATCAGTGGCACAAATCCTTCCTCATTTGGGCTATCTTGCTTGCTTCCTAATGCTGCATTTGCAAGAGAAACAAGATTTAAGCTTGTATCAAATGTTTCCTTTAATACCTCTACTGACTCTGCTTTTAAGTCAAATTGTACCTCCACATCCTCTACGTCGTCCTCTTGTGCCCCAATGGGCAACTACCAAAATTTGATGAATGACTGAGAAGCCTCCCATGCACCATCCATCAACAAGTGCAAGTAACAGACAAACACGTGGTTGAATTCCACTAAGCGACACTTTTTAGAGTTCCTTGAGAATCTATCTTGGATAAGCAGTGCAGTGGAGGGACACCTTTCTAGATAGCAATTTAGTCGCCTTGTTGCATGCTTCTTAGGGGCAAGATTGCTTGGGTGCACATATTACATGCCATCAATTGTCAGGGAGTTGTCACAAATGATTGCTTCATACTATTGCAAATGCATTTCTAGATACTTAATTAAGCAATCAATGATCCACTCGATAGAAAATTGTCATTAATCATTCTTGATAGCTCTAGTGCACAATGATGAGCATGGGTGCTATATAAGAACATGCATAGTTTTTCTTCACATGTTTTCTCCCCTTCATCATTCAACTCAGGGACTATGCTCCTCATGTCTGAAAGAAATAGCAAACCAAACTAATCTTCCATATATATTGAATGGAAATGGGTGTCAGAACCAAGCAAATAAGGACCATGGAGCATCCCCCAAGGTCCATATTCCCCTGGTTCTGACCCATGTGTTGAGGTCATTACATGTCATGCAATGTGGGTCAGAACCAGGTGAATAGGGGGCCTAGAGAATCCCTTAAGGCCCTTGTTTGCTTGGTTGCGACCCATGTGTTCAGGTTATTACAAGTCACATTGTACCCATGTATTTGTAGCACAAAGGGTCACAACCAAGCAAATTTGGAGCTTGGAGAATTCCCCCAAGGTCCCTATTTGCCTTGTTCAGACCCATGGCCACCAAACATTTGTTACAAGTTTTCCCTTATGCTATGGTCACATGAGGCTTAGTTATCAGTAATAGATAACTAAGCTAGCTATACCCAAACATAACATTAAATGAATAAGTAACCCCTTGCATGGTCATGCAAGGCTTAGTTATTCATTCAACCTCCCAACTATGCCTTGAACCTCACAACTTACTGTTATATGCAACTATGCAAGGCCATTTGTAACTATGCGAATTTTGGCGTAGTAGCCTCAATAACATCTTACTAATAAGTATCCATCACGTGACCACAACATTACCCTACTACTCAAACCTCAAACCTCCTAACCCTAATGAAAACTTTCCCTTGTAGTGTTGTTCCCCTTGTGCCCTAGCATCATGACGTAGAGGCTTCAATGCGCGCAGAGGTGAAACACAGAGACAAATCCATGGCGAGAGAGAGAGAGAGAGAGAGAGAGAGAGAGAGAGAGAGAGAGAGAGAGAGAGAGAGAGAGAGAGAGAGAGAGAGAGAGAGAGAGAGAGAGAGAGAACTTGTCATGGCAATATCCAATGGCATCAAGGTGGATGATGATGTGGCACGTAACAAGCACAAAGCTTTGGAGGTAGTTGAGAGCAAGCTCGCCAGATGGCAAAGTCAAGGGCGAGCGCGCTGTTTTTGCTATTTGGAGATGGAGATGGTGACTGCAAGGGCAATTGATTTTTGATATTTCTCTCTCCCTTCTGAGTCCAAGTGACCACACCAAAGAGTAACTCAAAAAAGGCACATGGGTTGTACTAGCAAGGACAACCAATGTAAAACGCAATAAACGGACTCACATTCTCATGCAGTAAGTATGATCAACCACCATCAAATTAGAAATGTGGCTCATTATGAGGTGCATGCTCCAAAGTTCAGTGTCTTTTTACGCCCTGAGCCTTTGAATGCAACTACTCTTGCTTGCAATGCTTGTGCTCCCAACCCTCTTTCCGCATCCTCTTCTGCCTCTCTTGTGCTGAACTACACACATTGCAAAGGTATGCTTTTGTGCGGTGTTGATTTTTTAAGTCAATACCAAGTGTAGAAGGGAAGAATTGTGTTTGGAGCTCTTCTTTGCTTGGTACTGACCATCATGCTTGCAGTTTTTGTGCTTGTGACTTGGAGCTCCCTTTTGTGATAAGGACGTTTTCTCATAGAGTGTGGTGTGGTTTTTATGTTTTTTTTAGAGATGGATTGTGAAATGCCCAGGCCTAGAAGAGCGACAAGTGATTACTTGCATGCTCAAGCAAGAAGGCATCGATACAAGGGGCATAGATGCATCCTACAAGACCTGGGAAGGACTGAATGACACATGTAGATGGCCATTCTGTGGCTTCCATTTCAGTGAGTAGCGAGGGAGGTATGTGAGCATTTGAGAGTGGGCATGCAATGGGCTAGCATTGCTCTTCTTTGCTAGCAAGACATTGCAAAAGACTACCTCATTGAGTTCTTCACCCTGGCTACATGCTAACTGCCCATGCTCATCACTTTACAATTATGCCTCGGGATTTTGATACCCTTCAAAGGCTGCGATTACTACGTGTGATGCTTTAGCTAGTGCCTATCCAGGACAATTGAACCATGGATATTCTTATTCTCCCCCCTCTCCATCCTCTTGCGCGATAGAATGAGACTTCATCGGTTTCTCACAACAGGGATACCCGATCATGGGTTAGGAGACAGAGTCACTCCTCAGTCTAGACGGATGGGCATGCAATTTTTGATCCTAGGGGAGTCCCCGAGCCAGGTACAACTCCCCCCCAGGAGCTTGAGCCAATCATGTAGAGCCTAAGCCATCCAAGGAAGAGCTAGAGCCAACCAAGGCAGAGCCATAGCATATGCCAAAAGACTGGCCTCTTTTAGAGGAAACCAATACTAATAAACGATGAAGAACTGCAACTGTTGGAAAATTCAGCACCAGTTCTTGCAAAGATTCACTTACCAGGTAGATCAGAGGAAGACTGTATTTTCAATCTTGATTGATAAGAGTTCATGTGCATACATGATCTTGCCAACATACACGCAATGGATGCAGTCATCAACCTTGCTATGTGGTATGCTTTAAGGTCATTATAGATCACACAATTGGGGTCAGAACCAAGAAAATAGGAACCTTGGAAAATAGGAACCAAGAAAATAGGAACCCTCAAAAATTTTCCAAGGCCCCTATTTGCTTAGTACTGACCCATATCCACTAAGCAATAGGATCACTAGCATTTATTCATGTTAAACATGTGATCTTGCTTTTGTCTGTGGACATCTAAGACAAAATATCCATAGTGGATCTACTTATCTCAACTATGCTTCACAACAACGACATTTCATTTTTGGCACTACCAAAAGAGGCCCCATTTTGATAGCGGCAACACCTGCAAACTTTCCAGAGAGCTCATTTTTTAGTAGGAGAGAGTACACCCCCAAATTTGAGTGACCATAACTCTCTCATCTTTTATCAGTTTTTAGCCTATGGATGCTCTACAAACATCTACTCAAGAGGAGGTACGTCTTTATGTCCTTGGTTTCTCCTAATTCCAAGTGTGCTTCATGCAAGAAGGGTTCTTAATAAATTTTTACAAGTGCTTATCACAAGTGGTTTCGGTGGTGCAATAGTTCTTCTTTCTGACGGTGTGACTCGTGCAAGGCTATAGAGGCACTCATTTTCCTTGTTGTTTGCACGCTAACAACGTTGAGTGTGGATTGCCATTGTATGTAAGATTGTGGAGCCATTTTTGCATTTCTACTCATTGGCATTGAGTAGTGTTAAGGTTTATGGTTTAGAGTCCTCTTTTGGAGACTTTAGTGGTTGAGTTGGACTCTCAATTTGACAGGTTTTGTCATTTTGGACACAATTTGGTGTTCTTGTACCCGCTCTAGCAAGAGTAAGGATTGCGTATGCTAGTGTGGATACAGACTTTGCCAGCCATTGGTTTCACAAATTTTTTGCAGACTTTTGTAGGTAGTTTCTCTTGTGGGATTCGTTTTGATCTAGTTTGCTCTCTACTTGAGTGTATGGTTATGCGCTTTACACTCGGTTGAGCAGTTTGTCCCAGATTATATGCTTGCAATTTGTAGATTGTGGAGTTATTCTATCCATATGTGAGCATCGATTTTGATGCGTTTGATCATGTTTTTTTTCCGAGAAAGAGATCCTTCTATTAGTTAATGAAACTGCACATAAGGCTACAACCACCTCTACTAGAGAGGGCTACAACAATCATAAGGGGAGACTCTCCCAATGAAAAAAGAGAATATGTACGATGAGGCTAAATCAGGAGATTGGAGGAGGGAAAAGCTGCACAGGTAGTGCCATTTGAGCCCACCCTAGACCATGGTGACGAAAGGCCCAGGGCACCAGAGTTGAAGGAACACGACTCTACTCTCTCGCATGCGGTCCGAACTACCTTGGAGTCTCTCAAACTATCCCCTGAGAGTATGGATCAGCTCTAGCCAAAATCTCAAACAGTCTCTGCTGGTGGCACAAGGAGAGCCTCAAAGATGCAAAAGCAGCGGGCCTGCCAGATGAACCAGAGTGTCATTTAGGCTACAGATGAGCTCCCAACACACCTCTCTCTCATTGCACCACTCTTATGGAGTGAGCTATGTAGCAGGCTCGAGTGTAGGTCAACCCCCCCGTATCACTATCATCCTGCTGGTGGAGGATAGCTCAAACTGTAACGCAGGGCCCATGAGAGTGGACCAAGCAGATGCCCCCCAAGTGTACTGCCATGCCTTGGAAAGAGCTAGCATCAGTCGAAGGACCCGAAGCCAAACCTGTTGTGCCATAGGGAAGTCCCAAAGACAGTAATGCTGACTCTCCAAAGGATGATCACAAGCTGCACATGCTTCCGAGAGGCCACTATGTACAACCCAACTCCCCAGTGCTACAGCTCTATGTGGAACCATCCACTAGAACAACGTGACTCACCGTGGCTATCTGGCGTCCCACAAACTCGCCCAAAAAGCTAACAAGAACTCAATTGTGAGACCCTCCTCCTGCCAATGAGCTGCTGCAGTAGGACGAGCCTCTCTCCGTGATGCCAGTATGTGACGTGCCAATCGAACAATGTACTGAAAGAAAGGGACACCAAGATGATTGACTAAGGAAAAAGGGTCCCTCCAGAACCACTCTCCAGGATCCCATTGCACTCGTGCTAGTGAACAACTCTTCCAAGCCCACAGCCTCCAGTGGCCCGTCTCAAGAGCTACTGGGTCAGGATCTATGACACAAGTCCTCCCATAGATGCCCACCACTTGAATCCTTTGAAAACAACACTTTGGAACATGTGGGGCCTCTACTAAGACTCTATGTAATCAACCCTTGCCCTGTAGCTCTAAAAACATGGAGGGTATAGTCTTTGAGCAAGCTCGAACTGCGATGAGAACCTCCAATCACGTGAAGGCTCCCATACATCTGGGTGATGCTGACTCAAGAGGTGTAAGCCACTCAGCTGGTATAGCCTCTGTAATGTCCTTACACATGCTCTACACCCCTCTCATGCCCTATTAGCTGGATGCTTTCAATCTCCTATGACAAACCTACGAACTGTAACTAGTCAACTAAAGTGCGTGTTGGACCCTGTGCCATGGGACCCCAAGAAATATGAGGGCTACTACCAACTAAGTGGCATGTCTACGTGTTGACCACGGGGTTTCAAACAAGGGGCTGTCTCAGGCGCTCCTCCATGTAAGTAGACTGGTGCTGCTCCAGGCCTCTTGGCAGCTGCTCCAAAGAGCAAAGCAGGCTCACAGAAAAATGGTCCTCTAGTCTCCTGCTCAGGCCAACTCTGTGCATCTCTATGAAAATCCATTTAGTGGAAGGTCTCCAAGGGCCTCCAGCCTGAGGCACTCTAGCTCTAAGCCTCTGAAGCAAAAACTCCTTCCATGGCTCCTCCCTTGGAAGCAGTCCTCTGACAAACTTCCCAATCTAGAAAATTGCAAAAAAAATAATCAGGCATCCATTTAGCATCTTCTCTAGGGTGGCCTTTAAAAGTCAAAAGATAACGATTATAGACCATGCCAATACATGGTGGTGGTTTCATGATCAACCATTTGGTCAGGGATGAATAGCTCTTCTTGATCTACAAGTGTGGGTGGTTCCTCATAAATATGATTTGTAGGTAGGGGTCCTTGCAAGGGTCGTAATAAACTAATGTGAAATGCATTGTGAATGTGCCAATGTGAAAGTAATTCTAAAGAAATAAAACATCATTGATCACATCAAATATTTTGAATGGACCATATAAACAAAGAGCAAGCTTGACAAAAACATTTGTATCAACACTTTTAATTCTTCTCTTTTCAATTCAATGCATAACATAATCTCCTTCTTTAAATTCACGTGCTTTGCGGATTATTAGCATGCTTAGCGTATAATTCTTGTGAACGCTTAATAACAAAATGTACACTTTCATAAATTTCATGACAATATTTTTGAATAAGTACAACCTATCAGTACATCTAACGAAGATGCAAAAAAGCACCATGTGATGTGGGATTGCTATTTTCTATTCATCACCACTTGTCAAAGTCCCATTTCCTACATCCATAAGTCATTCTCTGCAGGCAAAATTTGCAACATCACCATGTCCCACATGCATGTTGTGTGTCAATTTAAGAATCTTCCCATGATTCCATAAGTGTGATCAACAAAGTATAGCATCAACAATGTCGGCATGTGCTCCCCTTGAACACCACTGGTAAGGTTTGTCTAAAATCTCCCCCAATGAGTAACACTTTTCCATCGAATTGCTTTCTTGAGCACATGATATCTTGCAAAGACCCATTCAAAGCCTCAAAGGAGTATCGATGCATCGTAGGAGCCTCATCCCACACAATCAACTTGCATAGTCTAAGCAATTTGGCAAGCTAACTGTGAACGGGGATATTGCATGTGCTGCAACTATCGAGCTCCAAGGGTATCTTGAACCTGGAATGTCCCGTGCATCCATTCCATAGTAGCAATGATGAAATCCCAAAATATGATGTGGCCAATGCAATTCCTCCTTCTCCACGTACGCGTGACAACAAACAATTGTACAAATATGTTTTTCGAGTCCTTGCAAGTCCATCTAGGGAAAAAGTAGCCCCATCATCAATAATCAATCCATACAAAACTGTCTCAAAAGCAATCCTTTGCATGTGACACAAATAGCTCTAGTGTTATATCAAAGCATTGTTCTTGGAAAAGCAAGTTGTTTTCATCATGTGTCATAAAGCGCTCATTAACCATTGGAATTCTTGGATATTGAGTTTAACTTCGCTCAAATGTTCCAAGAATATTATGCAAATATCTCAACGCATGTCCTTCACCAGCCTATGTAGATCCATCCAAGGACTCATATCTTGACTCCAACTTGTGTTGATAGTCCTCAGACCAAAAAAGTCAAAATCTTTCCCATAAGAGATGAGGGGAGGAGGGTTTAGAAAACAATAGAATGGTCACATAAAAATGTCTCAACTGCAAGCATGTATGTGTACTGTGAGCTTCCTTGATGCAGCCAAACTATTCCTCATCATCCTCCAAAATACCTCTTGGAATGCATGCTACCTTGAATGTTGGGAACAATACACCATTTACAATACGTAGATCCTCAAATGATTTACATCCTTTACAAATGGTCAAAAGCGAACGGACAGAATATCGTTTACTTGCAAAAGACTACTCAAAACACATCTTCCCAATAGGGTCCCCGAGACGTCTCTTCGTCCATTTTTTGGAACCAAAATTCCATACCCATGTTTGAGTAAAATCAATGTACAAAGCATTGTTTGCATCAAGATTCTCCAAGTTGCATGTGAACCACACTATCAAAGCGGTCTTCTTTGCACCCTCTCCTTGCAAGACATCATTAAGGTTGTCATATCTCAAAATGTCACTATTTGACCGATTGAAACATGCACGATCAATCTTTGGACAACTGATGTGTCATTGTGCAAAGAGAAATTGAAAATTCTCCAGCAAGCCTGATACGTAGCGATCATCTGTGTACATGTTTATCTCATCAACTTTCTCCCTTTCAGCATCCTATATTGATGTATGGAATCTTATAGTTGCCATATCATGCCCCCTGTAGATGTACTTGTAGACATATTTAGCTGGTGAAATTGTATAGCATATCTCAACATTGATATGTGCTTTAATTAGTGTTGACAAAATAGGATTATATGGCATGACCCATCAGTTAACATAGTAGAACCCTTGACCTTGGTGGTGAAGCCATTGTTTTGTCATCCATAAATGAGGTAGCCATTATTATCCATGCTTGTTTGATCAACTTTTTTGTGTGTGTGAATCATGCATGTGCACCATGTGTCCCTTTTGTTTGTGTGTGGGTGTCATGCTTGTCAACCCTCACAAATTTTTTTTTGCTGTCATGCAAGTCTGTATCCGAGTGCGCAAAGGTGTGAAAGCTTAGTCAACTTATCTCTATGAATTTAGTGTAAAAACCTTCAAACATAGTAAGAGCAATTCGAGTTTTAAACTTCATTAAGATCTAATTTTTGAGATTTAACTTACTAAATTTTAGATTTGAAGGTGAAAAAACCTACAAATTTTAGAGAAATCTAGCATCAAAAACTTCAAATATAATCAATTCAGAGAGCATGGCAGCGTGATAGAATGTAGGTGCAGCAGTCCTAGTGGCACCCAAGGCTATTGTGCAAAGGTGTAGAGGTAGCTCATGGTCAAAAGTGGTTGAGGGGGGGGGGGGGGGAGAGAGAGAGAGAGAGAGAGAGAGAGAGAGAGAGAGAGAGAGAGAGAGAGAGAAAGAGAAATTTGGAGAGGAAATGTTTTATTGCGATAAAGAAGGTCACCCAATAGAAAAGCTTAAAGCTTTCAGTAGTTGTCACATAGATATTGTGTATCCCAATGCTTGGAAAAGGGCTAGGTTTAGTGAAATGACATCTACAAATTTTGAGATTTACCTCTAACTTCTAGATTTGAAGGTTAGAACACCTACAAATGTTAGGGAAATTTATTGTACATCCTTCAAATATAGTAAAGATTTACCTTTAAAACATCTCATGTATAGGTCTTACAACTTTTTTGGGAAATGTATTATGTATCTGAGTGCTAAAAGAACACTTTAGATTTAGTGTGATCCCACCTACAATTTTTTGAGATCAACCTCCAAATTATGATTTGAAGATGAGAACACCTACAACTTTTAGAGAAATTTAATGTGGAAACCTTCATATATAGTAAAATTTCCTCTAGAATTTATAGAACGTAAGTTTTCCAAGTTTTTGTGAGACACCCAGTCGATAGCTCAAGGGCTTGGATTTCTCACTCTCTCACACACGCAGTCACTTAGTAGCTCCCTCTCTCAGGCACATAAACTCAATCACTTGAAAGATGGTCGAATCATTTAGTCAATGATGAAATCATTTAGTGCAACATTATCTCTCTCTCTCTCTCTCTCTCTCTCTCTCTCATGCCACCAGTGGTCAATTGCTCCTCTCTCTCGAATCTTTCTCTCACACACACAGTTGCAATTGTGCAAGATCATTTTTTAGGATTGCACAAGAATTAAACCATTGGGGTGTGTGTGTGTGTGTGTGTGCATGCACAAGTGCAATAGTACTATCATTGCAAATGTGTGTGTGTGCACGTGGGTGCGCACACACACATACACACACACACACACACGCAATTGGCAGCTCTTGCAAAGCACGTGCACGCAGATACGGTCTCTCCAATTTTGTGAAGTCTCCTCTTATGCAAATCGTCGAGGTCGTCGGATGGCATTGAATGTGCAGCTTGCATACAATTCTCTTGGGAGAAGAAAGGTGCTTCTTATTGAGAAAAGGGGAAAGCGACACGTGGGTGCCTTCTTTGGCCTTGAAAATTTAAGCCACATCATATACAGTATAGAAGATAAAACTATTCTATTGAGGAAGCTCACTGTGGTCACTTATAGTTCGTAAGACAAGAATCAAGGCACTAACACCCCCCCCCCCCCCCCCCCCCCCCCCCCCCCCCCCCCCCCCCCCCCCCCAATCACTCCTTTCATTGAAAAATTTTACAAAGAGTTATGATTAATTTGTGCTATGCAACAACGGATTAAAACTAATAATGACAAATAAATTTATTTCATTGACAAATTTTAAAAATAGTTATGATCACTTTGTGCTATGCAACAACTGATTCAAACAAATGATGACAAGTAAATTATTTGTATGTTCTAAACCTATCAAAAAGCAAATTACCATAATCATTGAGGTCGCTTCCCTTTACAATTCGCTCGCAACACCCCTACTAAATTTGATCAATACATTATCTCTAATTCTCAAAAGTTGTGAGACAACAATTCCAATCGTTATTTTGGGTGACTTCAATGTTGAAATAAATGCTCAAAATACTTCATACAATTGTCTGTCCTCCACACTAAACAAATGGAGAATCAACCAATTAATAAGAGATGTTACAACTATCCACGGATCATCTCTCAACCACATTTGGGCTAGCTCCACAATCTCCACCTATGAAACAAGGACAAACTTCATGTACTGGTCAGATCACTCATCAACATACATTATGATGACCTATTAACACCTTTAATTTTTTCATTCCACATTCAATCAACTTCAATTAACTTTTTGCAAGCCACCGTGATTCTTCACCTTGTTAACTTTGAAATAGTTCTTTTGCTGTTGTAGGTACACGATAGAGGTGAATAATTCAAGTTGAGATATTACTCTTTTTATTTTTTGGCCAAACCCACAATATGTGGGTGATTGTATTAGATAAAACTAAAAAAGATAATACGTGCTCAGCATAAGCCATGGATGCATACCAGTTCCAATAAACATAACCATCACCATCACCTCAAGGTTGCCACCACTGATCCTGCAAGGTCTACCACTCCCAAAAAAGGACACCCTCAAGATGACTTAGAACCAATACATTAACTTTTTTTCTTTCAAAACATCCCAATTAGGTCATAAGAGGGGAGACCAACCCTGAACACAAGATATCTACAACCATAGAAAACACAAAAGCATACCGCATAAGAGTCAAGAGGGCGGGGCCCTAGTCCCCATCACTAGAAGAGACTCACGGAAGCCACCATATTGCTGCCGCTACCACAAGCTGGTCACATGCCCAATAAGAGTCTTCAAATACTGCCACACCGTACTAGAGAAGGACCACAAAAGGAGCAGAGAGATGACAAATAGCCCACCATCCCACCAACCAAAACTCGATCTGACTCCAGGGTGGTGCCCAAGGTTCCCACAGTAAATCTCGACGTTGTGACCACTGAGCCACATGCCTCCTTTGGCAACAACACCCCAACACATGATTGCAGCCAACCAGACACACACTGTGCTACACTGCATCAGTCAGGACAAAGTCCAAACCACCAACACAAGCATACATGTATGAACCAACATGTTGGGCAAGCAAGCTCCTTTTCAGGAGTGAAGAGAGGGGGGGTCGCTAGGCCCTAGATCCAAAAAAAGAGGTACTGCCAACGAGGTGAGACAACCAAAGCAGAGCTGCGAGAAGCAAGGTCTCCCTCCTTGAGAGAATCCCTTTCCCCTATGACCATAGTCTAACTCCATTTGGCTACCGAGACGGGCACACATATCACTATCTCCCCTATGCCTCCCACAAGCCCTACCCTTGGATGCAGCCGCCTCATATGCACAAGCCAAGGTTTTGGACCTTCCACCATACCTAGGGTTTCCTTGATGCTCTTGCCATTGGGGTGCTAAGTCCAAGTTGAGATATTACTCTTACCACTAGGGTAGTAGGTTCAAGTCCATCTTGGAAGAGTTTGGGGAATTTTCACAATTGTCTCATTGAGATCAAGTTGTGTCTCAGTTGAGGAACATAACGCACATGATATAGCATGTATCATGTACCACTGGGCAAAGACAAAAAAAAAATCTCCTGCACCCTCTATGTCACATGTTGAACCATCAAAAGTTTCACACAATCAAGTCTCCCACTACAAAATGTGTTGAACCACTTCATGACATGGTGTGATGTGGAAAGCAGCATCGCTATCTAGTAATTATTGTGGAGAAAGTGTGTTATCCATAGACATATTTGCAAGAGGTACACTCAAGGAAAGCATGACATCATCGTCACTGGCATAGACTGCCATTATAAGTGTCTCTCTAGCATGTGTCAAAGCCATATTTGCATCATGCATACATCTCCGTTGTTGTCTCATATGTCTGAAACAATGGCGCCTAATGTGCCCTGTGTGACTACAATGCCAACATCACAAGTATCGGCAAGAACGAGACTGCTGTCTCTCAAGAGTCATTGCTGTAGACTCTAAATTGTCACACATATTTGCAAACATAAGTCAATGTCAAGAAACTATGGCGAGAAAACCTAAGAGAAATTTGATAGAATCTCCGCTGTAAACAAAGTAAATCATCAAGTACAATCTCTACCATATACCATGTCAAAATGACAACAAAGTGGGAGATAACTCGACCACTACACAATCATGGAAAGCATGATCAAACGCTGCGAATTTTTGGAGGGCACTCTTTGTAGGATGGGCTTCTCAGATGCCTGGATTAGAGGTGTCAGCTCTTTACAGACATGCATAATACAGTCATGTGCTTCTGGCACGAGGTAGAGGAGAACGTTTCATGCTCACACGTTCGATCAGATAGGGCTTCCCTCTTGCCCCCTTCCTCTTTCTGTTCTATGCTGAGGTGATGAGCAGATTTTTTGGTTTCATAGTAGGTTGGTTTACATGGCTTAACGTTCCCTATTCGGGGCGATGAGCTACTAGATGCTGAGTATGCAGATGACTTAGCTTTGTACTTGGAGGGCCAAGAGGCCAACCTACACAGGTGTGAGCAAGCTCTTGAGACCTTTTTTTGTGCATCAGGCACACTGATCAAATGGAGGAAGACATTGGCTTTCTTGTTTGGCAGTGCTCCTATGCCTGATTGGCTGCTAGGTGAGGGTTTCAGATGGATACCCCCAGGGACTGCAGTTCGATACTTAGGCTATCAGGTTGGCTTGGATTTGTCTCTTGAGCAATATATTGCTCCCCTCCTCCTATCTATCGGGACGAAGTTGTAACATTGGAGCTCGTCATGACTTTCTTTGGCAGGCAGAGTTGTAGTGGCCAACCAGGTGTTGTTGGCTACTATGTGGTACATTATATGTTGTTGGATATTTTCAAGCTCCTATATCAACCAGATAGAGAGGTTGAACAATAATTTTCT
Organism: Adiantum capillus-veneris; assembly: GCF_014529385.1. Taxonomy (NCBI): domain Eukaryota; kingdom Viridiplantae; phylum Streptophyta; class Polypodiopsida; order Polypodiales; family Pteridaceae; genus Adiantum; species Adiantum capillus-veneris. The sequence goes on along the minus strand of NC_140952.1, from coordinate 114,743,385 downwards.
TTGGTCAGGGCACGATACTCAGATAGCCTGGGCCAAAGTGGCCTGGAAGGTCATCACTTTACCTTGTTCTTAGGGGGGTTGGGGATCATAGACTCATCACAGTATAGCAGAGCCACTTCTTCACACATTTCACACTCACGGTCCATAGTTGATTCTCTATTGAGTGGTTGAGGACATTTGCTATCCCTCAAGGGAGGGATGTTACGAGACTGAGCACCCTCCTGTTGTATGTGGTTAACTACAATTGGGAAAGTTGGAGCGGAATGGTTAATTACTGTGCGGTCTTTCTATTTTAACTAACGATGAGGTTATGATTTGTAGATTGGAATTCTGGGAGTTGAGGAGAAGGCATCGGCAATAAATAAATTTTTCGACCATTTTACATTTGCACAGTGTTTTAGATCTTTTATCAATAAGCCACTATGGATGCTTTATAAATAGGATAGTGAGAACTCATCCTAAGAGGGTCATGCAATAAGTGAAGTGCTCCACTCATAAACTAAAGTAGAACTAAGTGTAAAAGAGGGCCCTCCAATTTTTGGCACCAACAAGCAATATCAAATATTACCAAACTCCACGGCAACAATCTTTAGGCCATTGATTTGCAAGATTCCTCTATCTCTCTCTCTTATGTTGTGTTATGCTATGCTGTGTACTCTCTAATCTTGTCTACATCACCTTCCCCTTGCAATCTTTCAATATCAACTCTATGCTTGTGTGTGCATGTGCGCACGCGTGGTGTCATAATCTAGGTGTGTGTGTAGTTGGGAATTGGGAGAGGTGGTGAGAGGTTGACAATAAGTGTGCAAGAAAAATTGGAATTGGAAGCAACCATTCTCCTCCTCTACTCCCAACAATTTCCTTGACTTGGGGCCAAGCTTGTTATGCTTATTCTGAGGAACATAAAAAAATGCTTCACAACCAAAAACTCAAAGATGTTCATAAGACTAAACTTTTTTAGACCAAAGCATCTCTGGAAATTGCTTGTCTAGCACACGATTAGGTGAGCTATTGATGAGATGAATTGATGTAGCAACTGATTTCGCCCAAAATCCTTTGGGTAGATTGTAAGGAGCATTCAAATCATGTTTGATTCCCTTTGAATTAGAAAAGTCTTGAAAAGAATTTGAAACATACTCCCTACCATTTTCAATGTATAAACACTTGACCTTTTTTCCATTGGTTCTCTCAACTAATGAGACAAACTTGACAAACTTTTTGAATGCATCAAGCACTTGATCCTTGTGTTTAAGAGGATAAACCCAAACTTTTTGAATGCATCAAGCACTTGATCCTTGTGTGTAAGAGGATAAACCCAAACTTTGCGAGAATAGTCATCTGAATGTGGCAAAATAAGTAGAAACCCCTAATGAGACACTAGGCATAGGATCACAAATGTCACTATGGATCAACTCTAAGCGCTCACTTCTTCTATAGCCACTTGCGTTGTGAGGACTTTGTGTTTGTTTGCCATACAAATCGTGCTCACACACCTTAAAGGTAAAATGATCAAGACCTGGTAAATAACGCAAATGAGACCATGCTTTCATTCCCTTTTCACTCATATGACCCAGCCGGCAATGCCACAAAGAGGTATTTGGATGTTTGGCTATACATATAACATTGTTTTTAACACTAGCAACATGTAGAGTGTAAATAGTTCCATATTTGGAACCCTTTGCGACAATCATAGAACCCTTTGATAACTTCACGGAAGAATCTTCAAAAGAGGTATGATAACCCTCATCATCAAGTTTCCCAGTGCTAATCAATTTTTTTGCCAACTTTGGAATGTGTCTCACATTCTTCAAAGTGAAGTTACCCATTAGCAAACCACAATTGCAAATCACCAGTGCACTATGTCACATGCATAATTGTTTCTAAAATGGACTACACCCTTCCTTGAAGGTTCATAAGTAGAAAACCATTCTCAACATATAGTAACATGAAATGATACACTAGAATTGATGATCCAATTTTGAAAGGAAGTAGTTGAACTTGCAACTAAAACATCATAGTCAAGAGATGATAAGAACAACACATTTCCATGTGATTCCATTGTGTTTGCTTCTAGCAATCTTCATAGATGAAGCTTTCTGTTCACCCTTGTCTTGAACTTGCTTACCTTTAGCTTTCCTTTGCTCTCTCTTCCATCTAAAACAATACTTTTAGTATATGACCATGCTTATTGCAATGGTAACACTTTATGTCATGACGAGAATAAAATTTGCTTCTTGATCTTCTTCCTCTTTTTATAGATTCCTTTCTTGACTGTGATCTACCACGAACATTTAGAGAAGTAGAACATTTCCTACTATCATTGTTCTTCCTGTCCATCTCGTCATTTAATAAAGCACAAGCAACCTTCTCCATGGTAATTTCATTCACTGTGTAAGACTATTACTAATTGCCGTACGAAAAGTATCTTTTACACCGGGACTCCATTTGAGGAGCCATTTGGATCGGCTTCTAGAGCACTTTGAACATTACATTCCCGAGCATTAGAAAAACACTTCAAACACTCGGGCTTGCCTTCCCAATTGGCCTTTCTTGGAGTCTTTTTGGCCCAAAAAACCACATGATACATGCATTTTTACCAGCCCTTGTCTGCCTAGGCCTTACATACTAGCCTTAACACTTGGCCCCACACTTGTAGGCACCCTTTGCACTGCTTAGCACCACTTTTAGCTCGGACCAACTTTTCTTGCACCAATGTATGTGAATGATCAAGGAGAACAGTCATCAAGCCAAGCAGGTACGAGATGCATAACTTGCAGTATTGTTCTGCTTCTCCATAAGATCTATACTTGGACAAGGTCATTTTTTTTGTGAATGATGGACAAGGTCGAATCTCTTTTGCTATGACATCTGTCTTTCTGGTAAAGTGGTCAACAGAAACATAGTGTTTAGGCTATCATCAAGTGGGACCTTATGTGCAATCAACTAGCTAAAAATTACATTGAACTGGTTTAAGTGATCTGACACTAAACTTCCTTCTTCTTTCATGTGACAATCAACAAGCTTCTTTAGCCAATAGACTTGTGATGCAACACTAGTTTGATCATAAAGATTGCACAAACGCTGCCACAATGCATAAGCACCTCCTTCAACATCTTCCACATTGTAGTATACAGCCTTAGACAATGATAACTGAATGGTAGAATTAGCTAAGTCATCTTCCACATTGTAGTATACAGCCTTAGACAATGATAACTGAATGGTAGAATTAGCTAAGTCATCTACTCTTCCTATTCTTCCACATCCATGTCCTCGGGTTTGATACGTTGAAACTTTATGGGCTTAACCTGGTAGTTTTCAACCAAGACATTCATGATTTGTTTCTTCCAATAAGAAAAGTTGTTTCCATCAATCTTTTCAATGTTAAGAAAAACACTATTTGAAGAAAAAGAAGCCATAATGCCACTAAACAACAAGAATAATCTTAATAAAAGTTTGGTAAAGTTTCAGCTGTAAATTAAGTAAAATCACAAACCCAATATAAGTTGAAGAGAATGAATGGCAAGATAAAGATATGTTCAAGCAATCACAACTATGAAATTCATGAGAAAGTTTTGGCAGAAGACACGAGCACAAGCAGGTAGAGCAAGTGATGCTGCAGCTCACCATGGCCTTGTGTTGATGCAGCTCTCCTCTCCCCCTCCACTTCTGAAAGAGCTCGCCACTTCTGAGTGTGCGCGTATGTCGCACGTGTCAATGCAAGGAACTTGCCGATACACCGTGTGCCAGCCACAAATGGCTCCAAGCACACAACAAGCATAAACTAGTAAGCTCAAAGAAGGCGATGGTGTGTCACTCACCGCTCTACGCTTGCTTCGTGGAGGATTCCTCGCCGCGAAGAAGAAGGAGCCGCCGCTTCGCCGCGCTCAACCGCTTCGCTGCCGCCGTCGTGCCTTCGTAATGCTCGATCGCCCACACACACACTCTCTCTCTCTCTCTCTCTCACACACACACACACACACACACACACACACACACACACACACACACACACACACACACACAAGGAGGTGAAGAAGAAGAAGATGGAGATGGAGATGGAGCAAGAGCACTCTTCTATTGCACAAATGAGAGAATGAGTGAATTTTAGGTTTAGTTGACTTTTATATGAACTCACCCCATTCACACTTGGGCGCCCATGCTTGGCCAACTAATCCCTTGAATGTTCCAGCTAGAGTGCGCCTCTCATTGGCGATCACTCTTACCCTTTTCCTATTGGACCGACAAGCTCGGTACCTGACTCTACCAAATAAATAATACAATGTCCGCCGTAGGTTACAACGTCCATCATAGGTAATAGGGTGTCCGTGAGCCGTGAGGGTTAACACTAGAATGGTAACATGACACTTTTATGTCCTTGGACACTTTTGTGTCCTGTTAAGTGACCATTTTGCTTGAATTATTTGAAGAGTATGAAAATGAATTTCTAGGTGCTATATATCCACAAAGTTGCCTTATGAGCTGAAAAAAACTTAGCATTTTTTTTTGGGTATGGATCTCACCATTAACCTTACTCTTGCACAACATTTTTGAACCTAAACTGTGTGAAAAAACGTGTCCTGTTTTTGGTTTTTTTTCAATTTTTGGCAACTATACCACTCTAAACTTCATGTTTGTGAGGTTTAGATGGCTAGAGGTTAGACCTTCATAGTTCTCAACATGTTTTGATGCTTGTAGGGAGAGCTAAGTGTTAAAATTGAAAGTTATGACCAATTTACAAGAATTGCATACTCCTGTTTTTTGGCCAAAATTAGTACTTTTATGATTTTTTTGGTGGCTTTCCTGATATCCAAATTCAATTTTGATTGTGTAAGTGTAATGTATAATATAAAGCTAATCTTCCTTGAGTTTTGGGGGACCTAATTTGCTATATAGCATAGTATATGATGATGGTTGAGTTTTTTGATTGCTGAAGAATACGATACATTTTAGAGTAGCAAGTATAACTTTCTCGATATTGCTAGTTTCTTAGGCCAATTGTGTGTATTTTGTAGGTAGTGACCATATCTAATCATAGACTACAAACTTGGCTAGATATTGAGTAGTTTCTATGGGTTTCTAGAGGTCATAATGCTAAACCCAGTTTTTTCATGTTTGCTGTATTTAGCACTTTATCATTGCCCCCAAGGTTCCAATTGTAAGAGATCCAGTATCCTTTTGACATGATCCATGGCTCATTTTGAATCTAGAGGCCCAAAGAGAACTAAGAAAACATGTATATAGTATCTGTATTGAGCGTGACTATAGAAACTTTGATGATAGGTCTGCAGAATGGCAAAAATGCAACTTTTTTGTACCTATTTTTTTTGCCCAAAAAAAAACTAGTGAGGTAAAAGCAACCATATGTTTTGGTCACCAACCCATTGAAGTTAACGGGGCATTTTATCTCATGTCCTACAAAAATCTCCACTCTTATTTATATGCAATCAACCGTAAGAAATTGCTGTTTTAGGCAAAATGCACTGGTCCATCAACTTTGGAGGCTTGTAGTGACCAAGGGATGATAAAAATTACAAGTTTCTCATTTTTTCCATATGTAGTAGTTATTGAACTATAAGCTCATGAAAGGATTTTTCAAAATGAGTGGATCTACTATGGTTTTGGAAATTTTTTCCAAAACCCTGAAAGGACACTTTTATGTCCTGTTAGGTTACCATTCTAGTGTTAACATGCCCCCCTTCCTGATGTAGATTCCGTCCTCGGAAGCTATTGAGTTGAAGCTTGTTATGTCCATGTTGTAGAGCATATGGATTTGAATCTGCAAGGCAAAGTCAGTGTTTCAGCAAGCGGAATTATATGGCCATAAATCATGAGGGGAATGTAAATTACATGTGGAAATGAGTAAATGCAAGATTTATGAAATGTTAGACTGCCGTTAAGGACAAATAAATCGCACTTTGAGTAAATTAATTAATCAAGAGTTTTGGGCTTATGGGTGAGTCTATCAATTAGTTAGCTATGACTAAGGTTAAAACAACTACTCTAGTACTAGCTAAGCTAAGAAGATTATCTAAATGCAAGATTCCCTAATTGTGCTTTTCAGCTTTGATTAGCCAACTAGCTCTCACAATTGCAAACAAAAGCTTGAAATGTTAACCTGTAAGCTTGATGGAAGTCTTTTAAATGTCATTCATTTTTTTCTTTTTCTCTTTTTTACTTTGGTTCACCATCATTTGACGTGTGTGCTTATTTTGTATGTTCGGGGCTTTTTGCTTCTCAAAGAAAAGCGCCCACGCTGGGAACCTCTAGGGCTCTAGTACCATAAACAATACATGTGAGTGAAGTACCAAATCAAGCCAGGATTTCTCTTCTAGCATTAGATTTTTCATTTGTGGCACTTATGTTTTTTGCTTCCATTTCCTTTGTATTCTCACTAGTGTTTTTGTTGTTTAAGTGAGCAAGCTTCTCTATGCCTTAAACATTATTAAGGTCTCAACTACTCAGATAATTTTATCAGCTAGGCCTAGTGGTCAAGTAAATGAGTTAACCTAAAGTCACGGTCTCCTAATCTCAAGGCTCATCCATAAGATTAAACTCTAGTTCCATCAACTTAAGCAAAGACAAATTTATACATCAATAATGGCAGATAACAAACATAACTATTGCACTCAAACAAACCATGAAAAATCATTATTAGCAATTATACATATCCACCAACATGAATCATGGAAAGTAGTACACCTGGAGGTATGGAGTTGCTCATTTCGTCGAAGCAGATGTCCTCAGCCATGTGGATGGAGATCCATATAAGTCCTACGTAACACATCCAAAAAACAAGCACTATATCTCTAGGAGACATGTCTGTGTGAAAAAATTAAAACTCCTAGAAAACAAACTCAAAACACAATCTAGACCCCTAACCTACCTATCTGTCATCCCTTTTAGAATCAAGGAAAGAGGATATTATATAAACCGGGTGGCCACCCTAAGGCTAGGCCTCTATCCTCATCATCTAGATAAATGAAATCATTTTCCGTGAGGCCATATTCTTCCTCGGTCTCTATTATTTCTTCCTCATCATCCTCTTGCGCAAGTGTGTTAATCAAGAACCTCGCGATGCGTGGATACTCATCCTGTGCAAAAGAATAAGCATGTGCCACCGGAGAAACATTCGCTACTGGGTAGGGATCACTAGTTATCCATAGACGTATCAACCATTCTAACTCCTCAAAATTTTGCTCACGCGCAAGTCTCTCTACCAAATCCCATTCGCAAGAAAGTACAGGGTAGCAAATGTAAAACACTTGAGAAAAAGAAAAAGGGTACCTTTCATCAAAAATAGAAGCGCATGCCTCTGGTGAACTAGCTATCTCTGAGAATACAGATAGATTTGGTTAGGTCTTAAAAACATGAGTTGTTTTTGTGTGTTGCTTGATGTGACATGGTGAATTTAGACTTATGTGTAGGATCTGATAGGGTGCTCTCTCGTTGCTAGTCGCTCTTGCTCTTTTACTTTAAAAAAATAAAATAAAAATCTTTTTTTGTTTGTTTGCTAGAACTAGTATAAGGCTTTATATATACATTCCCTAGGATTGGAGATTGAGAGGTCAGGGAGGAAGGTTGAGAGGGAAGCAAGTGAATGATGGATGTCAGCAAACACTCCCCCCTTCCTTGGGTAGATCATACCTTTTGGAATGATGTCGTCACCTTTTGAAACCAATTGTTCCAAGTTGTTATGGGTGAAGGCTTTAACCAATAGTTTTCGATCGCCCTATGTGTTTCATCTAGTTGCAAGGGTGGTAAGGTACTCTCCCATGATTTTATTTGCAACATTGTTGTAGGTGGTGAACGTACAACGGGAGGTGCAAACTCTTTCTTGCTTGTATGGATATGTACAATGGTGGGTGGAGGTTGTGTCGAAGCTTCTATTTGCGTATAGGAACTACATGAAGAGCAAGAAGCTTCATTTGATTTCCCTGTTCCTGAGCTAGGTGGAACAAATCGTCATTTCTTTGGTACCCAAACCAGCTCTAGAGCGGGTGTGTAACATTCCGTGATTTTTTCCTTTCCACGATTTTCAATTTGTTTTGGAGCCATAGGATTGGGTTTACATGAGCCAGGTGACAGGTAAGAGTACAATTTACGTTTGGGCACCCAGATTTGATCATTTCCTTCATAGTATCCATGGGCTTCCAATAGTCGTTTAGGAATCCAACGCAATGTTTCTTTACATTTCTTGGAGTGAGGGGGGCGTTTCTTACGAGGCTTCCGTTTTTTAGCATCAGCCATGGTTACCAAAGAAGCTTTAGGGACCCACTTGTATGTTTACTTTGTTATATTAGGATGGTTCTTGTGTGTCTCAAGCTTTCTTTCAACTACATCAGTTGAAGCTCGAGAGAGTTGGGCTATGGGGACGTATGGTTCAACCTCCTGGACATGCAATTTCTTGGGTTTTATTTCCTTAGGCAATATCTCAGGGACTATGGCTTGAGTGGTACGGATAAGAGTTGGTTTTTGCGTTGTGACACCCCCAATCCCCCAATCAATAGTGCATTTGGTGGCTATCATCCATGTGCGTCATAGGTTTATATTACCCTCCATAGTTCCACTAGGCATGACCAAAAAGTCTTGAGCTACAACCCCATTTTCATAACTGACAGAAGTGTGCCAGATTCCAAAAACCGTAGTTTTTTTCTTGTTGACACCCTTGACTTGGATAACACTCTCAGATAGAGGTGGCTTCCCTAACTGACACCACACCCCATATGATAGTAGATTATATTTAGCACCCGTGTCCAATAAGGCATTATATAGCACTTTTCCATAGGCACTATTTAACTCAATAGGGTATCGTAGAGGTGTGTCAGAGTCCAACCAATCCTCGTCGATTTCAACGTGGAATGCATGTGTGACTCCAAGGTTAGCCTCTCATTTTCGTCTTATACGTTGTTGTCGCTCCTTAGCCTCAGCTTGAGCTTGTATCTTCTTCAATTCTATTTGTGCATCGGCTGCCTTTTTTGTATGGATGGCACGCAACTCCTCTTGGATTAAAGGATCATAGTATCTTTTAAATTTGCTCCCATTGAGGAATCCAATGGTTTCAACTCCATCAAGAGTCTCCACATGAATGGTTCCTTGTGGGGTGATCTCACATACTCTATATGGTCCTTTTCCCGCATATTTCAACTTTTTCTTTTCGTTACGCACTCCATACATAAGGACTTTATCACCAACATTGATATCTTTGTTCTTTAGATGGCGGTCAAACCATTTCTTCCTCCTATATTTCTCCACAAGTGCATTTTGCACAGCTAATTGCCTCTCTTCATCTAGCCTTTCAAGGATATATAATCGCTCAACTAAGGGGTTACCATCCCAACCTTCTTGAGAAGCTACTCGAAGACTAGGAACAACAAACTCCCATGGCATAACCGCTTCTTGGCCATACACCATCTTGAATGGTGTGCAATTAATGGCAACTTTATACGCAGTATGATAAGCCCATAAAGCTGAAGTTAACTTTAAATCCCAATCTGTGCGATGAGCTTCCACCGTTTTGGTCAAGATAGAGATTAAGGTTTTATTGGTGCTCTCAACTTGGCCATTTGCTTGCGGATAATAAGGTGTGGACTTATGGTGAGCTATCATGAAGTTAGTAGTGAGTTCTTTGATTACTCCATTTATAAAATGAGTACCATTGTCACTCACAATCTCAAAGGGACAACAATATCTTGTAATAATGTTCTCAAAGAGAAACTTGGCAGTTGACCTTGCATCGGCCTTACGTGTCGCCCTGGCTTCCGTCCACTTTGTCACATAGTCAGTGGCAACGATAATATATCGAGATTGAGTGCTACGAGCTGTCGGACTAATTGGGCCTACAAAGTCTAAACCCCATTTTTCAAATGGTTGAGTCACTTTAACAGGATGTAAGGGCATCCTATCCTTTTGTTGTGTGATCTTGTAAAGTTGGCATTCATCACATCCTTTTGCAAAAAGTGATGCATCCTTAAATAAGGTTGGCCACCAATAGCTTGATTGCAACACCTTTCTAGCTGTTAGTTCCCCTGAGAAATGTCCTCCGGCTATACCCATGAGGGCTTCTTGTAGTATGTATAAATACTCATCCTCACGGGCACAACGTCTAAGAATATCATCCTTCCCTAGCCTGTAGAGAGTTCCCGCAATGAGAGAGTAAGGTTCACATTCTTTTAACAGTTTTCGAGCTATGCCTTTATGAAGATCTTTGGGTGGAAAACCATTAACTAGAAAGTTCACAATCTTCTCACTCCATTCAGGTATGGTTTTGACTAGGAATAGAGAAGTATCAAGCAATTCATCATCGACTCCAATAGGGGCTTCACCATTGGGTATGCGAGACAAATGATCAGCCATGACATGTCTTTTACCAGGTCTCACCACAATGGTAAAATCAAACTCAAGGAGAATTAACAACCATCGTGTAATTCTTCCCGTGGAACAAGGTTTATTTACTAGATACAACAAGGCTTGATGATCAACATAGAACACAAACTTGTTGGCCAGAAGGTAGTAGCGAAATTTCTTCACTGCATAAATCATACCTAAACCTTCTCGCTCTGTAGTGGTGTAGTTTCTTTCGGCATCATTCAACTGACGACTTGCAAAGCTAATGGGGTAGTCCAGTTTATGTTCTCCTGGTTGATCTAAAACACACCCAATAGCAAAGTTCGATGCATCAATATGCACATGAAAAATTACATTCCAATTGGGCACTCGTAGAATATGAGTGCTAGTCAAGGTCTTTTTCAATGACTCAAAAGCATGGTCACACTCGCAGTCCATTGGAACTCAATAAGAAACTTGTACAAAGGATGAGCTATCTCGGCAAAGTTTAAAATAAACCGTCTGTAATAACCAACATGGCCCATGAACCTTTGAACTCCTTTATAGTTTGTAGGTGATGGCAATTCTGCAATGGCTTTAATTTTTCTCTCATCTGTGGAAATCCCATTTTTGGACACTATATGCCCTAAAATGACTCCATGTTTAACCCAAAATTGGCATTTGAAAGGGTTTAAGGAGATGCGATACAATCTACACTTCTCAAACACTTTTCGTAAGCATGATAGATGTTCTTTCCAAGAGGAATAAACACAAAGTTCATCTAAGAAAGCTTCACAAAACTCCCTCAAATATTCTCTAAAAGCAGTGTTTATTAATCTTTGAAAGGTAGCCGGGGCATTGGTTAAGCCAAAAGCCATAACACGAAATGCGAACACTCCAAATTCGGTTATAAAGGTTGTTTTAACTTGGTCCTCCAACACAATTGTGATTTGATTGTAGCCAGAGTACCCATCTAAAAAGCTATAAGCTTCCTTCCCTGCAACTCTTTCAAGCACATGTTCCGAATATGGCAAGGGGTAATGGTCCCTCCTAGTGGCGGCATTGACCTTCTTGAGATCCGCGCACACTCTGAGTTTCCCATTCTTTTTTGGCACAATCACTATTGGTGACACCCATTCTGAGTGCTCAATAGGGTATATGAATCCGCATTCCACAAGCTTTTCAATCTCTTCTTGAACGATTTTTGCATATTTAGGATTCATTGGGTAGGGTCGTTGCTGGACTGATTTAGCCATGCTATTCAGAGGGATTGTGTGTTGAACCACTGAAGCTGGAACATCTTTCATATCATGATAAGTCCAGGCAAATATATCCCTGAATTCCTTGAGAAGTTCTTTAAGTACACACTCCTCAGTCTCGATCAGATCTTGGGCAATGAAAACAGGTTTAGACTCTTCTCATGGGTCTGCTAAATCTATTTTCTTAACTATCGTTGGACCATCATAGACTCCATTGCTCCCATCGATAGGTTTTCTTTGAGCCTTTGTATACACAACCTTACGTTCCTCTGTGGTATAGGATTTGAAATGTTTAGGTGCAGGGTGTAAGTCTGTGGGGTCCTGTTGTTCTGTGGAATGTGATTTAACTTTTGATTCCTTTTGTTGTTGAGCTAACTCTCGATTTTATCGTCTCCTTACGGTACGGCTCAACTTTGGCTTATCTGTAGCCTCTAGTTGTGCGATGTAATTGGGTTGTGGACTACACCACATAACGCTTTGAAGGTATTCACCCCAGTTATCTACCAACTTTCGATGAGCATCACATGCCCCTATATAATTAAGCCATTCTGTGGTAGATTTCTTTTCATTTATTCTAGCACGCACATTTGCTCGATATCGTCGCCTCTTACATCTCTTACTCTTCTTGTTTAATTCTCGATTACGGTCGATTTCTAGTGAAGACTCACTAGATGAATCACTACTTGTGTCTTCTGCTCCCTTGGATAGATTATCATCTAGATTACCACTGGGCCCTAAATGGTTTGTCCCCACATTTGCACTAAGATTTAACTCAGATTCTTCTTCCTCAGAGTCAAAGTCAATTGATGATTCTGACCCCAAATCGTGTGGGCTATAGTCTTGTGAGGCGCTACTGGTTTCAATGCTAGTCAAACTTTCATCTTGTAGATCATCAGAAGCTATATGCATTGCTTCTAGCATGTTTAAGGGTACAAGTGGTGGTATTTCATCCCCCTCAGGTGTTACCCAAGTCGTCCCCCTATTTCCCCAAGTGTCTATGGTTGCTGCTAGGTGGACCCAATCCACATTGTCCGACTCAGTCATCCCAGGTAGTACATCCATATAAGGAGAATCTTCCCCAACATCAGTGTCTGCGTTACACGTGTAACAATACTGCAATGGGGCCGAGTGAACTGTGGTGTCAGATCTATGATCAATTATAAACCTATTTCCTAGAGGATGTGATCGACCCGTCACAAGATCCACTCGAATGACAGAATCTTGGAAATGCAAGTAGACATGGTTTTTAGACCAGTCATGCACCATTTTTGCTTCCCTCATGAAAGGACGTCCTAAGATCATCTCCGATGCCATAGTGTGTTTGGAGAAATCCATAACAATAAAGGTAATCCTTATTTTATGTCCAAAGACCTTGATCTTGAGATCTTCTAACATCCCAATAGGTTTAACAATAGATCCATTGGCCATCTTCACTACTGTGGTTGTGGTCGCAAGGTGAGGTCTTCCCATAGTTTCCCAGCAATTTTTAGTCACAATGCTAACCCCAGCGCCACCATCAAGGATTCCCTTCACATTTAATCCCTTAGTAGTGATTGGTATGGTCGCATTGGATTCATCACCCTCAAAGTATTGTCCCAACTTGTTAACAGGTATTTCTATAACAAGGTTCTCATCTAGGTTGGGTTGTGGATCTATGTGTTCCTCCTCTATTGGCATCTCCGCAGCTCCATCCATCTGTGCAAATTGTGGTAGCCCAAACTTCAGTTCTCCATTGAAGAAGGCTCGAAGAGCTGAGACTAGCTCAGGGTCTTTATATAGTTTGGACATGATGGTGGTTCTAACTTCTGAAGACATGAAATCCATCAATTTGGAAATGTTTAACAGCACCTTTTGGCCTTGAGTCCCTTGACGTGGGGAAGATGGGATCTCCATTTCTTCGATAGGATCAAGTAGTCCCTCTGTAAACATTCTTTCCATCAAGAAGTGAGTATGCCCACTTTCCCATGACTTTAAGTCACTTTCTTCTTGGATGACACTAGGTATGTCCAAGGGTCTATGGACTTGGTGAGGTGGTTGTTGCGTAGGGAATACGGTGTCTGTAATCTGGATCTTCCTAGGTGCTGGTTCTAGATCCCTTTGGGTATCTTCTACCAAACTCCTTAATTGCTTGACTCGCTCAATCTCCTCTGTAGGGTTTGGGTAAGTTCCTATCTTCTTTTTGGATCCTGGCCATTGTGGCTCATGAAGATCTTCCTTGTTGGTTTCTATGTTAGTGGTCGTTTTGGTCTCCATGGTTTCACCTGAATCAGAATCTTCTTCAGCGTTGTTCATATATACGGGGTCGTCACCAGTCCCTATGTTGGTCTTTGAACTGGGGTCTAAGTTCGATGCTTTTTGCGATCTCTTTCTTCGTGATTTCTTCTTTTTCTGAGATTGGGCAATTGATGCCATGTCTCTTTCCTCAAGAATATAATTTTGTTTTTGGAGCGTCGATCGTGTGAGTACGTTTACTGGTACCACGGGTGTACTTGGTGATGGCTCCTTGGTAACTTCAATCAAGTTTAATGGCGTGATCTTCGGTGCATTTGGATTATTTGGACATTGGCAATCAAATGATCTATGCCACATCGATTACACATGAGTATCGGCATTGTAGACGTACTCGCTTGATTGGTTTGCATTAGTGTGGCGTTCTTTTGTAGCCTAATAGGACACTCGGCTACACGATGTGGGCCTCCACACTCATAGCATTGAAGAGGTGGTCTCTTAGCAGTGTAGTTGATATTTTGGCCTCTTGCCGCAAGAGCAGCTACTTGATATACAGGTTTGACTTGTCTCCAATAGTCCTCCATGTAGTATTGTGGACTTTCTTCAAGCACATCCATCCCATAGGCGATATTAGGATCTATATCTTCCTCATAGCCTTCCAAACAAGAAATAGATGACTCACAACCCACTTGATTCACAGAAGTGATTCTCGGATGTGGTGGTTGCGGTCCTAGCACTGGAGGTGGTAAGGGTGTTGTTTGAACAACATTTTGGGCCCTAGGGACCATGTGTTGTGCTGTTTGTTCAAGACGTGGGGCCGGCATCAATGCATGCACTCGAGGTGTGTCTGTCCATGCTAAGGTTGGTCTATTGGCCATCGCGCGCTTAAATACTATGCAATCCTTAGCTTGAAGTTTACTCTAAAAGTAGGGCATTCACTGGTACTATGCGGTCCATAGCATACTGAGCACCATTGCTGCTCCCTTCTTGGATACATATGATTGTTCTGCGGAGCATGATTGTCTCTAAGAATCTCTTGAATAGCCTTGGTGAGATCTGCTAAAGTCATCTTAGATATCTTTGGCTCCTTAGCAATAGGCTTTAGGGTCATTGGCTGATGCCCTAATGCTTGTGAGCTAATAGCTTTAGTCTCAACAGACACTCTTTCTCCTTGAATCATTAGATTATCCTCCAATTGGATCGCATTGGTGGTGATTGCTTCCCAAGTGGTGATACCTCTAATGACTAGGCCATTGTAGATATCCTCATTTCGTAATCCCCTAATGAATCTATCAAGCAATTGGTTATTGTTGAAGCGCTCATTTGGATTACAACGAGAGTTCAAATGCTTCAAGCGACTTCTAAAGTCTCTCACCGACTCTCCTTCCTCTCGTTGGGCTTTCTGGAGCTGAGAGGCTACACCCCAAATCACTCCCTCTCGTATGTATTCTTTTAAGAACAATCTCCTAAGAGTAGGGTAAATCGTTTTTTCTTCCACCCTTAGGGTTCTATACCAATCCCCAGCCTTTCCACTTAAGGTTAGGCTTAAAGCATTGCTCTTATGTAGGTCATTGTGTTCTCCTAGAGAATCGCATATTTGTTCAAACACTTCGATATGCTTTTTCACATCCCCGTCTCCACTAAATTTTTGTGTGAGCTTGGCTATTTGTACTGCCTTACTTCTAGGCTCTCTATCAGGCGTGTTATGCATATTCTCAGCAATAGATCGACCAATAGCTTGAGCAAATGTTGCCAAGTCACCTAAATGAGCAGGCATCGTGAGTGGAAGGTGCTCCAGAGACTACATGTGGAGTAGGTATTGGCATTGGGCTTGGCGCATAGGAAGCCCTTGGGTTCCACGTTGGGTACGATGTTGTGCCATGTGGTGGTCCATAGTTCATATGGGTGGCCCTAGGCATAGCAGACGTCGGATGTGACATGCTAATGCTAGACAGTATAGTCCCATGGAAATAAGAACTTGGGTGTTGTGGTTGTGGAGCATAGGTTGTTGAAACAATGGGAGGGGTAGGGACTACATGAGTACGTGGACCCATAGGTGCATACGATTGGTTCGCACTTGTAGGTACTATTGCAGGCATTGAGCTACCATGTAGCGGTGCTTTACTAACAAACGAGGTCCATGGCGTGTGTTAAGGAGGTTACGCCGCTAGCGGAAGCTAAATAGCGAGAACTCAACCAACAACAGAATTTGTCAGACGAGGACGGAGCTTGACCCGCAGGCGCATGGAAACAACTAGGTGGGTGTCAAATCACCTACTCAACCTTCTAATGACAATCACTACTAAGGAAATCAAATCTAAGTTCTAAAATACGCAAGTGACTGAAATCCGTACTACGAACGAATGCTATACGAAACAAGATCTAGAATCATTGAATCGATCTCAAACTCAAGGGGAAGTCTATACACTAGGTAAGAACAACACCCTAAAGACTTGAACTGCAAACTCAACCTATAACCACTCCGTGCGGTAAACGCGTATGAAGACAGGCCAAAAATACAGGTGACCGAAACTTGACCCCGATGGTACTAATGTGTAGCTCTACTCGTTGTGGTTCTATAGATATGCTGCACGCTCAATTCCGACACACGAGTTGGAAGAAAACTCACACCGAAGCTCGTAGGAACTTACCACACATAGAAGCCGATAGCGCGCACTCTTGGTATCTGTGCGTAGCTCTCGTCGTTGCTAACACAATGGCGGTGTCGCTTCTCCAATGGCGGCTCCGTAGCTCGCGTAGCAAGTAGATAAGACTCTCTCTCTCTCTCTCTCTCTCTCTCTCTCTCTCTCTCTCTCAGACACAGTCACGACGCTCAAAAAACTCACTTTGATTAATAATCTCCTCCTTTAGGTTACAAAAACTTTGGCTTATATACCTCAGCCTTGGAGGTGAGAACATCTCTAACTAATTACATCAGCAAGTGAAATTACTTCGGGATTACAAGCTGGAAACTCAATTGAGTCCCGTTACTTAATGAATGGCTCAAATCAAAATTAATGTCGGAAAGACATTTATTACAATCAATGGTTACAAAATGATGAGTGTGAGCAAAAATGTGGGTGTGATCCTCTGCTGGCTCAACACTCCCCCCCCCCCCCCGCGTTCATGTCGTCCCTGACATGACTTTTATGCTTTGTCAATAAAGGCCTGTCGTCTTGAGCATCTGCAAATGTGATTTGTATCGTAGGTTGCCGATGGTCAAGGTTGGGCCGAATATTTTGCTTTCGTGGGTGAAAAAACCGATGTAGAAAGCTTCTTCGAATGTTTGCATGTGGAAGCTAGGCAAAAACATAATCCTTTGGTATAGGATGTGTAACACTTTTGGAGAAGGCTGCAATGAAAGATCGTACATCATATCAAACACCGTGTCGGCCGTCGATAGTAGACTCGAGGTCGTGGATTTATCTGGCGCGAACACTTCAATGCAAGCTAAGAGAGTCCTGCAGATTTTCTTGAGCATCTGACAGGAAAGGTCAGGAGAGCCAGTAAAGAGCTTGATGGTGCCCGTTAGGGTTTTCACCATGTAGGCTTTACCTATTCTCTCTCCTGCCTTTGGTCCTGGCATCCTGGGATAATTAAGCCAATTTGGCTTCTTTTCTGCAATCCTGCCATGCTCTTTCCAGTTTCTGACTCTTGGCCCGAGGCAGAAGGTTGCATCCTCCCGGATCTCCTTTGGTGCCTCCACCAAGTAGATGAGGTAGGCTGGGCATTTGTTCAGCCAACCTTTCCTCCATCTAGGTTGTGAATCTACTATCTTCTTTGATTGTTCCTCCTTTGTGATGTCGCCTTTGTAAAGAGTGACATACTGCTCTCCTTCTAGTCTCTTTTTCGTCTTTAGCACTTCAAATTTCATCAAAGGGAAAGGCAGGCTGGGTTGCATCCACTATTCATGGAGCAATTTTGTGTCTAGTCCCTGAAGTCTAATGGAGATTAGGAGTCTCCTCTCCCATTCCATTTCCGCCTTGGCACTCTCCTCTGCTGACTTTTTCTATTTGGTCATGGAGCTTTGTTCTTCTTCTTCAGAGATTCTTGAAGTCGAGGCCACCTCTTGAGCTGGGCTGGATCTTCAATTGTGGTTGCCTCTCCAGTTTCTGGTAGCTCTATGGCTGCTCCACCTGATTCTTCTTGTGGTGTCTCTGTCTCTCTTCTTTGTTGCTCTTGTAGATCTTGGAGCTGTTTGCGGAGGGCCTCATTCTCTGTCCGTAGTGTTTGATTTTCTAATGTGAGCCTCTCCTCTGCGGCCAATGATCCCTCCGCAATGTGCAACCTTTGCACTTGCTCTAATCTTAGCTCTCTTTGTAAGCTTCGGACCTGGTCTTCAAAGCTGGTATGGATATAGCTCCCTCTTGTTCGTTCCTGCTCTGCTAGCTCTAGGGGTAGTCCTGAGTCTAGTGATTGTTCTTTCTTGGAGCTCGACTCTTCCCCTTAGCTCAATGAGCTCATCCTTGGCCGCCTCCAACTCATCCTCTATCCGCTCCTTGCTTCCTGTGCACTTGTTACTTCTCTTGAAGCCTCGGCTAGCTGGAGTATCAAGCCGTCTCTCTCGTTTTCCGCGTCATAGAGTGATGCTTTATGACTTTCAGATTCAGTCATAGCATTCTCTAATTTCTCTGCAACTCGCTTCCCTTTGTTTGGCTGTCTCAATCTCTACTTCCTTTGCTTGGACCTTTCTTTTATCTTGCTGAGCAGTTCATGCACCATGTGCATGTCTTTTTCATCATCATCTGTCAACTCTAAAGCTCTTTCTGCCACCACCTCCATGGCTTTGGCTCTTCTAGTTTTCGGTTCGTCCAGTTTCTCTTCACTTTCTTTTGTACTCTTTGTTTTTTCCTCGTCCCTCTCCGTTCATCTTGTTTTTGTAGGGTGATCCCATAAACTGCCTCAAGGGCCTCTTCTTCAGTGTATCCTATCGCTACCAGATCCTCATAATCATTTCTCTTTTGCTGAACTGGATCTATCTTCTTTTCTTGGTCTCGGCCTCTGGCTTTTCCAAAACATCTGTGTCCACCTCTACTGTGGTCTCTTCCACAATTTTTTCCGTCTTCTTCGGGCTTGGTACATCAGTCATAGAGGGATGTTTGTCCTCAGCTTCCTTGGCTTTCCCTTTGTCGGCTTGCCCATCTTTCTCTTGAGGCTTAGTAGACCATCTACTTTCCTTTTCCCCTTGTCGTCCTTTTTCAGCTCAGCTTTTAATGCTGTACCTCCTCTTCAGTGTATGGCTCGACAGGTTGCTGCTCCAAAATAGCCTCTGACTCCTCATAAGCTTTAATATATTGATCGTATTGATCAATATGTGGCCTGGCTGAGCTAGTTCCGACTTTAGTGGGGTCTGGCACCCACTTTTCTTCAAAGTCACCCTTTAGAGCTCTTTCCGCTCTAAACTGCTCCACTAATCTTTCCATTCTTGCCGCTTTCTGACTTTTGGTTTGCTTGGGAGCAACCTTCTTCTTTACTTTCTTCTTAAGTGGCTCGTCCACATCCTCTTCAGGTTCTAAAACTACTTCTAGTTTCTGACGTGCTCTTGTGGATGCCCTCTTGGATACTTCGGCTGTTCTTCCTCCTCGTCGGCTTCTCTAAGCCACTCATTCTGGGAGGGAACCTTTGGCCACTGATCTCTAGCTCCAATAGCTTCATAAGCTATTCTTGTCAGAATTTCCGCTCCTCCTATGTATTTTGGCTTCTCGTTGTGCATGGCAATTACTTGCTCGTGGATGTGTTGAGCGTAATTCACCTCTTTTGGCATATTGCTCTTTAATGTCCATGTGATGGTGGTCGCAATGGCATGGGGTGGTGTCGTATACTTTTGCGGTCTTTTACTGCAAACATGAAGAAATTGGTTGTACAGTCGGCAAAGGGTTGCCGCTCTTGGGTCCTTCATATCTCCATAGGTCGCATTCTGTTTCGTGGGCCCATAGACCTCTATGGCCTCCCTTCTTTCCCTGACCGAGCTCCCTTTGTTGTGCAGCTTCGATGCGTCTGCAATTAGCTATGGAGTGATCTGTACTTCTACCTTTTCTCCATCCATGGCTGTCAATGTGGCTTTTCCATCCTTCTGAATGGATGTTGCCAACTCGTACACTCTTCTTGTATCCACACCTGATGGTCTCGAGGTGAAGAAACTGTGCAAGTCTGCCCTTTCCAGGTACCTGATGATGTCTTCTGACCTGCTATAATCTACCAATTCCTGTGGGATCATCGGTACATCCACCGCTTGGCCGTGAGGATCTCTGAAAGTCCCCTGGTAGATCTTTATTCCCTCTTTCTCCAATACTGCTTCCTCCACCCAAGTTTTGGTTGGCTTGAGGGTTTCTGCTGGAATGTCAAATGGTTCCGCTTCTGCAATAGCATCTTTGATTGTCGGTCTTTTTCTCTTCGTTGCCGATGACTTGGTGGAATCCATGGATCCTGTAACTCCAATTTCAGAAGTTAGCGTCTTTTTAGTACTGAAAGCCGAAATGAAGCTTTTAACTATCCAAATGACTTGAAAATTGAAACATGAGCTATTCAGGGCCTAAGGATGCAAGGTAGGTGAAAAAATATGCAAAATGGGCTCAAAATCATGCTGGAGACATCATACGCGTATGATGTCTTTTGTGTCAAAATGACTTCATATTGGTTGTGCTTGTAGCTGATAGTGTATACATGAGTATCATATGCTTGGATTTGAGTTTGGATCCCATTTGGTCAAGTTTTGGCCATTTAGTCCAGTTCCGGCTCTTGGCAAAATTTTGAAAGGGAATTGGATTTTATGATCCAAATTGGATAAAACTTGGTGGTTCACTTTCAAATGGCATGTAGATCACTTCTGTTTGGTGGTTGAAGCCCTGAGGTGCCAAAATCACATAGTGAGACATCATACGCGTATGATGTCTTTTAGTGTATTTTTGGACCAAATTTCTCTATAAGCTTGGATTTGGCTTTAGATAGGCTTATTCAGTGGATTTATGAAGTTTGGATAGATTTTGGGCTAAAAATGGCTCTGGAGACATCATACGCGTATGATGTCTTTTTCATCAATTTTGCATGGGATTGGTTCTGTGGACTCCCCATGTACTAGTGAAGGACTGTTCCTACTCAAATCTTGGTTTGGACTTGAGTATGTTGGATTTGGGCCAAAAATAGGCTTTAGGTGAAGGATTTTCCCTCAATTGGGCTAATGGGGTGATCCTCTTGACCAAATGGTTCCAAATTTCATATGTAGCATGTATTAGATATATATAATGGATGTATGATGACAAATGAGCAGTTTTGGCTCTGTAAGTGCAAATAGACATCATACGCGTATGATGTCTTTTGTGTCAAAATGGTGCTTTTTGGTTCCAGATAGCTTGTAGATGTGTTTAACAACAATCCTACAAAGTTTCAATGAGTTTGGAGTTATTTTGACAAAATTAGGACCAAAAATCAATTTTATGGCCTACTTTGCGTCTTTTTGGTTTTCCTTGGGTTTTCTAACTCCAATTCTCATGATACTTGGTTCATAGGATGTGATTAACATGTGGAATGAGGCTATGCACTCAAATGTTGAAATGGATGTGAAATTCATGCTGTGAGACATCATACGCGTATGATGTCTTTTCTTGAAATGTTGGTCTTTTTGTGCAAAGAATGCTTTGTGCTAGTGCCCTAAGCCCTGCTAACTAGTTTTCAACTTAAAAAGTCATCAGTTTAGCTAAAAAGCCCCCTTATAGGCATTTCAGTCTCCGAAGTCGTCTTTTTGCCTTGGAGTTGAATTTCTTCAACTTTTCTTCTCGAGAGTTGCATTTCCAGCTCATTGGATATGTTGTGAAGCCATCTATTTGGTTGAACTTGACTTTGGCTCCCCGTTCTCCATCTTTCTCCCTTTGGTTGCCCGAAAGCGTCTTTTTCACCATCGGTAAGTGAATCAGCTTTCTTTTGGGTTTTGCTTGCAAACATAAGTCATCCATAGTTACTTGAAGCTGCTTGTGAAGTTTCATTTCATTCGGTCGTCAATTTCAGCCGTTATGCCAAAATGACGCTTTGTGTGTCCGCAGCCGAATCGGTTGTTCCGACCTACTTTTGTGATCCAAACTGGAGATACTCCATGGTTGCATTGTCCCGATGTGGTTAACTTCCTGTGAAGTTTTGTGTCGTTTCGACAACTTTTTCCTGTTTGCCTCTTGCAGGCTCTGTTGACCTAGGGTTTTTCCAGTCGTTCTTTCTCGAGCTTTGAGTGTTAGAAACCCATCTTCTATACTAGGGTAACCCACCTATAAGTTCTTGCAAGGTTTGGTTAGGCGGTTGTGCCACTACCTAGCATTCTACCCCATTCCCCGTCTGCTCTTGTTTCTTGGTTTTGGTCAGTTTTCGCGACAAAAGTTAATGATAAGCATCAAAAGCTTATGGCAACGAGTCTACCTCTCATGTCTGGTGTCCTCTGAGCTCTCGTAGCAGTCGTAGAAGGTCGTAGAAGATCTGTGCTCCTGTGTGCTCTTTGCTCTCTCCAAGAAGGTAATAGTGGAAATGAGCTTGAAAGTGATGTGAAAAATACTTAACTTCGGACTTCCCGGATCACTTGTTACCAAATTTGACATGTGCTCCTATCTCGTCGTGAAATGCACTTTAGGATTTGAAATTTCTCAATTTGGACTCCGTTTGACCTGTTTTCTGAGAAATTCTGTCCACTTTGCCAAAATTCTGTCATTTCGGACTTTCCGCAACTTTTTCAGAATTGTACCCAATTTTTACCATGGGTTGCCCTTGTCATTAGGACCATCACCGTCTATTCTTTTCTTTTTTCCGATCTCATTTCACCTGCTTTTTTTAATTTTTCTTTTACTTTTATTAAGAAAATCATAAAAAATAAAGGAAAATAGAAAATTGAAGCCAAAAAATTCCAAACATACACAATAAATAGCTGGTAACCCTGTGTATATGAATATACACTTATTTGTGATTTTTGGACTTGGATTACCACTTTTTAGCTCCAAAAACACTCTTATTTAGTGATATTTACACGTCTAGAGACCCAAATTCATCATTTGATCTCTTCTTGTTGCAAAACAAGGTATATAAGGGCATAAATATTATCAATATCCGCAATCAAACATAAAAATTACAAAATCATGTAAGACACTGCCCTTGTAATATAATTTTTGTTTTTCTTTGTTTTTTGTCGCTTGTAGCTGTTTTGTAGCTCCTGTATACCTGTATACCTCCCCCCCTCCTAGTCTGAGTCCTCCCGGACGACTATGAAGTGTCTGTGGGCGAAGCATTGTAGTTGTTTGGGTCATAAGTTCCCAATGCAATTGTAGAGCGATGATACAACAGTCTTTCCAATAAAGCTGCTCTTTGTTTGATTGAAGTATTGATGGTCGGGTTTTGGGTTGGTTTTGGCACTTCGGTAGTAGAATCAGTAGATGGATTCTTCTTTACCTTGTTGTTCTTTTTCACAATCCAAATCTGCTTCCGCTTCGCTTGTGCTTGCCACAAACTCTTTGCGACCCAAACCTGCTTTGTTCTTTGTCTTGATTTCCTCGCCTTGAAATACCTAGGAGTTTCCGTGGATTGTACTGAAGGGAGTTCCTGTTTACAAATCCTTGGGATCCAAATTTGCTTACTATAGCTTTGTGCCGTCATGAACTTCTTTGGAATCCAGATCTGTTTCACTGTCCTTGATTGTCTGGAATCACTCTGTTGTTTGGTATTGAAGACTCTGTTTTCCACCTTTGTGTTCTCTGGCACAACCTTTTTTGGTCTCCATACCAACTTTGACTCCGTTTTTTCCCAAGGTTGAGCTGTTATATTATTGCTTGTCTTCCTTATCCAATGTTGAGAGTTCCTCGTCGAAGAGCAATCCAGTTGTATAGAAACTTTTGGTTGCCATTGCTTCTTCTTTTTCTCTGGTTGTTGTTTACCTTTGTTCTTGGATTCTTCCTTTGGAGTTGGCTCTGCTCCTTTGGTGAACTTAACTGATTGACTTTCACCTTCGTATTTGATAAGCACTGATTTAGAACTCCAGTCAATCATTGCATTGTATTGCTTCTGCCATGGTTGTCCTAGCAATAATGGATGTTGTGTAGCTTGGTCTTCAACCACGTAAAACATATGAGGATACACATACTGGTTAATCTGTATATGTAAAACTGTGCATCCGACAGTTTTGATTGAATTCTCAGAGTAACTCTTTAACTCTTGCTTGGCAGTTTGTAATTTAGTGTCATTTGTCAATTGTCTATACAAACTGAGTGAAAGTAGGTTAGTTTGAGCTCCTGAATCCAATAGTGCTCTGGCTTTGATTTGGTTGGTTCCTACTTTGCATTCAATGATGGGTTCTTCTTTGTCATTATCCATTTCTGTTATACTGACTGCGTTTATTCGTATTGCTCCTTCATTGCGCTGTTTCTGACGCAGTAGTCTTCTTTTCTCCATTCTTTCCTTTGCCTCGGCTTGCGCTTCCTCCACAATCTTTTTCTTTTTCTGGACACGCAGCTTTTCTTGATGTATTTTGAGAAGCATGTCTTGGGTTAGCGGCAAAAGATACTTTTTCACTCTGCATCCACTAATCCAATTGGGCATTTCTTCTCCGTCTAATGTAGCAAGCTTGACGGCTCCACTTGGTGATAGATCTTTAATCACCAGAGGTCCCATCCCTCGCTTTTTAAGCTTCTTAGCATGCTGTTTCAGAGTGTAAACTAGGACATAGTCCCCAACCTTAAACTCTTTAGTCCGCACATGCTTATCAAAAAATTCCTTTTGTCGCCTTTTTTGAGCGTAGATAGAAGCTACTGCTTTTAGGCGAAGCTCGTCTAGCTTTTCCAGGTCATCTATTCTATCAGAAAGCTCGTGCCCTGTCCACTCTAGATCCTTAGCCACCCTTAAGGTTGAAATCAAGAATTCTATTGGTAAGATAGCATTTAGCCCAAAAACCATGTTATATGGGGTCGTTCCTATTGATGTTTTATATGCTACCCTATATGCCCATAATGTTGAATGCAACTTCTGGTCCCAGTCAGTTCTCGACTCAGATACAATCTTCGTAAGGACCGTGCATATGGTTTTGTTTGTTGCTTCAGCTTGTCCGTTTGCTTGTGGATGATACGGGGCTGATTTCCTATGGATTACCATGAATTCATCTAGAAGGATCTCTATCACTTCATTTATAAAATGTGTGCCTCGATCACTCACAATTTCTATTGGCAATCCATATCGTACAAAGACGTATTCATATAGAAATTGTGCCGTGGTCCTGGCATCTGCTTTTTGAGTTGCCTTTGCTTCGACCCACTTTGTTAGATAGTCTGTAGCCACAACGATGTATTGTGCATGAGTCTTATATGCAGGAGGTGAAATGGGTCCGACATAATCAATCCCCCATTTTGCAAAAGCTCTTGCCCCCATCATTGGTCTAAGCGGCATATCATCTCTTTTAAGTGGTACTTTGGTCCGCTGACAGTCATCACACCGTTTAACGTATTCCTCAGCGTCCATATGTAATGTTGGCCACCATATTCCTGCGGCTAAGACAAGTTTTGTTGTCTTATCACCTGAGAAATGGCCTCCACCTACTCCTCCATGAGCTTGCTCCAGGATTATCACATACTCAGACTCTGATGCGCAAATCCTAAGCTGGTTGTCTTTACCTCTCTTATAGAGTTGATCTCCTATTAAAGCGTAATCTCTAGCTTCTGTCTCTACAGATTTCTGACGAGCTTTTGACGTTCCTTCTGGGAAAGTTCTATTTGTGAGATATTCAACAATATACTGACTCCATTCCGGAGCGATCATTATCTGATATAATGTCGAATACTCTGCTGGCGGTTTTGATGAACATACAATACATACAGTGACATATTCATGTACGCTTTCTTTCATTCCTGGCCAATAGACTCCCAATTGTAACAAATTCCTATATGTGTTCCTTCTTGAACAATGAAATGCACATTCCTGAACATGTGCTTCGCGCAGATATATATTATATTCCTCAGGATTGATGCATAGTCGTAAAACATGATCATTTCCCAATTGATACAACCTTCCTGCAACCAATTGAAGATTCTTGGATTGCTGAATAGCAATATGTTTTTGGTTGTATTCTCTTCTATCAAACTCTCCTCCATAGGTTAATAGGCTAACGACATTTTGAGACCACTTCGGTATCATTTCTATGTTGAACAAGTACGCGTCTGGCATGTCGTCATCTACTCCTATAGGGTCTTCTCCATTCGTCAATCGCGAAAGATGATCAGCTCTAAGATGTGTTTTTCCTTTCTTTACTACTACCGTGAAGTCGAATTCCAGTAAGATAATGAACCATCTCACTATTCTCCCGGTATTGCATGGTTTATTCACTAGGTAGAGCAAGGCTTGGTGATCCGTAAAAAACACAAACTTGTTGGCTAGAAGATAATGCCGAAATTTCTTCACAGCATATATCATTCCTAATCCCTCTCGCTCTGTTGTGGTGTAATTCTTCTCTGCATTGTTGAGCTGTCGACTGGCGTAACAGATAGGAAAATCCATGTTTCTTCTTCTGGCTGAGCCAGAATGCATCCTATTGCATATGGCGAAGCATCTATATGCACATGGAATATCTTCTCCCAATCTGGTGATTTCAAGACTGGAGCAGTAATGAGTGCCTCTTTCAATTTCTTGAATGATTCCTCACACTCCTCTGTCCATTCAAAGTTCACTATTAGCCTGTAAAGTGGTTGGCCTATTATAGCGTACATGTAAATGAATCGTCTATAATATCCGCAATGTCCCATAAAGCTCTGTACTTGTTTCGCATTGGTTGGTCTAGGCATATCCACTATAACTTTTATCTTCTCTAGATCCGTGGATATTCCGTTTTGTGAGACAATATGTCCCAGAATTCTGCCCTGTCGGACCATAAACACACATTTCTCAGGATTGAGACAAATGCGATATGTCCTACATTTCTCAAATACTTTTCTTAGGTGTTCTAGATGCTCATCTCTCAGAAGAGAATGTACACATAAGTCATCCATGTATATTTCTAGAAACAACCTTAAGTATTCTTTGAAAGCATGTGTCATCAGCCTCTGGAAGGTTGCGAGAGCATTGGTTAGACCAAAAGGCATAACCCGATAAGCATAAATTCCCCACTCCGTTGCAAAAGCTGTTTTATGTTGATCTTCCAGTGCTATGGCTAGCTGGTTATATCCTGAAAAACATTCAAGAAAGGAGTATGCTGTTTTCCCTGATACATGCTCTAGAACATGATCAATTATCGGCAAGGGATAATTATCCCTGATTGTTGCAACATTCACTTTCTTTAAGTTGACACACACTCGGAGTTTTTCGTTCTTCTTGGGTACCACCACAATCAGAGATACCCAATCGGTGTGTTCAATCTCGTATATGAATTCAGCTTCCATTAGCTTATCTATCTCTTCTTTGATTCGCTTAGCAAACGTATCATTATATGTGTATGGTCTCTGTCTGCTAGGCTTTGCGTCTTGTTTTAGTGGGATTGTGTGTTGGCATATTGATGGGTCAACTCCCTTTAAGTCCTTATAAGACCATGCAAACACATCCATGTACTCTCTGAGAAGACTCAAAAGTCTCTCTTCCTCGCCTGGAGACAAATCTGTGGCTATGTACACCGGTCTAGGTGTCTCACCTGGAGCTGCTAAATCAACTTTTTTTGCATCCTCCGGTCCGTCATAAGATTCGTTCTCCCTCTCTCTCGAATAGGTTGGGTTAATACCACCTTCCTATCCTCTATTGTGAATTTCCTGTAGTGAGAGGGAACATCCATGTTTTCCTTGATTTTGGCGTTTTCGTCCTCTCCACTCTCAATTTCTGTCGTCCAAACTTCTTTCAGAGTTTTCTTGAGCTCTCTGTACTTGTTTCTACGTTCTAACTTGGACTCCGTGTGTTCTCTGTTGCGCTTGTTCTTTTCTGATTTTTCTGTTTTAGTTTTCGTTTCATTCCTTTGAACTTGATTTCTTGAGCTTCTTTTGTCTTTTCGTAAGCTCTTTTGATCATTGCCTCTCATTCTTCCAGAAATCTTGTCCTTAACACAATCTTCCGCCTTTACTAGCATTAGGAATTGATTTTTTCCTCTTATTCTAGGCATCGGATTGGTTCTAACCCCCTTTGTTTTTCTCTTTGCTCTATAGCGTTTCTGGCGTTGTTTAGTTTGGTTCGGAAAATCATAAAATCGGACATCCGTTATAGTTTCTTCGTTTCGCTTGAATTGTCCGTTGACTCGTTGTCTGCTTCATTTCCCCACTCTGGATGATCGGGAATGTCGTGAAACACCTCTTCTTCATCTTCCTTTTCCAGTGTATCGTTCTTTTCAGTTTCTTTTTCGAGTATAGTTCTCAGCATGAAGTACGGAACCACGTCGTACCCGTCCTTGTCGCAAAATTTCGTTGTGGGACCATCCGGAATTGCACAAACATCTAGGGTTGCTAGAATGTGTGTCCATTCTAATGGTTCAAGCGTGTCCTCTGGAAAGGGTTCTCCGATATAAGTTTCGTCTTCGATAGCCCTTTCTAAAACATATTCTTCTCGCCTCAGACTTCCACATTTCGAGGCTCCACACATCCATAACTCCTTGGGCTTACCTAACCAAGCTGGAAATTCGAATCCCGCCAAAGTAGCTGAATCAAACTCCTCTACCGGTGTTCGGTTCACATCTTTGTAGCTATGGTCTCTCAGGTTCACACGTGTAGTGGTTTCCATATTTCTCAGGTATATGTGATCGTAGCCCCAATCCTGGACCATTTTCAACTGTCTCATGAATGGTCTTCCCAGTATGATATCATAGTTATTCTCCTTGCCAAAATCGACAATAGCAAAAGTATGTTCGTATTCAATGCCGCAAGAAGTTACTACGACTTTCTCTAATAACCCCATAGGTTTCTCCATGTGTCCATCTGCTAATTGGAGTTTCAACCTAGTCTTCTTTATTGCTGGTTTCCCCCATTTTTTCCAGATTTCTTTTGTAGCAATGGCTACCCCAGCTCCGCTGTCTAGTATTGCCATCGTGTTCACTCCTTGGAATTCAACTGGTAAGGTTGTATTCCCCTCTTCACCTTCGCAATAATCTCCGACCTTGTTTAAGGGTACAGGCTTAGCGTTCTTTTGTGGTTTTCTCAGCTCTTGTATACCCTCTTGCAGTCTCGATGTTGGGTCTTTTATCCCAAATTTCTCCAAGAATTTTCCTACAGTGGTCCACATATGTGGTCTTAGCCTGAAAAGCTCAGCTAGAGTGATAGTGCATGTCACTGGTGTTGACAAGATCTCTATCAATCCTTGCGAGTCCATGACTTTTTCTGATGAGATTCTTCGTGAGGGAAGTGCTTAATCTCGGATTTTGCTTCATACTCTCCTAAGTATGAAGGTAAGGTATTCAGTGAATGAGGTTTGCTCTCCATTGTTCTAACAGAGCCCCCATCTCCCCAGTAAGATTGCAGATCCAAGTCCACTTGAGATCCTGCCTCAAATTCCACTATGGGAGGATTCCTGATGTCCTTTTCCCAATTTGTCTGATTAGCTTGGCAACTTAGCTCGTTTGCAAAGTTTGCCTCTCTCACTTGTTTCCAAAATTCATTGTAATCCTCATCTCTTCCGTAAATCCTCTGTATGACTGGATGAAAACTCTCTATCTCCTGATTGGTTGTGTTCAATACTATGCGGTCATCCTTGTGTGTATTTTCAGGCTTTTGTGCACTGGGAGTCTTTTCAGCTACCCGTGAAATGATAGTCTCTTGCTGAATTGTGTTTTCCGTTCCACAATTCATTGTTTCTCTTGGTGGTTCTAATAAGTCTTGTGCAGTCTCGATCATTCTCTGGCACATTTCAAGTCTCTGCTTTTCCAATTCCGCATTTTGGTATGTCATCCACCTCTGTTCTTGTGTTTGGTTGTTCTTTAACCTAGCTTTGTAAGCTCTCATCAGTGCGTCCAATGGTTTGTGTACTTTGTCGACTAGCATTGATCCCCCTGAGCTTAAGCTCGTTGTTTCTTTGATACTCTTTTGTTTCGTTCTTTCCGGGCTCATCTCTCGTTTCCCGTTTTGACTCTCAAGTTTTTCTAATCTATCTTTAGTTCGCTTTAGTTCCTCAGCTAGAATAGCGTCTTCACGTTCTTTTCTCAACTTCATGCGTGCTTTTCTAGCTTTCCATGTGTTTCTCTGACTCCGCGGTCCTTGACTAACCACTTCAGTCGCTAACTTTCCATTCTCAGGTTCTCTAGTGGTTTTCTTAGCTTGAGCTCTAGTAACAACTTGCGTTGGTATCAGAGTTTCATTTTCGGACCCACTGCTGGTAGGAATAGTTTCTAGCATATTCAATGTCATCTTTTGCACTTTGTTTGGATTCTTTGAACAATCCTCAATGAAGTGAGTAACCCCACACTCAATGCAATAAGCGTTAATTCTGATGATTTCCGTATGTGGACAAACATTCATCAGATGGTCACCTCCACACTTGTAACAGGGTCCTAGTGCTGGTCTTGGTCCCACTTGATTCGTCCTTTGTGGATAGGATGGTCTTTGTCCTCTTAACCCTCCATGAGCTATGAACATCAATGTTATTGCGTCCAAATTGTATCTCTCTTCATCAGAAGCACTTGTAACTGTTGGTGTTCCAACCTTCCCAATCATGCCCCATGGTTCTGGTTGTTTGGGTTCTTCTGGTGGGTAATACACAGTTGGAGACATGTGTGCACCAGATTCTTCATAATAGGCTTGAACAGACACTAAGGCTTGTTCTTCCTGATTCTCTAAGGTTGGTGCATATCTAATGCCCACTGGTCTTGCTCCTGGTAAAGGTGGTTGTTGTCCTAATACCGGTTGCGGTCTTTCTATCCCCATAGGTCCTGGTAAATTTCCCGTTGGGTATCGAGATACTGGATGTACCTGAGGTGGTGCTAATTGAGCAGGAGGTGCATACTGACGCTCCCTTACATACCCTTTGTTGTAATAGCACTCCTCTGTTGGGTGGTTTGTCCATTTTTGTTCAATAGCACACCATTTCAGTGGTTTTGGCAATGGTTTTTGGTATGGTGCCATCCTTTTTAGAGCATCTTCTATCATTTGCTCTACATTTGGCATGGTTGTTGTTTGAACATTCTTTTTAGTGGTAGTCTCGCTCGCTACGGAGGAAGAGCTACTGGATGCAAAATCTGTATCCGCTGACACCTCTCCATAAACCGTACAGTTATCCACTAAGTACAATGCTTCTCTCGTTACTTGCTCGAAACTTGTACAAGCTTTCAAGTGCAAGTCCTTCTTGAGAGTGTCGTTTCTCAATCCTTCAATAAAGAGAACAGATAGTCTGTCATCTTGTGGTCGTTCACGTACTGGACATCTCTCAATGTATTGTTTGAAGCGAAGTGAAACTTCCTTCACTTTTTCGTGTTCTCTCTGTTTAAAAGCATATATTTGTGAGACCGTATTGTGCTTAATCCCTCGTTTTGAGAATTCCTCAGCAAACTCTCTTAGCAAATGGTCAATGTCATGGAATCCCCCTCTGTTCAGTGGTTGAAACCATGTCAATGCCGTACCTTCTAGAGTAAGACCAAATCCCTCGTATTGTGTATGGAAATCTGTTATCTGCTTAGCTCTTAAGACTTGCTTAAAGAGTGACATATGTGCATATGGATCTCCTGAACCACCATACTTCTTTGGCATACACTTGGCTACTTGAGATGGTCTCATACGTCTATGGTCTGCTACCAATCTCATTGCTCCTGTGTCCCGGCTAAAGCTTTCTCTAGCATCATGGACTTCATGGGTTACCCTTGTCGGTTCCCCTGCCCTGAGTCTACTACTAGGAGGTAAATGTGATGGTTCCGCTTCGAACCTTGGACCTGGAGTGGTATATGTGGGGATTGGAACTGCACTACCTCGATTCGTATCCATTGACTCTCTGGAATGTAATGATCCCATTGGTCCGGGCTTCGAGTACTGAGGTTGACTGAAAGAGTCAGCAGCCTGAATTCTTTGTCCTCCTATTGTCATTGGGTTTTGCACTCCATTTGTTGGTGCTGGTCTTTGTGAGCTAGAAGTAACATAATACTGATGTAGTGGTCCCCCAAAGTATGTATATCCCTCTAATTCTTTCTTGCCCATTGTTGAGTATTGCCTCCCATACTTGTCGTAAGCGGCAATTTTCACTTCCGATCCCTCTGTGTAGGTAAAGACATAAAGTCTTTTTTGGTCTGTCAACTCTCCAGTGTAGGGTTCTTCACATCTATAATAGAGATCTTGCTTCCCATTATTATATTTGTATAGCCCCACATAGATTTTATCAGTGTTGATCCTTGTAGTTTCATTCTCTCTTCTTAACCTCACATCAGGGAAGTTCATTATTGGTGCTTTCTCCTCAAGTTCTTCATCTACTTTGGCTTTGGTGCCCATCAATCCCCACTTGTCCACAATGATAGGGTTTAGGACTATGAAGTACATGGTACCCTCGTTATCTAGATATCTATCTCCGCTATAGCTCACAGGCACTAAGTCCTTGAACTCACTAGGTCTATCTTCTATCTTTACACAATAGCGGTCCATTCCATCTTTGTAGATCTTGGCACCTTGCTCATTGTCGTACTGGTATTTTATGAACAATAGCTTCATTGTGGCGGAAGGGTTTGATGGTCCTGCTGCCATATTTTCTCTGTTGTTCAGGTTCAAGTGTTCCAAGTGTTCGGTGAAAATCTCGTAAGATCTCTCCGAAGAAGTATCAGAAACACTTCCTTCAAAGATCGGCTCTAATGGTTGCACCCAACTTTGGTTTACACTTCCCTCGGTTGATATGACACTTGCTTGTTCCCCTTGTTTTGGTTGGTTATTCTGGAGATTCCTGCCCGATCTCAAATTCATCAATTCCCCTAAAGGACTTTAACTTTTCCGTCTCGGCAATTTGTTTTCCCAAGTTTTTGTGGTCAGAATTGATCCAAACTGATTGATACTTGGTCAATTGTTTAATCTTGTTAGTTGGACAACTTCTGTTTCATCAAGTGAGAATTTTGTTGCAGTTATGCTGAAAAAGACATTATACGCGTATGATGACTTTTTTCACAGATTTGGACTATTTTGGTTATGCTCACTCTCAGTAGCCCCCTTATGCTCTGTCCACTCACAAAATTCAGTTTGAACTCTGTTTGAGCAAGTTATGGCTAATTTAGGCTTTTCTTGGCAATTTTCCGCTTTTAACTTGTTTTGGGTCAATTGTGATCCAAATGGGATGAAACTTGAAATATAACCTCTAGACAGCTATTACAATGGATCTGTGTTGGCAAAGTATCAAAATATGTCCAAAATTAGGTCAAAGACATCATACGCGTATGATGTCTTTTTCATCAATTTGGGTCAAGACTTGATATTTATGCTTTCTACAGTGTTTGTAACAATCTTGTCAGGTCAGATATAAAAAATAAGCAGTGGATGTGCTAAAAGACATTATACGCGTATGATGTCTTTTGTCCCAGATTTTGACTATTCTTGGTTTTAAGCCTTCTCCAATGTTTATAATTGAGTTTCAAGTGTTTTTGTCAGGTTTGAATGTAAAAACAAGATCTGAATCCAAAATTTCCTATTCTTTGCGTTTCTTGGACTCCGACTTGTCTTTTTGGGTTTCTTTGAGTGTTAATGCTCTTGTTTTAAGTTGAAATTAGGGTATAACCCCCCTTTTTGAACACTCTGGTAAAGTCAAAATTTCTGTTTTGGTCTCTGTTTGGTCATTAAGACATCATACGCGTATGATGTCTAAAGTTACAGATTTCCAGTTTTTTGGCATAGAATCCTTCCTAAAGCTTTCTCAAGTGCTCAGCAACTCCCAGATACACAAAAAATTTCTCTGACTTTTGTTTATTGCAAGTTTCACTACTAACTCGACGGTTTAGTGATCTAACATGCAATCAACCATATCAAGCAAATACTCCAATGATTACTAGCTCTAGATCAAAATCAAATGAAGTCCTACCTAAGCTATTCCTAATCATAAAATGGGTTTGGTAATTGTGATTTTAAAGAGATCCACTGCCACTCACGGACTAGCAAATTCTTCTTCTATCAACAACTACTCAACACCAACAAAACAACAAACAAATCTAAGCTAAACTAAAAATACTGTCAACATGGAAGACCCAGGAATACCCCACTTCCTAGTATCTCTCGAGATCTTCGGAGTCCACCACTCCTAGATCTTTTCTAACTAAAGTATACAAAGTAGTTTATACGACTCACCTTGTAGGATTAGTCTAAGGTCACCTACTTAGGGCTCTCGTCCCCGGCAACGGCGCCAAATGTTAAGGCGGTTATGCCGCTAGCGGAAGCTAAATAGCGAGAACTCAACCAACAACAGAATTTGTCAGACGAGGACGGAGCTTGACCCACAGGCGCATGGAAACAACTAGGTGGGTGTCAAATCACCTACTCGACCTTCTAATGACAATCACTACTAAGGAAATCAAATCTAAGTTCTAAAATACGCAAGTGACTGAAATCCGTACTACGAATGAATGCTATACGAAACAAGATCTAGAATCATTGAATCGATCTCAAACTCAAGGGGAAGTCTATACACTAGGTAAGAACAACACCTTAAAGACTTGAACTGCAAACTCAACCTATAACCACTCCATGCGGTAAACGCGTATGAAGACAGGCCGAAATATACAGGTGACCGAAACTTGACCCCGATGGTACTAATGTGTAGCTCTACTCGTTGTGGTTCTATAGATATGCTGCACGCTCAATTAAGACACACGAGTTGGAAGAAAACTCACACCGAAGCTCGTAGGAACTTACCACACATAGAAGCCGATAGCGCGCACTCTTGGTATCTATGCGTAGCTCTCGCCGTTGCTAACACAATGGCGGTGTCGCTTCTCCAATGGCGGCTCCGTAGCTCGCGTAGCAAGTAGATAAGACTCTCTCTCTCTCTCTCTCTTTCTCTCTCTCTCTCTCTCTCTCTCTCTCTCTCTCTCTCTCTCAGACACAGTCACGACGCTCAAAAAACTCACTTTGATTAATAATCTCCTCCTTTAGGTTACAAAAACTTTGGCTTATATACCTCAGCCTTGGAGGTGAGAACATCTCTAACTAATTACATCAGCAAGTGAAATTACTTCGGGATTACAAGCTGGAAACTCAATTGAGTCCCGTTACTTAATGAATGGCTCAAATCAAAATTAATGTCGGAAAGACATTTATTACAATCAATGGTTACAAAATGATGAGTGTGAGCAAAAATGTGGGTGTGATCCTCTGTTGGCTCAACAACGTGTTTCTTGGCATGCCCATCATTGGGGTAGGCATGGTAGCCGTGGTGTCATCAACGGAAAGATGAGCTAGACTTGGAAAAGTAAAGCTATCACTTGTGGGCTCAGATTGCATTGAGACCCCTGGCGAAACAACATATGGGGGATCGATGGGACTCACTAGGGGAGTCTCCATTTGTGATAGAGTGGGTTGTTTCCCTTTGCCCGTCTCTAAAAATCGCATAGGACCCGTCGAAGGTATGTTTATTCCTCGATTGTGCCTCTCGGACTGGATAATCCTATGGATGACATTGCAGATCATGTGTTGTTGTTCCTCCAGACTAGTGGCACTAGATGTGGATTGTACAACTTCTAACCAACCCACATGGTATGTGTAGCCCATGTATAGGTCGGTCAAAGTCTCCGTGTGTAGGGTATATTCCCAATTTTCATTGAGAAATACCCCGTCCAAACTTGGTGTACTAGAGGGTTGCCGTGAGGTGGATGCAATGTTGCTTCCCGTGTTTTGACTTTTAGTCACCGCTACCTTAGAGGCGACTTTGGAAGGTGGTAGCTCGGTAGGGCCCTCATTAAATGAGGTAGGTAGAATGTCCACGTGGACACTCTGAGGGAGTGTGGGGTCTACAGGAGATGTGAATGGTGATTCTACTTCCCCACCCCCTTCGTTTACTTCACTAGCCATAGGTTCAGAGCGCGTAGCTCTACTAAAAGTTTCCATCAAACGGCTAAAAACACTAGTTCCAGGTTGTTGGGCCCAGCTAGGTATGGTTTCATTTGTTCCCCCGGGGCTTTGTGTAAGATGCTCTTCCATAATATCGTAGTCAGAGGAAGAGTCGCTAGCCGCTATATTTGGGTCTTGGGTTGCACTACCTTGGGTCCCCGCCGAGGGCGTAGGCCCTAGCGTGGAAGGATAGTGAGTACCCTCGTAAATCGAAGCACTAGCTAGTTGTTCGGACTCTAGCACACGACCAGAGCGTAGATACATGTGCTTTGGGTGCCCTACAAGTGTCGGCGAATAACCTCGAAGGTTAACCGCTTACCTTTTTTAAGTGTCCGTTTCCACTCGTGTTTTTTACGTTTTTAATGTTTGTTTTTTTTAATTAAAGTGTGTGATAGCTTGAAACGAGCGTATCACTTAGAGGGTCACTGTGTGCTTTATAACACAATTTTCGGGCATCTGACGTTCCGTTGGTCCTAAAAAATCGTTTTTTAGCTACGTGTGAAGCTAAAATTCGTTTTTTTAAAAGGCGATTGAGGCCTAGGCATGAGCGTGAGCTTGGGCTTGGGTCTGGGAGATATTCTCGATCCCGGTCCTACCTTTAAATTTTTTTTATTTTTTTTATTTTTTAAAAAAATTAATTTTTAATTTTTAATTTTTAATTTTTTTAAAAGGATAAGGTCGCCGCGGCCTGCCCGAGAGCACACACACACACTCTATCTACCTACTTCTAACTAATATACCTACTCTTACACACTAACACACTCTATTAACTCTCACTAATCTACTTCCTACTTACTGTATACAGAAAACTAACTACCTTAATACACAGAGAATAAACACAGAACCTTTGAAATCTCTATTAACAAAGAAAACTAACTACCTTAATACACAGAAAATAAACACAGAACCTTTGAAAACTCCATTAACAAAAAAAAAGACATAGTATAACACCAAATCTCTCTTCTCAACACACACACACTCCTTCCTTACCTTTCGCGATGGTGTGTCACTCACCGCTCTACGCTTGCTTCGTGGAGGATTCCTCGCCGCGAAGAAGAAGGAGCCGCTGCTTCGTCGCGCTCAACCGCTTCGCCGCCGCCGTCGTGCCTTCGTAATGCTTGATCGCCCACACACACACTCTCTCTCTCTCACACACACATACACACACACACACACAAGGAGGTGAAGAAGAAGAAGATGGGGATGGAGATGGAGCACTCTTCTATTGCACAAATGAGAGAATGAGTGAATTTTAGGTTTAGTTGACTTTTATATGAGCTCACCCCATTCACACTTGGGCTCCCATGCTTAGCCAACTAATCCCTTGAATGTTCCAGCTAGAGTGCGCCTCTCATCGGCGATCACTCTTACCCTTTTCCTATTGGACCGACAAGCCCGGTACCTGACTCTACCAAATAAATAATACAATGCCCGGTACCTGACTCTACCAAATAAATAATACAATGTCCGCCGTAGGTTACAACGTCCGTCATAGGTAATAGGGTGTCCGTGAGCCGTGAGGGTTAACACTGAGCCTCTGTTCCTGCTTTGGATTGCCAAGTTGCATTCATCGTGAAGAATCGACATCTCTCCACAACCACCCACAATTGAGCTCTTTCTTGTAAACCCGGGCAAGTTAGGGTATTGCAGTGCAAAAATGGGAGAAATGGTGATCTTCTTGCCATGGCTTCATGATTGGATAGTTGTGGAGAGGTGGAAAAGTCTTTGTAAACCTGGGCAAGACAACGAATAAGAGCAACAATGGAAGGGATGGCTTGTCATTGGGATTTGAATGACTGTTGAGCAACAGCCACATTGGATAGATTCTTCAAACGAGATGCTTGGGCAACAAGGTCCTCTTGATATGTATCAAATGTATAGCACCTCTAATAAGGAGATGGATGGGGGAGACTCTAGCGATAGCCACGAAATGCAAGATTTGTTTGAAATGGCTCAACAACCATGCATAGATGCTTTTGCATTTACATCTAATCGGTATTTTGCCTTTGATAGACAAGCATACAGCTTGATGATTGCTTCCATACAAAAAGGGCAAGGACCGACCATAGATTCTCTCAAAGCAGTGAACAAACGGGGCCTCTTGGACTTGAGAGAATGGGGAAGAATCCAAGCATCATCACACACTGTCACCAATGAAGATGGTGATATGTATCTTGTCAATACCACGGGAAAGAGGATTCCATGCATAGAAGATTGGGAAAGGATTGTGTTTTCATGCCACACAAGTGAACATCTTGATTGGACCACAACCGGGATAGCAATCGCAGAAATATGGTGCACCAACATTAGGATGCATGGTATTGAATTTGCAAACGAGGTCCTTGACCTTTGCTCTTGTGCTACAGTTTTAGCTTTGGAGGATGGACATAGGCAGACGCGAGATGTGACACAGTGCCTGGGTTTACATGATAGCGGTGAGAAAGCTACCAAGAGTGAAGTGTTTATTGAGCATCACACAGTGAGCTTTGCTGATGTTCAAACAACATTAGATAGTGTAGTTCTCAACCACGAAGCTCGATTGGTTAGACTAAATTGGGTAGTACAAACAGAATGGAAATTTGTGCGCCATTGATGGGGCGACGCGCGAAGAAATGGCCAAGAGCGTCGGCGATGTTGCACATCCAAGAAGTGTGGATTCCCCTTCATGGTTTCTGTGGTTTTTCCATGACATGACACATAGAAGGTCACCATACGGATATTTGGAGGTCACAAAGGGCATGTTCCAGGGTCGCGGAGTGACCTATATCACCTTCCTGTGTATCCAATGGTGAAGAAGCGATGCATGGAGGATTTGTTTGATGTCCGCACATGTCACCATGTTGCAAGGATGAGTGTATCTAAAGAATTCATCCACATCAACATAGCTTGTTCTTGTCTAGATTTTCCATCTGGGCCTTCATCAACCTTTTGGGTTTAACCTCTACCCACAAACAAAACCTTGGGATCAACCCACTTAATAAAGGGAAGCCATGAAATGCAACCTTTTAGCACCACAGACTTGACAGATAAACCCGGTCAATCTCGGCATGGCATGAAAACCTGGGCAAGCTCGACGTGCAAACATGGACCCAACATGTAAACCTAGGTGAGCCCGAGCTGGAGAAGGTGAACGTACCTGCACCCCTCCCTTTGTCACCAACTCCACAACAGCGGGGTCCTCGTGCGGCATTTGAGACCCGTCTCCGTCCGAAAGTATGACTGTCTTCTTGCCCTTCTCAACAAACTGCATAAAGAGCAACAGTTAGAGCACACCCCAATGTAGGCGTAAACCCAAACATACCTGCATTTTCTTAGTGGCCTCGTGCAATACTTGGACGTTTGTTTCTTTCTCCTTCTCAGCACCCTACAGTAATCAGAAACAGATTTCAATGAGCATTCCCATGATAAGTGTAAACTCGGACATACCTGATTTTGGTAGACAGTGGCCTCAATGTCATCTCTAGCATCAAGACTTGCCATCGCATGCCTATCCTCACAAAACTTTAATTTTTTTTTGGATTGCGTTAGGCTTTGAGCTCGCGTGTTTCTTTGTTGTGCAGGAGGTTGCTTCTCACCCTTACCCCCCCTGCTTACTTGGGTTCTGTTTCATAGGAGGAGTGGGAGGGGGATCATCCTCCTCCCTTTCCTCGGACACCACCATCTCTGTCGTGACCTGCAACGTGGTTTGTGTAAGAGTGAGAATCACATGCCCGCCTCGTGCCCTAAACCTAGGCTAATTGAGAAACACCCCAAACCCTTAATTGCTCACTATCCGGCATGTCTGCCTCCCCTCTCTATGATGAAAGGTCCTCCTTCTCATGGATCATCACCTGCAAAAAGGGAGCCCATGTCAAAAAGCAAGCCATAATGGCAACCCCATGCCAAACATAGCAAGGGAACCCTCTCCCTATTACTTGCGATCAAGCTTCGCTTCTCCCACTACAGGTTCCCCCTTTTGCAGCCTTGGGGGGGGGGGGCGTGGAATAAGCACCCCGTATGCCACCACCCTTTGCCTTCCTTGTCGTCTTTCCACCTTCCATTAGCAATGACACTTAGCCTTCGACACCTGCCTCACACCACCTAGCCCCACCTCGTGTCCTGCTTGCA
The DNA here is from genome assembly GCF_014529385.1 of Adiantum capillus-veneris. Lineage (NCBI taxonomy): Eukaryota > Viridiplantae > Streptophyta > Polypodiopsida > Polypodiales > Pteridaceae > Adiantum > Adiantum capillus-veneris. The sequence goes on along the minus strand of NC_140952.1, from coordinate 114,703,505 downwards.
AACGATACCCGGAGTAGGAGAACCCCTCCTACCACGAGAAGAGCTAGTGAGCGCCTTAGAGAGCCTCAGAGAGAGTGAGACAGCGAGTGGGCATTGAACGCTCCTTTGGTTGAACTTTACCGTTGGCCCCGAGGGTATGAGGTACTAACTAAGGTACTAACCTCGAGGAGGTACTAGTCGTCCCCTCCCCGCCCTAGTGATGCTCGGACACGTGGCACATGGATTCCCCCATCATCCCCACCCATCCACCGTGGCCTACATCGTCACCCCGCCATGTCGGCACTCCACAACCCCTCGACGCGCCTGGGTTTACGTCTTGCAACAAGAAACCCTGTCCCCCCGTGCTGCCATGCGACCCGCCACGTGTTCGACGGGGATGCCCTCGCTCCCCGCGCCCAACTTGGGCATCGTCGATGCCATCAAATGGGCTTTTCACCATCCCAAGAAAATAGTTCTGAGGAGTGATAAATTAAGTGACATAAGGTGGATTAACATTGATCGAGCATCACACCGTCGAGGACACCCTTGCGAGTCGACACTATTTGATACCTCCTTCTCGGAAGGTATCTACGGTCTTAGATCATCGTTGATCCTCGACTGTTCATCCTTTGGGGTGGGAAAAATGACACCCTCGCCACTATTTGATACCTCCTTGTTGGAGGGGATCTACAATCCCACATTGTCGTTGATCTTAGACCATTCAATACCTTGGCGGGGGGACCTTACGACATCCCAACCCTAAAGCCAATGTAGCATTATGTTGGCACACACAATTTGATGCATAAAAGAGATGGGAGGCATTTTGTGGAGTAATTTTGCCATGCCCGGAATCCTAATTTACACCTATTTCACTTCAAGTTTACCAAAAGTCCACACCGCCAAAATGCAGTGAAGTTTGCATTTAGTTCACAACGAGCTCAACTGAGGCTTAACTTCACTCGAGTTCGCACATAGTTCACATTGTGATCAATGGTTGCAACATTTGCTGACAAGCGACGTCAATTTTCAACCATAGATCCCCTCCAACATTGCAATGTCACTTTGTGGCGATGCAAGGACACCATCACACTATTGGCCTCGTCATTGTAGACATAGTGTCGAGGATGCCAAGACTTTTGGGGGGGCTAGTCACAAAGATTCCAATGTACCAACTGTCAAAGTGTGCAACAGAAGAGAAATACAAACTCAAGAAGAGAGAGAGAGAGAGAGAGAGAGAGAGAGAGAGAGAGAGAGAGGGGCGAAGCTAGCAACTCAATAACTCCAAAGGCAAATGATACAAGATGACCACTGAGTGGATTGGGGGCCGCACCGATATAGTGCGTCAACTTTGGGTTGTCGGGCAAAACCTTTGAAAATAACTACACATAGAAAATCCACAAAAGTATAAGTAGCAAATAAAATGGGCAAAATGTCTAGTGCAAACTCTATATGTGCTTCGAATCCCTACTACAAGGGTGTAAGGGGGGCCAACCCACAACCAGGGGCCTAAGTGCACTTGAGAAAGCCATAAGCACGAGTGAAAGCATTTGGAAGGTGAACGTAAAGCTCTAACACTCCCCTCAACAACACGTGTTGAGAAGCTAAATAAAGCAAAATCCAATGATTTTAAAAATGATAAAGGTAAAGATGAGTCCAAAGAAGGAGAAATTGCAAAGGTTTCATACATTGCTTGCACCTCTCCGTCTTCTAGCTCTCTCTCCCCTAGTGAATCCTCTTTTGTGGTGATTGCTCCACCCACTCTACCAGACCTTGAGGTTATGGCCAAGAGTGAGTGGATTGGTGATAGTGGGGTGTCTTCTCATATGTCTCCTTGTTCTCACAGCATGAGAGCTATCCAACTATCTTGTCGTCAGTTCACATTGGTGATGATTCTACCTTGCTTATGGTTGAAAACATCTCTCTTGAAAAAGTAGTCTTTCATGATGTGCTACATGTCCCTAAGCTTTCAACGAGCCTCTTCTCCATCTCCAAAGCAACTTCTAAATGAAGGGTTGTGAAACACGTCCCTAAGCTTTCAACGACCCTCTCTTCATCTCTAAAGAAACTTCTGAAGATCTAGAAGTCTACCTTGATGATGAAATGATTGATAGAAGGAATCTGAGTCTCTATTGTGCCTCGTGGTTATCAAGAAGGTGGCTTGTATCGTATTTAGTTTTTCTCTTTTGGTTTGAAGCTACAAGAGTCACATTTTCATCAATCATTCTCTCCTTCTCATAGATGATAAGACTTGGTACACTCTCTTTGGCTATATCCCATTGCTACTTTGCAACATCTTGTTTCCAGGGATATGGTTATCTACTTGCCCAAGTTTCACAAGTCTCATCATGTTTGTTCTTCATGTGCAAAAGGAAACAGAAAGGGATTCATTTTCAACAGAAGCCACTTCTTATGCCTCTCATATTTTGAAGTTGGTTCATGCTAATCTTGTAGGTCCTATGGGGATTGATTCACTTGGTGGATCAAAGTATTACTTGATACTTTCTATAAATATTTGTGTATATTTTTTTGCTAAGAAGTATGATCTTCTCTATAATGGACAAGTCAAGTTAAACACCAACCGCCTCTCTCCCTTCCTCATTTAGGGTGAAGTGGTAGCTAAATACTATATTTTCTCACTCGCTCTCTCACAAAAGCGATGGACGGCATCACTCCTAAGGAGGTATTTTCAGGTCATAAACCTATAGTCTCACATCTTCTACATAACATAAATTTATATGTGGCTTGTGAAGAAGACATATGCATTTAGATCATGTTTTTTGAGCAAATGTATGGTTGATTGCGCTTGCTTATGTGCATTGTTGATTACTTTAATGCTTGTTCTTATGGATACTGCTTATGTACGCATTTGTGGAGCCATCTTGGCTAGCATGGCACTTGTGGCCATTTTTTAGACTTGGTCTAGAAGATAGTCATTTTGGGGACTTGACTATAGTCGTGTTATTATAAGCCTTTTGTGAGGATCATACGTGAGGTTTTTTTGAATCCAAAGACTCGCGGGTGGGTTATCTAGTGCAAGGTGGATTAGATTGTTGGAGTTACCTATCTTGGTATCCTTGCCATAATATATGTATGATAGTGGACATCGGTTCTCAGCATATGTGTTCATAATATGTATGCATTGAAAGATATTGTGATTCTTGACTCTTCTTGTTGAGATACTGGCATAAACTGCTTATTCTAGTGATTTACGACATTTGGGATTTGAGATTTTGCAGGCTTGCAAGAGCCCACAAGCCCTATTGCTCTACAGCATGGAGGTGTGGATGCAGCTTTGCCTAGCAATCTGAGTCTTGGCAATGGCAGTCCTTCAAGGCTCTTCCCTCGCGTCCCTACGGAGCATGCATGGAGAACCGTCGTAGTACCCTGGTGTAACTACCTCCGCAGCCCCCAACCATGCATTTTTGAATTGCATGACGTGTCACCCAGCCCTGTCATCATCCCCCACTTCGTCTAGCCCCACCTCGTCCACCGTGGCCTGCCTCATCACCCTGCCATGTCAGCACTCCGCAGCCCCCTGATACGCTCGGGTTTACATCTTGCAGCAGGCAACTCCGCCCCCCGTGACGCCATGCGATTCGCCATGTGTTCGACCAAGATGCCCTCGCTCCCCGCGCCCGACTTGCACACACTTGATGCCATCAAATGGGCTTGTCACCATCCCAAGTAAATAGGCCTAGTCCTCAAGGAATTCATGTGGGAAAGTCTCGGATCATCAGCTGAAGTTGTAGGTCATTTAATATCGGCGTTCCCTTCAAAGGCCGCCCCTAGGCCTACCGTCTGTACAGCGAGGGGTCTCCCCAATTCTAATTCATCCACAGGCTCAGAGTTCTCTCTCGCTTTGACCGAGTTCTGCAATCTGTGAACAACGCTTCCTTGACCCGGCAAGCTCGCCTTCATCGCTCTCTTACCTTCTAATTTTCTCTTTGCCTGCGCACAACAGACACACATATTGCAGCAGAAATGGCCAAAGTTGAGAAGCTCGAAGACATCTTGACTGTGCCCATTCAGCTTACAGATGGGGTTCGTCGCCTGGCAAGCGAGGCGGGCTCCTTTAAAAGTGAGTGCCTCGAGCTTACGGGCAGAGCAGAGAAGATCGCTATGCTTCTGCGTGCAGTTGCACGCCTCGAGAGTGGTGCAGGTGTGCCCCTCTATACTCGCCCGCTCCACAGAATGCTTCAAGAGCTCGAAAAATCTCTGGGCAAGGTGTTGATGCTTGTGAAAAAGTGTAGCCGCAAGGGCATGATCAGGCGCGTCATCACCATCACATCTGCACATGACTTCAAGCGGGTAAATGTTCTCTTGGAAAATTCTCTTGCTGATCTCACATGGTTTCTCTCCATCTCCGCAATGGGGGATAATAGGACAGATGGCATCGGGGGCATGCCACCCATCACATCAAATGAACCTCTTTTATGCTTCTGCTGGAATCAGATTGGTCTTCTGCATAGAGGATCAGATGAAGAGAGAAATGATGCCGTGATCTCTCTCAATGGATATGCAAAGAATAATGAAAGATTCATGAAGATGATGGTCGAAGAGGAAGCAGTACCTCCTTTGCTTAAAGTTTTACAGGATGGGACATTGGAGGTGCGAGAAATGACAGCTCGCACGCTCGGTCTCATGGCAAGAGATGAGAATGTAGTGAAGCAAATGGTTGCATGTGGAGTTGTCCCGGTGTCAGTAAAGGTGCTTTACAATGCACCTATGAAGATTCAAGCTGCAATGGCATGGGCAATAGCAGAGATGCTACACTCAGATCCTTCACAGCAAGACCTCTTTCTGGAGGAGTCTGTGGTGCGATCATTGGTTGCGCTTCTTGGTGAGTCGTTGGAGGACCTTGAAAAAGCAAAGCCTGCTGTCAACATGCATACTCTCATGACTACCATGGCCGCTAGCAAGGTAGCTACTGCTTCTGCCACACAACAAGAACACATTATGAGTCGTGTTCCCAAACCTTCCAGCATCTCAAATGGTTTTCTCAAAGTAGACAACTTCTCAAAGTCTCAGGTAGCACCCATTAGACCTATGGACCTAAACAGGAACATGGTGGGAAAGCCTCCTGATAATGGGAAAGGATTGTCTCAACGCGAGCTCAACAGGAGAGAAAGAGATAATGCAGATCCTTTGTTGAAGGCTGAGCTGAAGGCAGAGGTTGCACGTGCGTTGTGGAAGCTTGCCAAAGGCAATCCTAAAACGTGTAAAAGTATAACAGAAACCAAGGCCCTTTTGTGCTTCGCTACATTGATGGAGAAAGCAAGCGGGTCGGTGCAATATAACTCTGTGATGGCTGTGATGGAGATAGCTTCTGTTGCGGAAAATGATGTTGAACTTAGAAGAGCATCATTTAAAATGACCTCACCAGCAGCCAAAGCTGTGGTCGATCAGCTTTTGCGTTTAGTGGAGGAAGGAAGTCCTGACTTGCAGGTTGCATGCATAAGGGCAATTGGATGCTTGTCTCGCACGTTTCCAGTAAGAGAGACTAGAGTTGTCAAGCCACTAGTAAGGCAACTTGAAGGTCCAGAAGAAGTTGTCGCGGAGGCAGTGGCAGCTTTGGTGAAGTTTGTGTGTAAGGAGAATTTTCTACATAAGGAGCACTCAAAAGCCATAGTTGATGCTTCGGGGGCCAGTCCTCTTGTACAGCTGATCTTCTTGAATAAAGGGGATGTTCAGGTTAATGCGGTGATTCTAATGTGCAATCTTGCCTTGCATTCAGGAGAGAGTGAAGCACTTGCCAAAGCAGAGCCTTTACCAGCATTGAAGAAATTTGCAAAGACTTGTCATGTTGCGCAACAGCCCTCGTTAGACAATTTGGTTCACCAAGCTATCAATCATCTAGAGATATACCATGGGCGTGCGCCCAAGGATCTTTCTGCTGTTGAAGTTTATGGATATGACAAGTTTTAAGTGATTGCGGTTTACAAGTGTGATGGCATCTTTAGGATGTTACCAGTGAGCAAGTCAGTTGCAATGAAGAGCTCTTCGTCAGGCTTTCAAATCAATTCTTTTGTACTCAGTTTGCTGTCTGTAAATATATGACCTATGGATGACTTGATCAAACTACACAGTAAATCTGGGTGCCACAAATTTGGGTTATGTACAGGTTTGTCCGACAGTATTTTGTAGCCACCAATATGCAATTCAGTGAAGGCCTTGATGTTGTGTGGCAAGTAGTGGGGCGAAAGGAGATGGATGATGAGGCTACGTTTTCATCCATGATGATTGGTATACTCTTGGTATACACACGTGTGAAAAGCCTTGATGCTGTGTGACATAGAGGTGGATAAACCAAACAGTGGTAGCCCATTGCTTGTACCGATCCAGGTGATGTAACTTCGGGATATTATTCAAGGCCCAAGTAGTGGTGCAAAAGGGGATCTGGGCAATGAAACAGGGGTGACTGCCATTACTTCCAGTTGTTGAGGTTGTGTACTTATTATTTGGAGGCTATTGAATGCCCAACTTTGTACACTTTGTTTTGTATCAGACTGTTTTTTGGATTGCAATATTGTTGTTTCATGTCAATATGGCTAGACATTTGAATTGTAAAGACAGGCATTGCTGTCCTTGAATGGCTTCAGCCCCGCCTTTTTTTTTTGGCAATATTTTTAAACGGATTGAGGTGGGGGACTGAACTTACCCCCTTTGTTCACCATGATATATGATGAAAGTACCCTCATAAGTCAGAACAGTTAGGGGAGGGAAAAGGGTGTCTCTTTCAGGGGCCTTGGAGATGTCACATTGAAATGCTTTATGTGCCCCTCTACTCAGGTTCGTTGCATCAGTGATCACAAATCAAAGTGGTGGTATTTCATATTGCTCTCATGCAGTACCTTGTCAGGGCATTGAGAAAGTTGGTTTTCAGGTCTGTGATATGTCTCTCAGGTTCCAGCTCCAGTTGAGACATTTGGAGATGCCCTTTATAGAAAGATGTCAGGGACTTTCCCATCTTGTTTCGGATGCAATGCAGATTTATCAATTTTTTTGGTAGCGTGAAGGAGTACTTAAATCTGCTTCGAGCCTCATGGTACCTTAATTATGTAATTTTCTATCTAATCAAGTATATAGTTGTGGAAATTTGAGGGAAAGGGTCTTTGATTTGCTATGTTAGGTGTGAATTTCTGTGTTGGTGTCCTTCCAAAGTGTGAGAAGAGTGGTCTAGTGCAATGCTCCCCCCTCCCCCCCCCCCCCCCGCGGCCCGGGCGGCCCTCATTAAGAAATGATGGCCCACAAGGACTGATCGCTAGTTACCTTCAATTTGGTGTTGCAGACAGTTTCCCAATTTGAAGTTCCATGGTGGTGTGAATGAGGATGTGGTGTGTTTCTAAAGCAGTTGGAGGTTGCATGCATAATCGATCACATCATTGACGAGGGGCTGCTTGAAGGATGACACTCGAGGGTGGTATAAAAGATATGAAGTGTACAAATTTTGCGGTGATGCATGAGCAAAGTTAAACAAGATTTTCCAGGTTGTTGTTCACCCCCTTATTTCTTCACATTTATCTTGGAGTTGTATGGGCTCCATATTCAACAAAATCTACTTATCGACAACACATGACTCCACATCAAGAAAGCTTATAAAATCATCACCTGCCAAAGATTCTCTCGACAATTGATCGGCGTTCTTAAGAAACTCTTCATCTCCAATGGCACCTATTCCATCTACTTGGTCGCAATACCTCTGAATACCCCTTGATGTCATTTTTCATTTGTTGGTTCACGACTCAACATCAATGAGCCCATCTCCTATTATACTAGGTAGAGTAGATGTGTATGCTTGCTTGTTATGGCTATGTGTTGCACTCTATGTTATCCTATGTGTGTGTGTATTGTTAAAGAGTGTAAATAGATAGAAAGTATAGGTAAGTAGAACGTGTGTTGAGTGGTTGAGAGTGGGTGTCAGAGGAAGTAGGAGAGTGATTTGCCATGACACCTCTCCACTAACTTTTCCGAAGTATTTACAACTGTGAAGCACGACAGCTTCACCCTTGCACAATTGTGTTTACTCTACACCCGTTAACTCGATGTAATGTGCTAATCGTTCCATATCCAAGCTCTTTCTAAGAGCATCTGTTGGGTTGTTATCAATGTGCAAATCGCTCTGTATCCAAGCTCTTTGTAAGAGCATCTTGTGTTCACAGAAAACCGACCTTTAGTGTAGTTTTAAAGGGCAAAAATTGAAAATTCACAGCTAGTTTGGATGGTCACCTTGATGAAACCGGCTAAATTTGGAAGATTTTAGTGTACAAGTCTTAAAAATTTCACTAAAAACCGGAAGATTTTCAATGCTCTTCTTTTTTCCATTGGTTGCTAAAAAAGTTTAGGATGAACACTAAGAGCATTTGTTGGATTGTTATCAATGTGGACCTTCCAACCGCTTATTCATCAATGCATCTTGAATGAGATGATATCTCACTTCAGTGTGTTTCGGCTTATGTGAAACACGAGATTCCTTGCCAAAGCAATGGCACTCTAATTATCACAATGCAAAACTAGAAACTATTGAATGTTTAAGTCTCCCACTAGACGTTGTCGGGGGATAATTGTGCGAAAGGTGAGCCGGGAAGAAACTGGGTCCTTGGCTGTGAGAGGTGTGGGGAAAAGAGATGCAGCAGGCACAATTAACAAGACAGAGCTCAAAACAAATGGTACACTTCATTCCAGTTAATCCACATTAGTCATCATTAGTCAATCGTTAATGGAGGAATATTGTTCCTTACAAGATGAATCTTGGCTTAAACCAGGTGCTAATCAAGAAAAGTGATACTGACATGTTTAATACTGCCTTGTGTTTCTTCCCGTTATGGCTCAGGAACTTCCTCTTCCAATGGCCATATGATTTGTCTTCCAGAATTGAATGGGTTTAGGCTCGGCTAATGGTTTAGGATTAGGCTCTGAGATTAGGCTTGGCTAATGAATTGATATTAGGCATCGGCTCAGTCCCATAATCGTGCAGCTTCAATTCCTTACTTGCTTTAATACCTGACAAGATTTTGCTCAAGCGTCGACCTCCATCTTCCTTGCTTGCATGCCTCGCCAAGAATTAGCTCGAGAGATGAGAAATCAAGCTAGATATATAGAGCTTGAGAATGGCTTAAGGGTTTTTTTTTATAATGAGGCTCAGGGGGTTTGGGTTTTTGGGTAAATGAAAGCTTAAGAGCTTAGAGCTTATGAGGAGGATTAGATTAAGGGCATCGAGCTTATAGGGCTTAATTCGGTCTAAGAACTTAGAATTAGAGGATTATGACCCGCTTATGAGGAGCTTCCGAGCTTAAGGAGCTTCAAGATATGTAGTGGAGGTTAGGAGGATTAGCTTAAGAGCCTCAAGCTTATGATAATAAGAGCTTAGGTTAAGAAACTTACATAGGCTTTGGCTTCCTCCTTCCGAGAGAGATAGATAGGTTAAGAGATTAAGAGCTTGGCTAACCTTTGCTTCCGAGAGTTCGAGAGTTTTTTCCCTCTTCACTTTGATTCCCCCTCCCCCCCCCTCCATAGGGTCATTTTTGTTGCTTTTATACTAGCCTCCCCTTTGCTGCATGGGGCATGCTTTTCTAAAAATGGCGAGGCACCCATTAGCGATGTCGCTAATGGGTCTGGCCTCTTGCTGACGTGGTAGGTGATTTCGGACCTTCACCAAATCTGGCGCGGCCGGTGCCAAAACCGTGCGCGAGGCGTCCCTGAGCATTCTTCGTTTCATGAACGCTGCCATCCGAGCGCCTCCCTGGCTGTCGCGAGCAATTCTCCCCCTACACCGCTGCTCACCCCTGCCTCACGCTCGCCATGCTTTTCTTTCTTTGTTTGGCTTCACACACAATTAAAAAGAAAAGCCTCCTCTTGTAAACGGCCGGCCCTTTGGGTTTATGGCCCTTTGCCTTTGGGTGACCGGCTTCCTTCATAAGGACACCACATTAGGCATTGGGCAGCCACAGCATTGGTAAGGCCTTGGACGGCCGGCTTAGTTGGTGGGCGGTCTTGCTTAAATCATAAAGGCATCACATTAGGCATCCATATTGTCCCAAGCTTTGACTTCATGTCCGATACACATGTCGGCCAAGGCTTTGCCAGGCTTCTTCATTGGCGGTCACCATAAGCATCGTAAGGGAATCACATCTGGCATAAATATCGGTTAAGGCATTGCCTCCTTGACTTTATTTTCTGCATCCACTGATGAGCGATATCACCGTGAATTCTTCTGCCCGCTCTAGTGTGTTGAATGGCACCATGGCTTCCAAGATGCAAGTATCTCTGTCCGTCAAAGCTAAGCATATGATAAAAATGCTCCCGCATCGGCCCACATTTGGCATACACATCGGGCACTGCACTACATTAAGCCAGATGATGACTGATCAGGGCGACCAGGGCGGTTCTCGAACCCGGCCCCCGGCGATACTTAAACTGGCCATATCTTGCCAGCCGAAATCCCGATGACCGATCTGAAAAGACCGACGTGCTCCACAAAGTGAGCACTTCAGCCTGATGCATTCATTCCAATTTTGTTCCTCAGCTGCAGTTGCCCTATCCGGTACGGATCTGCTACTTACTCAACTTAAAACTGTCATAATTTCTTACCCGTAGCTACGATTGACGAGCCGTAAAGACAGGCATGTAGAGCTTTTTGAGTACTTCAACTTGGATTAATAAAACACTAGCCATGACCACATCAAGAATACTCACTGTTTAGCATTACCAAGACATCTTCTGACCCTTAGAGCCGCATCTGGCACACTTTTAGCTTATAAATTGGCTTGTTAGCAAGCCCTTATAACTGCTAATTAACCATGCAGGATTCAAATACTCTTGATCAACATTCTTTTTGCTCATTTTCTTGTCATGGGATCGGAGCGGCACGACATTCACCCCCTCTGAACCTGCACAGCCTCCGGTCTGTGCCAACCGGTCTTCAAGCTGCATCTTCTATAAATACCTTAAGCTACTTGTCATCAAGCTCACGTAGTTGATAAAACTATGTTAAACAAAAATAAGGTGTAAATCATAACATCAAGATCTAACTCAATTATCTGGTAGCTGTCCATTACAAATCTTTGAACTGTAGTGGTCGTATCTCCAAAGCATGCAATTATGAAAATCTGTTTAGTGAACCCCGCCAGACTCAAGTGCTCCAGTTACTTATGCACACGGATTGACCATCAGCTCTCTTTAAGGAACCCTGTCAAGCTCAAGTATGCCTCACTCTGTCTGCACATAGAATGGTCGTCAAGTCCTTTACTTCAAGTTCTAGTAGCAGAACCATCTCAAAAGATGTGAAGATACTATAACAATTGTCCAAGATGTCAACTGGAAGCTAGCCATGGAAGTTTACTGATCATATAACCAAAAACACGATTGTCTTAGCATACATCCAAAAACAAATCTACTGCCAAGTAACCTGCTAACAGGAAAATAAATGAAATCTTTGAATCTGGCAGTTGCTCTTCAAAGCTCCCAGGATCAAATGGAATAATAAGGAATTTCCCCAATAGTGGAGTAGCATAGTATCCACATAAGCACACACATTCTGAATCAAATAACTTCAAGCACTTCTGCTCCAAATATGCTATGCCAGGATCTAGCAGAAAGAAACCACCATGTAGACCCAAAAATACCCATCCATAGTGTACCTGCTTTTGAAGATCTTTTGAATCACCTGGATCAAATACCATTAAGATCACATAGCATTGATGGCCTCCGCAATATACTAGAGCTTCACCTGAAGCATAGTGTAGCAGCCACATCTCATAAACTTTTGGTAACTTAAGGTCGTTACTAGCAAGAATCAAAGAATTCTGACTCCCTTTAACTGGTAGCCAGGATATCACTGACATAAGAATTAGGAATAATATCCAAATCCAACCACATTTGGCACATTGTCCAAAGAAATGAAAAATCTTGAGCACTTTATGTATTATCAGGGATGATTTAGCATCATCACCCCCTCTAGCTTCACAGCCATTACGAAAAATCTTAGGACTTTGTGGACCTGTATCATCTGAGAGATTTTTACTTGGCTCTTGAGGTTGATAATGAATAATAGCTTTGTCCTGAAAATCTTCATCCATAACATCTTTGAGAATATCATACTTGGAAGTCTCTGCATTCTTCAAAGCTATAGGAGTTAGCTCCTCTTGCAGTCCGTATATAGATGTATAATCTATGTCAATATCATGTTCGCAATCAACATAATGTAGGCAATCTTCAATATCTCCCTCTGCTTCCTCATCTACATCCATGCTACTTAACAAGCCATTATAACTTGAAAAAGTTTCATCAGGCACCCCCTCTGAAGGGGTACATGCATCACAAAGCTGAGCTATACCGCTATAACCTGCTCCTTCAGATTGGGTCAAAAAATCTTCAATTATAGAATCTGCTTCTGTGATAGGAGATTCAGCAAACATATTGCCAGAAATAACCATAAGCTCATTGGAATTATCAGGTACATCCTGTGTTAGGTTCACAATCTCGACCACTTCATCATCTATCGCATGTATAATAGATTTGTTTATGCAATCATTTGCAATAAATCTGCTACCCTGCTCAGCTATAGTGCCGATAGAACCATTAGAAGCCTATAGTGGCTCATCTTCTTGATAAACTTGTTGAGAGCATCCCATGCCAAGGTCAATAGCTTGTAAAAATTTTGTTGTACAGTCTAGCTCTTTACTAGAACCATTATTTGAAGTAACTTCCATGCGAGAAATCTTTGAAAAAAATTCATACATTTGTGTTTCAGCAAAAAAATCATCATGTACCTTTGCTTGGTTATGGTCCTTTGAAGTTGAATCTGCTTCTTCCAAAGATGAATTTGCCTTGGCTTGACTTCTTGCAGAAATATGGTTCCAAAATTGATCATAATTAAGGAACTGAATATGATTCCCATCTTCTTTATAGAAAACAATCTGGCCTCGTTCATTAATCTCCTTCATTGTTAACTCGATAATTTTTGAGCTTTCATGAACAAAACCATCTGCAAAATAGTCCCACTGCGTGGGATATGTTTTGGTCAGTTCTCGTACCTTATCTTTAAACTCAGAGGTTACCACTTCTTCAAAGGTCGAAATCATCCGATCTTCTGGAATTCCTCGGCTCTTCATCTCTGCTTTATAACATGCAAGGAGTCCATCTGGATCATGACCTTGAAAAATCCCATACTGTTCATGTACAGCATCAAGTGCCATCTCCACTGCGTCATCGATTTGTTTTTTCATCTTCATAGCTTTTCTTCTTGCAAGCATCCCTTAACTAAGCCCAACATCTTTGACAGATCTGCTGTTGCTAGATTTTTATCAATTCTATTCAGGTTGTAATCTTCAATAAACTGCTTCAATTCTGCTTGGATCTCCATCCTGACCTCCCACCCCGGCACGTTTAGCGTCGGGTTCACCAAGGATGTCGGGGGATGATTGTGCGAAAGGTGAGCCGGGAAGGCACTGGGCCCCTGGCTGTGAGAGGTGTGGAGAAAAGAGATGCAGCAGGCACAATTAACAAGACAGAGCTCAAAACAAACAATACTCTTAATTCCAGTTAATCCACAGTAGTCATCAATAGTCAATCGTTAATGGAGGATTATTGTTCCTTACAAGATGAATCCTGGCTTAAACCAGGTGCTAATCAAGAAAAGTGATAATGACTTGCTTCATACTGCCTTCTGCTTCTTCCCGTTATGGCTCAGGAACTTCCTCTTCCAATCGCCATCTGATTTGTCTTCCAGAATTGAATGGGTTTAGGCTTGGCTAATGGTTTAGTATTAGGCTTGGCTAATGAATTGATCTTAGGCATGGACTCAGTCCCATGATCGTGCAGCTTCAATTCCTTACTTGCTTTAATACCTGACAAGATTTTGCTCAAGCGTCGACCTCCATCTTCCTTGCTTGCATGCCTCGCCGAGAATTAGCTCGAGAGATGAGAAATCAAGCTTGATATATAGAGCTTAAGATTGGCTTAAGGGTTTTTTTTTATAATGAGGCTCAGGAGGTTTGGGTTTTTGGGTTAATAAAAGCTTAAGAGCTTAGAGCTTATGAGGAGGATTAGATTAAGGGCATCGAGCTTATAGGGCTTAATTCGGCTTAAGAACTTAGAATTAGAGGATTATGACCCGCTTATGAGGAGCTTCCGAGCTTAAGGAGCTTCAAGATATGTAGCGGAGGTTAGGAGGATTAGCTTAAGAGCCTCGAGCTTATGATAATAAGAGATTAGGTTAAGAAACTTACATAGGCTTTGGCTTCCTCCTTCCGAGAGAGATAGATAGCTTAAGAGATTAAGAGCTTGGCTAACCTTTGCTTCCGAGAGTTCGAGAGATTTTTCCCTCTTCACTTAAGGAGAGAGAGCCCATGAGCCTTGGCTTCCTCCTTCCGATAGAGTACTCCTAGCAAGAGAAGATGATTCCCCCCCCCTCCGTAGGGTCGTTTTTGTTGCTTTTATACTAGCCTCCCCTTTGCTGCATGGGGCATGCTTTTCTAAAAATGGCCAGGCACCCATTAGCGATGCCGCTAATGGGTCCAGCCTCTTGCTGACATGGCAGGTGATTTCGGACCTTCACCAAATCCGGCGCGGATGGTGCCAAAACCGTGCGCGAGGCGTCCCTGAGCATTCTTCGTTTCATGAACGCTGCCATCTGAGCGCCTCCCTGGCTGTCGCGAGCAATTCTCCCCCTGCATCGCTGCTCGCCCCTGCCTCACGCTCGCCATGCTTTTCTTTCTTTGTTTGGCTTCACACACAATTAAAAAGAAAAGCCTCCTCTTGCAAACGGCTGACCCTTTGGGTTTATGGCCCTTTGCCTTTGGGCGGCCGGCTTCCTTCATAAGGACACCACATTAGGTATTGTCCATTTGGCGGCCAGAGCATTGGTAAGGCCTTGGACGGCCGGCTTAGTTGGTGGGCTGTCTTGCTTAAATCATAAAGGCATCACATTAGGCATCCATATTGTCCCAAGCTTTGACTTCATGTTCGATACACATGGCGGCCAAGGCTTTGCCAGGCTTCTTCATTGGCGGCCACCATAAGCATCGTAAGGGAATCACATCTGGCATAAATATCGGTTAAGGCATTGCCTCCTTGACTTTATTTTCCGCATCCACTAATTAGCAATATCACCGTGAATTCTTCTGCCCACCCTAGTGTGTTGAATGGCACCATGGCTTCCAAGATGCAAGTATCTCTGTCCGTCAAAGCTAAGCATATGATAAAAATGCTCCAGCATCAGCCCACATTTGGCATACACATCGGGCACTGCACTACATTAAGCCAAATGGATGACTGATCATGGCGACCAGGGCGGTTCGAACCCGGCCCCCGCGATACTTAAACTAGCCATATCTTGCCAACCGAAATCCCAATCACCAATCTGAAAAGACCAACGTGCTCCACAAAGTGAGCACTTCAGCGTGATGCATTTATTCGAGTTTTGTTCCCTCAGCTGTAGTTGCCCTATCCGGTACGGATCTGCTACTTACTCAACTTAAAATTGTCATAACTTCTTACCCGTAGCTCCGATTGACGAGCCGTAAAGACATGCATGTAGAGCTTTTTGAGTACTTCAACTTGGATTAATAAAACACCAGCTATGACCACTTCAAGAATACTCACTGTTTAGCATTACCAAGACATCTTCTGACCCTTAGAGCCGCATCTGGCACACTTTTAACTATAACTGCTGATTAACCATGGAGGATTCAAATACTCTTGATCAACATTCTTTTGCTCATTTTCTTGTCATGGGAGCGGAGCGCACGACAACATGTCAACCATATAGCTTCCTTGTTGGCATTTGACGTTGCAATATACTCAGCCTTTGTTGTGGAAGAAGACATACAATTTGGAAAAGATGATCTCCCTCCTCCTACAAATATGTGTAGTGAGATGTAGACCTCATATTGACTTTGCAACCCGCATAATTCGCATCTGTGTAAGCAACGATAGATGTATTGCTATTATTGAAGCGTAAGTACTTGGTGTACCCTTCAAGTACTTGAGGATATGTTTCATTTCTATTTAATGCTCTTGCCAAGATTTGCTATATGCCGACTAACCATTCCCATTGCAAATGCAATGTCTTGGCCTCATAACTATCATATACATGAGACTGTCTACAGCTAAAGAATATGACACATTTATCATTTCTTCATTCTCAAAATCTGACTTGGTATAATCTTTCTTGCTTAGTTTCAAATTTGACGGTAGTGGGATACTCACTGCATCCCCCTCTACATATTGAAATACTACAATACCTTGTGGATATAGATTTTATAAACAATTCAAGAATACCCTTTTTCGTTTTTCTCTTGATACGCATACCAAAACAATGATTTTGCTTCTGCCAAATCCTTCATAGAAAAGTTTTTGTTAAATATTTGCTAAACTTTGGCAATCTCCTTAGTAGAATTTTCGACAATTAACATGTCATCTACATATAAGATGAGAATGAGCAACGAATTGTCGCTGAGCTTTCATGTATACAAAAATTCATCCTCTTGACTCCTTTTAAATCCCTAGGACCTCATAAAAGCATGAAAATTTTGATAACATTGTCTTGAATCTTGCTTTAAGCCATAAAGCGTCTTCTTAAGTTTGTATACAAGCTCCTCTCTATGAGGCTGCTAAAAACCTTAATGCTGCTTCATGTAAACATCCTCTTCAAGCTCCTTGTGAAGAGAGATGGTCTTGACATCTCTTTGGACAAGCTCCATGTACTCAATGGTTACTAGTCCAAGCACTGTGTGTAGTCTTTTCATCTTGTTCACGAGCGAGAAGATTTCATCAAAATCACTTCCCTTCTACTGCTTGAATCCCTTGTTAGCGTCCAATTTAGCTTTGTATAAAGATCAACTAGATCGTCTCAATGGTTGACTACTACTAGCTGCTCTGTCAATTGGAGCGTCACTAGTGGAGAGTGAATTAGGAAAAGTTTGGTTTCGAATTTGGGCCTTGTAAGAAATGCTAAAGAGAGGTAATGAAAAACTCATTCTCTCTTTTTTCATACATATTTTTTAAAGATTCGAATATCGTTTTCATTACAAGGCACGATTATAAAACGCAAAAAGCAATCTAGTCATGATAACACTTAACTGTCTGCGATCGCGAAGAATTCAATGTCGAATATCTTAGTCTTAGCATTTTTGAAAAATAAACTCTACTTTCTCAACTCATTCTCCTCCAGTCCCCTCCTGTGCGCACAACCTGTTCCCCCCTGCGTGCTTCTGTTGTGTGCGACTCTTGACTCTTTTTTTCTTCCATTGTTCTCACCTCTGTCTCAATCCACTCTTATAGATTCTCCATGAAGAACTTCTATGAGGAATCAAAGAGATGTATATCATATGCACGTAGAGATCTCACGAGAGTATGATCCCCTTTGTAAGAAAAACAATCTGAATACCATTTCAGAAGCTTCAAAGGAGAACTTCATAGCACAAGGCATGAAAAATGTGGACTTTTGGTTGGACGACAGAATGTATCCCAATCATCCCGTCACAAACTTCACTCCATCTTTTAAGGATATAACTTCCTTAGTGAACTATGTTGGAGATGGACCCAATGGCTTGAATGGCTTACACCAAAGCAATTAGCCGCAAGAGATGATGTTTTGCAACGAGAGAGAGACATTGCATACAAGGAAAATAGAAGGCTTATACTAGAAAGTAATGCAATGTATTCAACTCGTTGAAGAAAACAAGGAGACCATGAAGAAGCTTACACAACAACACAGAGCTAAAAAAATAGTGCTAGGTCTTTGCCAAAGAGAAAGAAAAAAGAGAGTACAAGCTATCAAGTAAGTGCATCTATGTATCTATCCTTGTTAGGTTTATATTTCTAAACTCTCAGACATATCTCTTACGTTTGATGTGCATGACAAGATCTTTGCTTCACAGTGATAAGGAACTGGAGCACAACACAACAACCTCCTCAACACCTTACACCCTCATATCAAATCGCAAAAATGTCGCTAGTCCTTTGAATGACAAGCGATATGGTAAGATCTTTGCCAAGAAGATTGAATTTCTTTTAAAAGAGAACCAACTACAAGCACGAGATATTCAGTCAATCTAGATGAAAGTGGAATATCTAATAAGGGATACACAGCAATTTACAAGTTTGTAGTGTTAATTGCAGTTTTTATTTTATAAAAAAAGGGTGTGGCATCCTGACTCCTTGTACTCAAGTCTGTGCAGACACATGTTAAAAATATTCATATCAAGCACACCCTACTTCCAAACCCTTTCTCTATTCAAAAAACAAGATGGGAAGTTAGCGAGGAGGTGCTTCAGATTGTGGGTAGTCCTTTTTACATTGATGCGACATACAGATCACCGAAAGGGGAGGAAATGGTATATGAAAAGTATAACAATATTTTTAATCATTTGATCGTTGCAGTTATTCGATGTTACTCCCGAAGAGTGCAACGGTGTCCTAAAATTTGTCATCAAGCTAGATGAGTGTAAGCTTGTAAAAGAGACAAAGGTTGAGCGAGTCACAATCATACTCATAAACAGAGGTCTGGATGCAAGCATTGAATCAGATGATCCAAGAAACTTTAGTGTGCACCTAAGAATAACATTTTCCTTGTTGCAACCTTCAAAGGTGAGCTCCCATTATATTGAAGCTCAATTAACATTACAATTTACTTGTATGCTTTAGATGTGCATCCCAAAAAGTTTAAAATTATCTTACTAGGTGCCAACCAAGAACTTCGATATATTGAATTGAGTTTTCCATCAAACTAGCATCCCAGAAATTATAAGCAAACAAAGAAATGGAAAGAAGCTGGATGCGCATGGGCCCCTACACAATGGAGTGGCACATAACGAGAGACCTAAAGACCTTAAAATGCATGTAAAATGTTTCCAAAGGAGCAACAAGCAAAAACCTTTGCTTATATTGCATGGGAGGGATTCACATCTTGGACAAAACATATTGGAGAAGAGCACCGGATAGGCATCTTCGTGACCCCAATTTTCGTCCCATTTTGGACATCCCACTTTCTAGAGTTCCCATATGCACAATGCATACACTTTGTAGGATAATAGAAAAACTAATGTTTCTCTACATCTGTTTTGCTTGGACCACTCGACCTCTCCCTGCAAAGCAAATGGAAATCTCAACTTTGGAGACAGTCTTCTCAAAGATGGGTTTGCACGGAGGACATGTTAAGGTAGATCAGGATGTAAAGAGGTCCAAGAATGGCCGGGATGTTCCAAAGAAATTGACTAGTGGTGGTGTGAAATCCCGACTTTTCCTATCAATGCCTACAATTGGCAGACAATGCAAAATCCATAGTGCACAAGCAGACAATGGTGCAACAAGGACTCACAAGGCGAAGGTATGGAAAACCTTGGACGCAATATTCAAGTTTTGTGAATTGAACTCACAGATTGAAGCTGACTATGTGAATTTTTAAGAAGCTGTGGAAACATTCCACAAGACATTCATAAGTGCGTAGACAAATCAACATAACACTCACTATATGGTAATGTAATTGGTTTGATGATATGCTAATCAACATAACACTCACTATATGGTAATGTAATTGGTTTGATGATATGCTAATTTTTTGAATTACAAATATTTATCCTTATAATGTTTGTGCTTGTTATGTGTGCATCACATTATTTGTAATCACTTCCTTGGTTTGCAAGGGAATATGGTAGCTTGGGTATCTGGTCTACATAGGGAATGAAGAAAATCCACTACCAAGCGCGTACGGGATATTTCAACCACACTCAACATGGAGGTGGTGTAGACAAAGCCAATAGCGTAGAGGAGCTACATCAATGACGTATCAAAAACTCTATTCACATTGACAGGAACAAGTCAAAGACAATTAGATTGGCCATGCATTGAGATTAGCTTAAAAAGAAGACGAAGGAGGGAGATATGGGAGTTATCCTCTGTAGCAAGACGACATGCACATTGGCAGCTATGAAAACAATGTGAGGAAGGGTTTGGACAACACTGTTGCAAGTTGTTCCATAACTCCATTCACAAACCTTACACTAGCTTGAAGACTTTATGTAATTTAACTTTCCAATTTGTAAATGAAGTTTCCAACAAAATATAATACTTTGCAAGATTTTGGTACAAAATTGATTCGACCTTGATGCATTAGAAAAATACATTTGGACTGATTCTATCATCGAAAAAAGCTACAAAATACTCTAGCCTCTTGCCCTTGTCCGAAGGGCGCTCCTCCTCATGCCTTGTTCTTATTGAGGCAATGTGTTTTTCCATCAGCATCTGCCGCGTGCACGTTGAGGTTGGGCAATCTAGACTCCTCATTTGCCTCATGCTATCCGGCCTCTTCTATAAGTTGAAGGATTAGCTACTTGTTTTTTTAGCAAATCATGTTTTTCGTATTGTGCCAACTAGCGTGGATCTGTGATTCCACAAGCTAGACCATACACAACATGTGTCAAAAAGTAGTGACTGCTTAGGCTATAGATGCCAAACCCAACAGCAAACATTGAAATTGTTGCTTGCTTCTCTAGTAGCATGACCTTCTCTGTGTTTCATTTAATAGCCACGCCTCCTAGATATCTCAAGAATGTCTTCAATAGAAAAAGAGGAAATTCGGTCTTGTCTTTGGAGAAGGTGGAATGAAAGCAAAGGAAATTTGGGGGGCGCAAATTGTCCGAGGGAGGAATTCTTTCCCAAATATCCCTTGCCTCTTCCATGGGGATGAAGAATAAACTCATCATCATAGACCATGACCTATGACAAATACATCCAAGTGGGTGTAAATACACATGAAACTATTCATCTATGAAAATCACTTACATAGAATTATACCTTTTGATTTTCATCTTCTTTGAGTAATTCAACATTCCATAAGTTTTGTGTGCTTTCAGTTGCAAAGGATGATGACGTTACACACACCATTGATGTAGTAGCTCTCCCCATCCTTGTGATTCCAAGCCTTTCTTGTATCACCTTGAACTATGACTCTATTTGGAGCATTGCAACACATGCGGCTACATCCTTGTAAACCATTTCTAGCGCCTTACTAGTTTGACAAACTCAGCTGTTGTTACATGAGCATCCACAAAAATGTACTTGTCATTGATAGGGTTGATTATACTATTGTCCTTGAGTAGATTCTGAGAAATTATAGCAAGGCAATAGTCCTCTCTCAAGTCAAACAGCTCCATGATATCATCAAGCATTACATAGTGATGATCATTGATGGGGATGGTAGTGAGGACATTTGTATTGCAAAGCTCCCTCTGGCAGTTGAACACCTTTTGATACACGTAAAGCAACACTTGCTAGTCGCACAAATATGTTGCCAGTGACCCCACGTCGACTACTCTTTGCCTCCTCTGCTGTGATTTGGTGGCCATCTAGAGTGACATTAAAAAACAATATGAACCCAGCAGAATATTTTTCCACACAACACTTTCAATTACATACATGACATTTGATGTCATTCCTACGAAAATGCACTGGAGGCTTGAGGCTACTCATGTAGAAAATTTCTTTCTTAGAACGGTCAGAACTTATGTCCTTCATATGAACATATCGGGAATCTTTGAACTCAAATGTGCCGCTGACAATTTTTTGCTCATATGTCTGATGAAACTCTCCAGAAAATGTCTCGCAGAAGCTATCCATTCTTGTAATGAGAAGCTAGGATTAAATATTGCCTTCATTTCTTGCTCCCACTACTCAAGCCCAATTCGATAGAGAAAGTGGAAGAGCTTGTCCTTAGGTGCCTCCTTTGAGCAAGGCAGCTCTTCCTCTATCTCGATCTGGAAGGGATCCATTTGTGGAAGAAGGCAAAAAAATCTTCAAAGGCTAGGACGGGGGTAAGAAGGCTTTGGCTAGTACTTGGGAGTAAAAAGAGGGAAAATAAGAATCTCATATTTATAGGAACTCCATGGTGTCAACTTCAACGGCCCTAATAATTGCAATAATACTGGTGCATTGAAAACAATACACAGATCAAGGGAAGCTCAACCACACCATGACACATGTCCGGGTTGGGTGAGTATCTTGGTTATATAAAGCACCTTGAGTGCACAATATTAGACTCACACACATCTACACATCACGGGTATGGAGGACAAGAAGAGCGACAAAGCAAAGCTCTCTCAGAAGATGATGGCGGACATGAAGGAGGTAGAGAAAATGCTAGCCGAAGCAAAAGAAATTCAGAAGGAGCTAAAAAATAAAAACAAAGAAAATAAGAAGCAAAGGGCTTTGGGAGAAAGCAATGCAAATAAGAAACCATCGACGATAAAGAAAGAGGGAGAAAAGTAGGAAGGGATATACAAGGTAATGTATCGGTCACCTCTTGGACATGTGTAATGGAAATGGCCTATGAACTTTGAGAATAGCGGAATGAAGAGAATTAGAGTGAGCATTAGAGGGTGAACTTAATTGATGGTAGCAACATAAACATAGTACTTAATTAATTTGGCATGAACAATACTTTTGGAAGAGAGAGAATTAGAGAACATGACAATAGTTGAGGACCGGATTTACTTGGAGCCGGTCCCCCCTCCAAAATGTGTTTGTATTATAGATTTTCCCATCAAGAGAAACTTGGTACAATACAATATTTGTGTTCCTTGTGACCTAGGTGATGCAATGAAGATGGAAATCTTCATGCATCACGAGCATAACATAAACTTTGCAAAAAGCATTAACTATCCCAAGCCTAAGTCCCAAGGCCTCAAACACCTTCGAAGGTGGAGAGAGCTAAAGGGGAATGAGGGTAGGGAAGAGAAAGAAGAATCATTCATAGGAGCAAGAAATAGTTTCTCACTTATCATCACTCTTCTTGCTTAACATAGCATAATAGCATAGTAATGAAGATGAAGAAGATGGCAAGCTTAAGCATTGAAGCACGGCTCTTGGTTGGATTTGCATTCGCTAGCCAAGAGTGTTAGTGTAGACTCTCAACCTCTCAACAAGCTTGGAGAAGGAGATGGAGCTCTTGCACTTTGCACTTCACACAATGAGAAAGTGTGAGTGTGTGTGTGTGGGAAAGTATACCCCCTCTCATGCTTGGTCCACCTCTCCCCCTCCCCCCTCCCTCTCTCTCTCTCTCTCATATTATTTAATTATATCATTTGGACATGTGTCCTCTTTTTCCTCTTTGAGAGAAAGAACTTAATTATTTATTTTTATGCATCTAAATTCTCATTGGACCCCTTTAAAACCTATCCAATAGGATTCAAGCACATCATGAGGGCCCAAATGGGGAGGATCTTGACATGTGTCTTTTATGCCTCTTAAGATATCATGTTTGAATTGAACACTTCAAGCACCTTAGTCATTTAAGCATGAAAATAGTTTATGCCTCTTGAGAGATCATGTTTGAATTGAACACTTCAAGAACCTTAGTCATTTAAGCATGAGAAGCACCTCAAGCTTGGGAAAGGTTCCCACAAACACCTTAAGCATCTTAGTTAGCAAGCACGACAAGCACCTCATGCTTGGGTAGGATTCCCACCTCAAGGTCAACCCTAGCTTGCATAAGGTCAAATGACTTTTTAACAATAACTTTTGGAGGTATTTAATGAAGCTAACCCTAAGGTCTTTAAGCTCCATTATATAGCATTGCTCTTTAATAGACCATCTCTCATTTGGACCCCTTTAACCTTGGCCCCATGTTGAGACAGATCCATAAGCCCATGTCTATATTCTAACCCTTGTTCCCATTTATTCTCCCACATTAAATGATCAGTTTAATATGAGAAAATTATTTGGGTTGGTTAGAAATTAGATTTTATGACATTGCCTTCCTCTTGAAATCATAGTCGTCCTTGACTGTGAGGTAGAAGAGATAAACTCTTAGTCATTAGTCTATGTTTCTTAGCGGGTAGAGGATCCCTTTTCACCGTACGACATCATTCCAGAATGGATGACTAGCCCATTTGGTTCTTGGGAGACGTAGCTGCCGCAAGCATGTTTATTCTTTAGTCCATATTATACTCCCAAAGTAGAATGAAAAATTCTACTTGGTGTCTGAGTGATCACAAACATGATTCTAAGCATGCATACTATTTATATTTGTTCACAAAAGAGGATTAGTCTTATAAGAAAAAAACATTGTTCATTTAGAAAGCATTTACATTTGCTTACTCTAGTGTAGCATTGTAAGCATTGATAAGGTTCATATTATCCTTAAGCTAGGTTCCTTGCATCCGTCTAGCATCTTCTTCAAAAGGATAATTGTTAAAAATAACAAGATATCATTGGATAATCTTACCGTTTCTTAGTACCTTGTCTTCATGTCAAAGAATCAATTTGGGCTACAACACCTCTTCTTGATCTTCGATCTCTGACGGGTCCTCAATTATTGGTTCTTTTGGTGGCTCTCCTTTGTGAGGCTTGAGTAGGCTACATGGTTAGCATTGTGAATGAGCCAAAGGTTGGGCAACTTTAACTAATAAGCCACCTCATTGATTGGCTTATGTTTTTTTTATAAAGGACCATAGTATCTTTTTTTTAGTTTAGCATAACACTCTTGGTGGCCCGTAGGATTCTTTCCCGTAGTATGTCTTAAGATGAGCCTTGAGAAAATTTAGCAAGACCCAATCATTTTCCTCAAAAGCTAAGGCTCTTCTGTGCTTATAAGCAGAAACCCTTTTTGCCTTTGCTATGAGATGGATATAACCTTTTTAATCTTTGGAAAATATTCTTGTAAGTCTCGGCTATATTCATCATCAGCAGTGAAGATCTTTGGAAAATATTATTGTAAGTCTCGGCTATATTCATCATCAACAGTGAAGATCTTTCCATGTACTTTAAGTAGTAAGGGACTTTTGGATATTTCCTCTTTATCCTTGAAAGGTACTTTCCCATATAAGTATGTACAATGTCATTGTACGTATACTCTATAAGAGGTAGGTATTTCTCTCATTGAGAAATTTGATCTACTTTTATGACATAGGCTTTTAGTAGATCAAGAATCTTTAGATTAGTTATTTCACTTTGTTCATCCATTTGTGGATAGGCCAAAAGAGAAATTTAATCTAATTCCTAGATTCTCAAAGAGACCCTTCCAGAAATTACTCGTCATTCTAGGATCTTTGTCCGACGCTATGGATGTTGGCTATGATACTTGAAAATTTGAGATTTGAAGAGGGTTGCCGTTTGATGTGTCTTAATAGTCTTTTTGACGGGCATAGAGTGTATTTTCCTGCTAAGCCTGTCGAGATTGAAACAATCCAAGTTGCTTCCCTCAGTCAAATTCTGACTTTTGGCATACTATGCATTTTGAAACATACATTTTTACTCCTCAAAGAGTAGATTATGGAATCCTTCTTTGCCCCGCATAATGAGAAGCATGAGTTTCATACTTGACTTTTTTATTGTATGGGTGAGTAACACATAGCCTATTGCTGCTTGGGAGATAACCATCCTCCAAGGTGAATGGTTCGTACTCATGGACTACTAAAGAACAAAATGCTTTTGACAAGCTCAAAGAGAAGCTCACCTCCCAACTAGTCCTTATGTTTCCGGATCTCTCAAAGCCATTTGAGGTCAAATGTGACGTTTGTGGTGATTGCCTTGGATGAGTTTTTCTTCAAGAAGGAAAAAAGCATGTAAGTCTGGCGGCAATGATCCCCCCTTGTGATAAAACAAGCCAAGATGTAAAGTGCCACTAAGGTAGTGGAAAATCCTCTTGACAACCTGCCAATGCTTAGACCCTGGGCTATGCATAAATCTGCTGACCTGTGAGACTGCAAACTGAATATCCGGCCTCGTTTTGCATGCATAATGAGGCATCCAACAACAGTTTGGTAAAGAGTGACATCTAAAGGATCACCAGCATCATGAAGAATCAATTTTGAACCTGTTTCCATGGGAGTGGCAATAGGTTTGCAATCCTCAAGTCCAAACTTACATAGCAATGTCTCTACGTAACTTTTTTGACACAAGGCAATGCCACCATCACACTGCTTAAACTTTATGTCCAAGTACTGATGCAGCAACCCCAAATCTTTCATCTTGAAAGTAGCATTCAAATCAGCCTTAAATTCAGCAATATGTCTCTCATTTGTCCAGTGATCAACAAATCATCTACATAAAGAACCACAATGAGAAGTACATCATCCTCACGCTTTACATACAATGTGCTTTCTGTTGGACTGTTAGATGAAAGCCTCGTTTGACCAAATGAGTGCCACCTTTCTCATACCAAGCACAAGGAGATTGCTTCAACCCATACAAAGCCTTCTTACATCTACACACTTTGTCCTCTTGTCCTTTCTTGACAAAATCGCGAGGCTGCGTTACATAAACTTCCTCAAATATGTCACCATTCAAGAAAGGAGTAAAAATGTTTGATTGATGTACATCCCAACCAAAATGAGCTCCCAATGCACATAGAAAATCCACAGTAGTCATAGACAAGTGGGAGCAAAAGTATTTTCATAATCTATGCCTTTTTGTTGTGTATAACCCTTTGCAACAAGTCGATCCTTATGGCGATCGATCCCACCATCTGGTTTGTGTTTCAACTTGTAAACCCACTTTGTATAATGGCCTTTTTTCTAGGAGGAAAATCACATAAAGTCCACGTGTCATTTTCTATAAGTACATCATATTTTGATTGCATGGCAGCCATCCAATTTTCTGAATTCTGTGCTTCATCAAAAGATACAGGTTCCTCAATATCATGTAAGCTAGACACAGCCAACGCATAACAATCTAATGCATAGATGCATGGCCAGAGCCTGAACGAGTACGACTAGACAAAGGTGCATCCAATTTACTATCACACAATGTATACCATCCATTTTGCCATACCTCTAGCCTGCTCCATTTCAGCCCTTTCTTCATCAAGTACATCATGTACATCTGCATCAGTAATAGGCTGATCTGTAACATTTTTGAAAACCCCCATAGGCTGTACATTTGCCTCATTGGAACTTACATTCAAACTTCCACCACTGAAAAGAGGCAACAAAGTGTCATTAATGTCATGTGAGCTTACATTATTGTCTTGGGTACATGACAGCAAGGGTTGAACAGAGTCTTCCACAAACACTACATCCTGTGAAACCAAAATACACTTTGTTTGCGGATGATACTAATAGCCGACTTTCGAAAATCAAAGAAAGAAAGAAAAAAAAACTCATTCCCCCCCCCCCCCGCCCGACGGGCATTGGATAAAATAACACCCTCTCTCTCTCTCTCTCTCTCTCTCTCTCTCTCTCTCTCTCTCTCTCTCTCTCTCTCTCTCTCTCTCTCTCTTTTCCCTGCATACCCCTCTCTAATATCCCCTCTCCCTCTCTCCCAATTTACCCCCACTCTCATTACCCCCCCCCCCCCCCCGACCAGGCGCAAGCTTTGAGCACTCACCCCCGACCCCTCTCTCGTGCTTCCTCTGTGTGAGCCGCATGGAAACCCCCCCCCCCCCCCCCCCTTCCGCTCTCCCGTATTCTTACACTCACCCTTTACATTCCCCCCCCCCCCCCCCCCCCCCCCCCCCCCACACTTTTTCCCCCACTCTCATTACCCCCCTTGGCCCGCTAATATTCTTTCCCCAACCCCTCCCCCCTCTTCCCCACCCGCTCGCCTCACCCTCCCCTCGGCCTCATTCCCTCCCCCTTGGCCCGCTAATATATTCCCTCACTCCCACCCATTGACTTGCTCCCCTCCTCTCGTCCTTAAGCTCCCATGCAAGACAGTAGATACTATTCCCTTTCCCTTTCACCCACACATCTCCCCTAACCCACTCCATTGCCAAAGACCCCCCCCCTTTCCTTCACTCTCTTGTCCACCGGCCCACAAGGTGCGGACCTATCCCTCTCTCTCCCTCACACACACACTCTCTCTCTCTCACGAGCCTGTGAAGGCACCAAAAAACACTCCCTCTCTCTCCCTTATCCACACACACTCCCTCCCTTACACACCCTCTCTACCCACACACCCTATCCCTCCCTCTCCCTCTCACACTCTCTCCTTCTCTCAACCCGAAGGCGCGTGCCATCCTCTCTCTCTCCCTCTCGGGCACTCAGGCCGCACAGACCAATCCCTCTCTCTCTCCTTCTCACGGACAGCAGGAGTAGAACCTCTCTCTCTCTCTCTCTCTCTCTCTCTCTCTCTCTCTCTCTCTCTCTCTCTCTCTCTCTCTCTCTCTCTCTCTCTCCACACACACACACCATCACTCTCCCCCTTTGGCGCTGTGCACAAGCCCACAACAGAAACACCCTCTCTCTCTCCCTCTTGGGCGCTCAGGCCGTAGCAGACCGTCATCCGCTCTCTACACACACACCATACCCACACATGCACACACACACAAACACACACCGCACACACTCACGCTCTCTCTCTACCCCATCTTCCCCCCCATCCGCCTCGCGTAGTTTAGCAGGCAGCCGGTCGTCAACCATCAACCAAAATAAATAAATAAATAAATATATATATATATATAGTATATATTAAATCCCCCTTCCCACGCACGTTTACGCACACACACATACATATACATACACACACATCCGTCCTCGTGCACCAATACATACACACACACACACGCGCGCATATACGCACCGCACCACAAATACAAAAAAAAAAACAAAGGTTACGACTATGACATCGACGAATAATGAAGAAGGATCCAAATCACGCGCCGCCAAAAACAAAAGAGAAAATGCGCCGAAGGCATGCCCCGGCCGACTCCGAAAAGAAGTACGCTCGACATCAACGCACCAGCAGCACACCATTCGCCGGCAACACGCAACCATGATGCCATTCCAGTAATTTATAGGTTATTTTCATCATTATCTTCAGTTTTCACCCGAGCCATTGTAAATTTTTATTTTTTTGTAAATATCCTCTCTCTAGGTGATGGTCACAAAGACCCACCTAGAGATTCCCATCTTTTAATAACCTCCCAAAACAAAGCAAGGGTCAACCACACCGGGCCCACCACTTGCTTTGTCTCCCCGATTAACCTTACCCTAACCACACTAGGATTACCATAATCCAAGCAGCCAACACCTATTAATTGGCACTGAGAGGTCACTATCGGGGGGGGGGGCAATTCATGAGGAGCCAAGCATTTGGTAGAGTGTAGTGGGAAGGATTGACACCATCACCATCACGGGAAGGGGGGCTTGTGTGTTGGGTTTGCTTTGGGAATTGCACCATGCGAAGGGAACCACATCCATCTCTCGACTCCAATGGTCGATGCACACACGTATACATGCTCTTGGTAGTAATTATTCACTGTCATTGAGTCGTCTTAGAGAACGCACCAAGTAGGTTGCACCACCTCCTCTCCCTATCTCTCTACCACCACAGCATGCCACTTTGTAAATATTGCAGAAATAATTCACCCTCACACCCTCGAGGGTTTTCATCATTTGCAAATTTCTGTGTGTGTGTGTGTGTGTGTGTGTGTGTGTGTGTGTGTGTGTGTGTGTGTGTGTGTGTGTGTGTGTAAGTTTGCGGTGTTCATTTCATCGTGGTTTGCGTCCTAGTCGCTCAAAGCTAGGTGGTGCCCCCTGTTCACTTTATCGTGGCAGCCAGGCTGGAGGCGCGTAATTCGGCCCCCGTCGTTTTAGAGGCCTTCAGGGTTCGGGGTCCGCTTTGCGTCCGTCATTTGGTGCCCCCACGGAGGAGGGCTTTTCTAAGACCCTTCAGTTTACAATGTTGAAAGTGACGCCCACTATCAATCATGGACGAATGGCTGAAGGAATTTTCTAAGTGGAGGACGAAAGAAGAGGAGACGAAGGAGGCACTAGCCGCCTTCATTGAGGTGCTACTGCCAGGCTGCAGTGTCGTCAGCATTCAAGAGGTAAATTATCCATCTCGTGTCGCTCGTTCTAACTATAAATCGAAAGCATCAGGTGGGAGGTTGGTGAAGTGCCATCGCTGTTGTCAACCAAGGCACACTGTCAATGAGTGCCAGCAACGGAGGCAGCGAAAGGGCTGAAGTCATCTACATCGACATTCATCGCGAAGAAATCATTCACGTCAGGGAAGGGAAGCAAACGGTGAGACCTCTTTTTCCTAAAGAAACTGCAGTCAAAGATATAACTCCAAAGTGGCCTAAAGGGGCTGCTCGAGCCAAAGGCAAGGAGAAGATAAGCCAGTCTGGAAACACATGACCCTGAAGGGAGAAGCATCTGGCCAAGCAAGTGCTTCAAGCTCAGAGAGCCGGGTTGTACCCACTTTGTCAAGGAAGAAGTCATCCGAAGCTAAGCGGCGGAAGGTCGCCTACCGATTTTCACAACGCATGCGAGTGCTACCAATCCACTTCGACAATCCGGAAGAAGAAGTGGTAAGAAGATTCCCATGTCCTAGAGAAGAGTGGTTCGGCTTCTGCTCTCGCTATTTTGGGAAGCGAGTGGAGGACCTTCCTCCTCTCCCTGTACTAATGCGACACATGGATGTCTCATCTAGGATCTCAAAGTGGTTAATTAGACTACAAGAGTTTGACTACACCATGCAAGTAGAAAACTCCACCAGGGCTAGTTTAGCGGGAATTCTCACTCATTGCCATTATGAGAAGAAGCTGAAGGTCAACACGGAAGCAAAGGAAGAAACACCAACGATAGAAAGTCCTAGCTAGAGAGAGCTCACTCTCTTTTCTTTGACGGAGCATACAAGAGAACAATGGATCAGTCTGCAGAAGCGGGCATGGTCATTTTAAATGAGCGGCAAGAAAGAGTATTCTCCATGGGGCAGTTATTACACTCCCACTCCAACAATGAAGCAGAATATGCAGCCCTAATTCTTGGGTTGGAACAATGTATTTCACAAAGAATTCAGCACCTAAATGTGTTCGGCGACGCTTTGCTTTTGATAAGGTAGATAAATGGCACCTGGGATTGCAAAAATCCGATTTTACTTGGTCAACTTCGCCAAGTTAAGGACCTTCTAAAGAAGTTTGAAGCGGCGAAACTATTCCATGTCCCTAGAGCAGAAAATCAAGAGGCAGATGCACTAGATAAAGAAAGAATACAAGACGTTCCATTAGGGGCGATCAAATTAAAACTGCCCCTCTTCCAAGGTAATGATGCTATGCCTGATATCATCAGTTTTCTAGATACAGGAGAATGTCCAACAGGACACACCAAAGGCCAAAAACAGTGGCTGGTAAGGAAGGCTACTAGGTACCGCCTTATAGACGACCACTTGTATTGTAAGGGCAAAGATCAAATTCTCAGGCGGGTGCCAACCTCCAGTGAAATCACAGAGGTAATTTCAAGTTGCCATGACGGCATCTGTGGCGGTCATTTTGCTCTAGATATCACCATTAGGAAGATTCTACAAGCAGGATACTTTTGGCCTAGTTTGAACAGGGATGTACACCATTGGTGTAAAACATGCAAGGCTTGTCAAGTGGCCAGTGATCGCACGTTGACCTACGAGCCACAAACCCCTATTATCTCATATGGTCCTTTTGAGAAATGGGGAATAGATGCAATCAGTCCTTTACCAAGGGCCCAATCAGGTAAACTATACATCATAGTGGGTGTAGACTACATGACTCGATGGGCAGAAGCAACGGCCACCACCCGCATTACAACCCAAGAGGTGGCAAAGTTCATTTTTGAGCATATCGTTTGCCGTTTTGGCACTCTGCTTGAGATAATATCAGATAGAGGACCAGGATTCAGAGGTGATTTGGTGGGAGAACTGATGAAGAAGTTAGGCATCACACGTCAGCATTCCACACCATACTATCCACAATGTAATGGTCTGGTAGAGAAGGTAAATGGAATGATTTGCAAAATCATCACAAAATAGGTAAACAACCACACAGGGGACTGGGATAAACATCTCATGGCAGCTCTTTGGGCCTACAGAACAACGTTCCGAACATCACTAGGTCTCACTCCTTTCCATCTAGTCTATGGGAAGGAGGCAATTCTACCCATTGAGGTACAAATAGCCAGCTTACGAGTTTTGGCTAGCCAGACACATCGTCCAATACATCTTGGATCTGGAGAGACACCAACTGGATAGGGAAGAAGCAATCAATCACTATGCAGCACAGGTAGAACCACGTAGGCTCACTTTCAATCAAGGGCTTAAAGAAAAGGGACTGGAAAGAGGCATGTTAGTACTGCGATACGACAACAGATTTGTCACTAGAAAGGATAAGAAATTTCAACCAAGATGGGAAGGGCCATTCATCATCAAGAAACACTATGACAATGGCAGCTATAAGCTGATGGAAGCATATGAGAGAATTCACAAGACTAGGGTCAATGGATGGAGATTGAAAAGGTATTTTCTTAGGTTTGACCCAGAATTCGTGCTAGACATTCCAGAGGAGGGAGAACCCTTTAACTCTATAGCTGAGGAAGCAGAAGAAGGGCTAGAATCATAAATGCCTCTAGCCAAAAGGGAGAGGGCTAATGATAGCCGACTTTCGAAAATCAAAGAAAGAGAAAAAAAAAAAACTTATTTCCCCCCCCACCCCCCCCCCCCCCCCCCCCCCCCCCCCCCCCGCCCAACGGGCATTGGATAAAATAACACCCCCTCTCTCTCTCTCTCATTTTCCCTACATACCCCTCTCTAATATCCCCTCTCCCTCTCTCCCAATTTACCCCCACTCTCATTACCCCCCCTCCCGGCCAGGCGCAAGCTTTGAGCACTCACCCCCCGACCCCTCTCTCGTGCTCCCTCTGTGTGAGCCGCATGGAAACCCCCCCCCCCCCCCCCCCCCCCCCCCCCCCCCCCCCTCCACTCTCCCGTATTTTTACACTCACCCTTTACATTCCCCCCCCCACACTTTCCCCCCCACTCTCATTACCCCCTTGGCCCGCTAATATTCTTTCCCCAACCCCTCCCCCCTCTTCCCCACCGGCTCACCTCACCCTCCCCTCGGCCTCATTCCCTCCCCCTTGGCCCGCTAATATATTCCCTTACTCCCACCCATTGACTTGCTCCCCTCCTCTCGTCCTTAAGCTCCCATGCAAGACAATAGATACTATTCCCTCTCCCTCTCACCCACACATCTCCCCTACCCCACTCCATTGCCAAAGACCCCCCCCCCCCCCCTCCTTCACTCTCTTGTCCGGCGGCCCACAAGGCGCGGACCTATCCCTCTCTCTCCCTCACAATCTCTCTCTCTCACACGAGCCTGTGAAGGTGCCAAAAAACACTCCCTCTCTCTCCCTTATCCACACACACTCCCTCCCTTACACACCCTCTCTACCCACACACCCTATCCCTCCCTCTCCCTCTCACACTCTCTCCTTCTCTCAGCCCGAAGGCACGTGCCATCCTCTCTCGCTCTCCCTCTCGGGCACTCAGGCCGCGCAGACTAATCCCTCTCTCTCTCTCCTTCTCACGGACAGCACGAGTAGAACCTCCCTCTCTCTCTCTCTCTCTCCCCCTTTGGCGCTGTGCACGAGCCCACAACAGAAACACCCTCTCTCTCTCCCTCTCGCGCGCTCAGGCCACAGCAGACCGTCATCTGCTCTCTACACACACACCATACCCACACACACCATACCTACACATGCACACACACACAAACACACACCGCACACACTCACGCTCTCTCTCTACCCCATCTTCCCCCCATCCGCCTCGCGTAGTTTAGCAGGCAGCCGGCCGTCAACCATCAACAAAAAAATAATAATAAATATATAAATATAAATATAAATAAATACATAAATATATATATATATATATATATATATATATATATATTGTATATATTAAAGCCCCCTTCCCACGCACGTTTACGCGTACACACATACATATACATACACACACATCCGCCCTCATGCACCAATACATACACACACGCATATACGCACCGCACCACAAATACAAAAAAAAAAAAAACAAAGGTTACGACTACGACATCGACGAATAAAGAAGAAGGATCCAAAGCACGCGCCACCAACAACAAAAAGAGAAAATACGCCGAAGGCATGCCCCGGCCGACTCCGAAAAGAAGTACGCTCGACATCGACGCACCGGAAGCACA
Organism: Adiantum capillus-veneris; assembly: GCF_014529385.1. NCBI lineage: Eukaryota > Viridiplantae > Streptophyta > Polypodiopsida > Polypodiales > Pteridaceae > Adiantum > Adiantum capillus-veneris. The sequence goes on along the minus strand of NC_140952.1, from coordinate 114,669,604 downwards.
CCATTCGCCGGCAACACGCAACCACGACGCCATTCCAATAATTTATAGGTTATTTTCATCATTATCTTCAGTTTTCACCCGAGCCATTGTAAATTTCCATTTTTTTGTAAATATCCTCTCTCTAGGTGATGGTCACAAAGGCCCACCTAGAGATTCCCATCTTTTAATAACCTCCCAAAACAAAGCAAGGGTCAACCACACCGGGCCCACCACTTGCTTTGTCTCCCCGATTAAGCTTATCCTAACCACACTAGGATTACCATAATCCAAGCAACCAACACCTATAAATTGGCACTGAGAGGTCACTATCGGGGGGGGGGGCAATTCATGAGGAGCCAAGCATTTGGTAGAGTGTAGTGGGAAGGATTGACACCATCACCATCACGCGAAGGGGGGCTTGTGTGTTGGGTTTGCCATGGGAATTGCACCATGCGAAGGGAACCACATCCATCTCTCGACTCCAATGGTCGATGCACACACGTATACACGCTCTTGGTAGTAAGTATTTACCGTCATTGAGTCGTCTTAGAGAACGCACCAAGTAGGTTGCACCACCTCCTCTCCCTATCTCTCTACCACCACGGCATGCCACTTTGTCAATATTGCAGAAATAATTCACCCTCACACCTCCGAGGGTTTTCATCATTTGCAAATCAATCTCTCTCTCTCTCTCTCTCTCTCTCTCTCTCTCTCTCTCTCTCTCTCTCTCTCTCTCTCTCTCTCTCTCTCTCTCGGTGTGTAAGTTTGCGGTGTTCATATCATCGTGGTTTGTGTCCTAGCCGCTCAAAGCTAGGTGGTGCCCCCTGTTCACTTTACCGTCATTGAGTCGTCTTAGAGAACGCACCAAGTAGGTTGCACCACCTCCTCTCCCTATCTCTCTACCACCACGGCATGCCACTTTGTCAATATTGCAGAAATAATTCACCCTCACACCTCCGAGGGTTTTCATCATTTGCAAATCTCTCTCTCTCTCTCTCTCTCTCTCTCTCTCTCTCTCTGTGTGTGTGTGTGTGTGTGTGTGTGTGTGTGTGTGTGTGTGTGTGTGTGTGTAAGTTTGCGGTGTTCATATCATCGTGGTTTGCGTCCTAGCCGCTCAAAGCTAGGTGGTGCCCCCTGTTCACTTCTCTTTAAGCGGAAATACCCATGCATGCCTAGAGTAATCATCAATGGAAGTCACAAAGTAAAGGTAATTGTTCAAGGACGGAGTTTGCATGGGTCCACAAACATCACTATGTACAAGCTACAACCTGTATGTGTCCCTAACTGAACCATCCTTTGGAAACTTTGAACACTACATCTTACCCAAAGTACATCCTTCACAGACATGTTTGACAGGTGCTTCAAGAGGCGGCAAAGAAGCAACCATATCACATTTTTGCAAATGCAGCAAACTGACAAACTTCAGATGCTCAAAACGTGCGTGCCATAGTTTTTCTTCTAAAACAGCCCTTGAATCTACAACTGCATTTGCAAAATTTTGTCACACTTGTTGTACAAAGTGAGCTTATACAACCCACGACACAAAAGGCCAGATGCAACAATTTCACCACCAAAACTGAGATCATGAACTATACATTTGTCATCCACAAATTTGACTACAAGTCCAAGTCTAGCAAGTGCAGATACAGAAAAAAGATCCTTCTTGATCCCAGGTACATTAAGTGCATCAACAAGTGTGAAAGAATTTCCATTTGCAATAGTAAGCACAATATTTTCAACTCCCTGAACAGGATAAGAGGCATTGTTGGCACAAGTGACTCAATTCCCATGAGGGAGAGACTCAAGAGAGGTGAACAATTCATGATGTGAGGTAATATGCTTTGTAGCACCATTGTCGAAATACCACACATGTGAATTTGCAGCAGTTGACATGCATGCATCATGGACAACAGGATTGTAAGTGCACTCTGCACTAAAAGCCCATTCTGCATCAACATCAGCATCACAGTCTTCTTTCACAGAAGACTCAACAATGGCTACATTTGTAGTGGAACCAGCATTTGCAGTGGAACCACCCTCTTTCTTCTTAGCCTCTTTGGCCTTCAACTTAGGAAACTGCTTGATCAAGTGATCATTAGCTTTACAATAATGACAACGCATCTTCTTTTTGCTCTTATCACCAGAATTTCTAGACGAAGTGCTGCCAGCAGAAGCATTGGGAATAGAAGTTTTGCCACTCGAAGCAAAACCATAAGAAGTGGTTGCATTGCTGTTTCCACCCTTTCTTTGAGAAGCTATAAAAGCCTGTTCAACTGTACAATGTCTAGTCATGTTCTTTCTGGAAAGTGACTCTTGCAACAGTACTGTGCACAATGCATCAAACTTGACAACTTTAGGATTTCCTTGGGTCGTAAGTCTCCAAGTACTAGCAAAAATCTGGTAAGAATCTGGTAAGGCATCAAGAACAGTCTGCACAAGGGAGTTGTTTGAAATGACTTCACCTGCAGAAATAAGTTGCTCATTGATATGCTTGGCACCAACAAGGAAAGTTTCCATATCATCTTTCTCATGCATAATTTTTGATTCCAGCTCTTTACGCAGCAAAGCAATTTTAGCCTCATTGCGGCTTGCATAAAGTCCTGCTAGAATATCCCAAGCCTGTTTTGTAGATTTTGTTGAACGAATGTGAGGAGTAATGGTGCGCTTCACAGACAACACAATCACCACATGAGCCTGCGCATCCTTTACATCCCAACGAGCTTGTTCTACCGTAGGTAAGACAACTGTAATATCAGCAATCCTTGCAGCAAGACCTGCCACATCCTCAACATTGCCTCCATCCTTAGAACCAGGACGTACATCAATGTCCTGCACAATATTCTAGCTGCCCTTTGACACAAGAACATGTTGCATCATGTAAGTCCACATAGGGTAATTGTCCCCATCCAGTCTGTCCTCGGCAACAAACATTTTGAACACATTTTTGTTGTTGTTAGCCATGAAAATGGCCTGCACCTGATGTGAAAAATGCTCAAAATGAGGAGAAACTTGAAGGAGTACGAGCGTAAGTGCGACGCGAGAGAGAGTGCGAGAAGAAGAGCACGCCGATATGGTGAACTCGCTCTACTGTAATGTGTAGAGCATAGTGAGTTCTTATTAGGTTTTTACAAAAGAATATGTGTACATACTTGGCGGCCCGCCCACTTACCTGGGCGACCACATTGGGCTTTATACCCCAACAACCTCCCACTTAAAGTCCAATGTGGTACTTTAAGTGTGAGAGAAGCTACTATACAAGCTAATATACAAGAGATGTAGAGAAGCGATGTACTACCCTACACCTAACTACTTGCGAAAATGCGCAAAGCTCTCTGAGGGAAGTCCTTTTGTAAGTAGATCAGCAGGATTTTCTGTGGTGTGAACTTTGACAAGCTGAAGTTGCTTATCCTCGAGCATTTCCCTGATGAAATGATACTTCACATCCACATGCTTTGTCTTTGAGTGATAAACTGGATTGCGAGCCAATTGTATAGCACTTTGACTATCACAATATAACACATGCATCTCTTCTTTGATTCCCAAATCTGTTACTAGTCGATTAAGCCAAATTGATTCTTTGCATGCCTCTGATGCTGCAACATATTCAGCCTCTGTAGTAGACTGAGTAACACAATCTTGTAATCTAGAACGCCATGATATTGCTCCACCAGCCAATGTAAAGACATACCCTGACGTAGACCTTTGGTTGTCTAAATCACCTGCATAATCTGAGTCTGTAAAACCCTTTACACTTAGCTCTTGACTCCCATAGCATATACGCATACTCTTTGTAGCTTTCGGGTATCTCAATATTCCTTTCACTGCCTCCCAATGTTTCTTGCCTGGGTTTGACATGTATCGACTTACTACTCCCACTGCAAATGCAATGTCTGGGCGAGTAGCAATCATTGCATACATCAAACTACCCACTGCAGATGCATATGGAATCTTATCCATTTCAGCCTGTTCTTCCTCAGACACGGGACAATCTTGTTTGCTAAGTTTCACATATGGTGGCAATGGAACACTCAGTGCCTTTCCCTTCTCCATATTGAAACATTGCAAAACCTTGTCAATATACTCTGTTTGAGATAACCAAATCAACTTCTTTGATCTGTCTCTCTCAATGCGCATACCAAGTATATGACTTGCCTCACCCATGTCTTTCATGTCAAACGATTTTGCCATCTTTGACTTCAAAGCTGAAATTTCTTCCAAGTGCTTGCCAGCAATCAACATGTCATCCACATACAAAATAAGGATCAGCCAACTACCATCCTTAGCTTTCTTTGTATATAGACAATGATCGAAGTCACTACGTTTGTAGCCTTGAGAAAGCATAAACTTGTGGAATTTATGGTACCATGCCCTCGGTGATTGTTTTAAGCCATAAAGACTCTTTAACAACTGGCATACCCAATCTTCCTTGCCTTTCTCAAAAAACCCTTCTGGCTGCTGCATGTAAATTTCCACATCTAAATCACCATGCAAGAACGCTGTCTTGACATCCATTTGGTGCAACACCAAATCTAATATGGCAACCAATGCAAGAAACCCATTTGGCAGCTGTGCATTAGACAACATACTTCTGACCTTCTCTTGTATGGTCCTATTCATCCTCTCAGCAACACCATTTTGAGGAGGATTGAAGGAGCAGTAAGTTCACGTTTTATACCTTTTGACTCACAAAAGTCCTGAAAGGCCTTTGAAACATACTCTCCACCATTGTCAGTGCGTAAGCATTTAAGCTTCTTGCCACTCTGATTCTCCACAAGTGTCACAAACGTTTTGAAAACACTAAACGCTTCATCCTTGTTCTTGAGAAAGTAAACCCATACTTTCCTCGAGTAATCATCTATAAATGTCATAAAGTAAGAAGCTCCCCCTAGAGATAGGTTAGGCATAGGTCCACACAAATCACTATGAACAAGTGCCAACTGTGTATCTCTTCTACTGCTTCTATGCTTATGTGGCTGCTTTGTTTGCTTACCATACAGACAATGTTCACAGAATTCAAAATCATTAAATGAAAAGCCAGGCAAATAACCAAAACGAGACAAGATTTCCATTCCCTTCTTGGACATATGTCCTAACCGTCTATGCCACAAAGAAACGTTCGGCTGCTCGGTTACATTGATTACATTTTTAGAGACATTTGATACATAAATCATGTAAAGTCCTCCAGAATTTACTCCATGTCCTACTGTCATAGAACCCTTGGATATCTTCCACATGTTCTGTCCAAAATTAGTGACGTAGCCAGCATCATCTAAGTAAACCTGTCTCACATTCTTCAGCGTGAAAGAAGAGCCATTCTGAAACTTCAATTGAACATCGCCAACACCTAAGATCTCACATGTCTGCCCATTGCTTAGCCGAACATGATCTTTAGTGGGCACATAAGAGGTAAACCACTCCTTGTTTGGAGACACATGAAGTGATGCCCCTGAGTCTATAATCTAGTCACTCAGTGCATTTCCATCAGATGCTGTAAGAAGATCTGAGTCCATTGTATTCTTCAAGAAGTAGATGTCTCCTGACACTAGACTGTCATCCACTGCAACAGTGTTTGTCACATTTATTTCTTGAATCTTCACTGAGGACTTGTTCTTCTCACCATGGTCTTCAGCTTTCTCTTTGCCTTTTTCTGCTTTCCATTCTCTGCAGTCTCTTTTCATGTGACCCTTCTTGCCACAATGGTAGCATTCTATGTCACTCTTGCCTTTAGCACTGCGGGACTTGCTACGAGACTGATTCCTCTTTCCACCTTTGTACTTTTCTTTGGTCCTTCCCCTGAAAACTAAGGCTGTTCCTTTGCCTTTGTCCATTGTCTTTCTATTGGTTTCTTCAGTAAGCAGACTTCCTTCTACACCTGCTATGTTCAAACCATCTGGAGGTGCAGAATTACTCAAAGTTGTGCGAAAAGTGTCCCAACTTTCCGGCAATGTGATCAACAGGAACATAGCTCTAACAGGTTCATCAAACTTGACACCTTGAGCTGACAACTGACTGTAGATTGTGTTGAATTCATTCAGATGATTGGACATAGGTGTCCCTTCTTTCATCTTCAAGTCAACAAGCTTCTTAAGCCAGTATATTTGTGAAGCTGAACTCTGCTTCTCATAAATATCACTTAGCTTTAACCATGCTTGATAAGCCGACATCTCGTCTGCTACATTGAAGTAAACGCTTTCTGCCAAAGTCAGCATAATGGTAGAAAGTGCCAATTCATCCATTTCGTTCCATTCATCTTCGTCTATATCTTCTGGTTTTATCCCCTTGAGCTTTATAGGTTTTATCTGCTTCTTTTGTACCAACACGTGCCAAATCTACTTCTTCCACAATGGGAAATTGGTTCCATCCAGCTTCTTGATATTGTAAAGAGCAGTGTCCTGTGATCCAGCCATAGCTACGCTTCACAGTAGTTTACTTTTCTGGGAAAAATTCGGCAGAGTTTCCCCTGTAAACTGACCTCTGAACCAATATCAACCTATCAAATGAACCAAGAAAGCTTCAGATTCTGCAGAAATTTTGGCAGAGTCTCCTTTGTAAAATGGCTCTGGTGTACTAAAAACAGACCAAAAACAGCTCAAAAAACACTATCTCTCTGACACTGCAAGCTGCGGGTAAACCTGTCCTGCACCTGTACTGTCTCTCACTGTCCTGTCACTGTCCTGTAAGCATAGACTGTGACAATGCGTCAACGGCAGTAAAGCAAAGATGCAATCCCAACTGTCTAACTCACAGTCAATACATCCTAGCTTCCTATCTAAGGGTGCTCAAGGGATCGCTCCAAGACCTGTATCACCAAAAGGATCTCAACATTCGAGAATCCCCCAGCTCAACAAAACCTCACTCGACCCTCAACAAAGGCTGCAGTAAATCTGACAGTACATAGACTTCCCACAAAGTCATATATCCACAAATTTCCCACTATATGCTGTAACCGCTGCGGCGGTTGTTTGCTGCGTGACTCACAGCCAGCAAACCCTCAACAAACATACATCATCTCTGACAATACATCCCATGTAGAAGTACCTGCAATGTCAGGATGAAATCTGGAATATCAAGCAGAAAACACAAGCTACCTGATGAACTAGTGGATGTCACCTACAATCTGTGTGTAGATGCGCCCGTGTCGTATGTGACACGCCTCCAAGAACTGTGAGCTGTCCTTCGATGTGTAGACAGCCACAAATCAACACTCTGGGAGTGTCGATATCCTCATCACCTGCAGTCGTAGGCCGAAAACCCCAAATTTGCAGAGTCGGATCTGCACCCGCCGAGACCACGTAGTCGAAAATGGCCTGCGCAGACCTTTGTCGAAGCCGAACGGTGGCTGAGATGACCTCAGAATGAAATTCTGAGAACACCAAGGCCTTCGGGCTATCCCACAGGATTTGGGGCCGTGTCTTCGCCTGTCGAATTTCACTCCAATCTGAGCTGGTGACTCTAGCCTCCTGCAGTGCTGCCCCGAGCCTCGATCTAAGCTCTGATACCAGTTGAAGGAGTACGAGCGGAAGTGCGACGCGAGAGAGAGTGCGAGAAGAAGAGCACGACGATATGGTGAACTCGCTCTACTGTAATGTGTAGAGCATAGTGAGTTCTTATTAGGTTTTTACAAAAGAATATGTGTACATACCTGGCGGCCCGCCCACTTACCTGGGCGACCACATTGGGCTTTATACCCCAACAAAATTGAGTGAGACCAGCACGTGCTACATAGCACAACCCGTAGTAGACTATATGGGACCTGTTATGCAGTATTTGGCATTGACATAAATTCTGCAAAAAATGATAAAATTGCTTGCACAAACCTGGCTGTAGTGGAAACGGAGGCCGAAATGAGCCCGAATCAAAAATCTGAGCAGACTAAGCTAGACGAGCTTGCCTAGAATTTTGTTCACCTACGAACGCTCACCAAAGCTCACAAAAGTTGGAGAAAGTGAGCAGGCATGTGTTGAAGCTGTTGGCGACTAAGCCCAGGAGGACACAACCTACTGTGATACCAATTGTTGGAATTAGGGTTGCAGGAAAACACACACAGCTTGGAGAAGACGAAGGAATCTTAAGGCACACAATGGAGAGTATATTACTTAGTGTGCAATGGAAAGATAGATAGCCCTAGAGTGATGGGCGTATATACAATGCACGAGGGAAAAAACCTCCTAAAGAGGGAAAAATTGCCTCGACAGTCCTAGCGTGTTCACACACATCACTACCACATGTATATGGTAACAAATTTGTCTATGAAGCATCTATAGTATGCACACATACCAATAAAGCTTCTTAGCTCATGTAGATTCCTTGGACTAGGTCATGCTTTTATTACCTCCAACTTTGATGGATCCATACGGATACCATCTTGAGAGATAATGTGACCTAAATATTGAATCTCTTGCAGGAAAAAGTCACTTTTCTTGATTAATGAAAAGCTTTCTCTCTGTCACAACTTGAAAGATTCCCTGGAGGTGTCACTTGTACTCCTCAAGAGAATTTGAGTGGCCTGAAGATTTTATTTCATCATGAGTTTGAATGCGGGTGGAGCATTGTTCCGACCAAAACTTGTAACTTATCAAATAGATTTTCTACCTGCGGCACGGGAAATCTTTTTTTAATAGTGATCCTATTTAGTGCTCTATAGTCGACACACATGTGATATGTGCCATCTTTCTTTTGCGCTAAAAGTATTGGTGAAGAGAATGGAGAGGATCTAGGCCTCACTATCCCTTTTTCCACCAATTCATGCAATTGCCTCATGATCTCCTCTTGTTGAGCTTGCGAAACTCAACAAGGAGGTTTTTTAGGCAGTGAGCTTCCTAGTAGAAGCTCTATTGCATGGTCATCATCCCCTCGTTTTGGAGGTAGCTCACTAGGGATGTCATCAACAATGAAAATATCTTGGAATCTATTTAGGAAATTAGACAACTCTAATTACTCTTGATTTCATTTATTGCTACTTGTAAAAACATTAGAATCATTTATAGATTCTCTAACAAAAACCATATACGCAAAAATAGAGCTTTTCATTGACTTATCAAAAGCAAGCGTATTTACTAGGGATATGGTGTTCTCCAACACATTAGCATCTATATACATACTCTTTTCCATGTAGGTGAAGTAGATTCTCCTTTCAGGGAACTTCATGTTGGCAGCCATGCTGTTGAACCATGGTGCCCCTAGGATAACATCCTCATGTTGGAGAGGAGAGATAAAAAAGTCTTTTTTGTCGACGTAGCTTTGGACATGAAGCCTCAACTTCCCAATCAAGGGATTAATGGAGGCTTGTTGTCCCTTGAAAGTTGTGTCAACAATTACAGTATCTCCCATCTTGAAAGATTGAATGCCCAACTTGGTGGCCAACTCCATTGATATGAAGTTGTGAGTAGAGCCAAGGTCAAACAAGATGAAGACATCATGTTCCCTTACCTTTCCCCAAGCATAGGAGAGAGGTGATCCTTTGCAATGAACATCCTCTTTTGGAGATTCTATGGTGGAAGCTCTAGGAGTCTCACTGCGGGCATTTCTCTTGGGGCAAGAAGGATAGCAATGTCCTTGCTCACCACACTTAAAACACTTATGGTCCTTGCAAAAAGCTTCAAGATCTTCAGGAGAGAGTTTTTTTTTACCTTTGTAAACTCCCTTCTCCTTGGACCGATTGTTGTTGTTGTTGTTATTGGAATTGCCTTGGGAGTTCATCATTGGTTTTCCCCTTTGCATCACTTTTGTCTTTGTTTTCCATGGGCTTGTCATTCCATCTAGCCCCTTTTTGGAAATTGATGCGGGAAGCAACCATGGTGTGATGATTACTTTAGTGATAGAACCAGGCCATTGGGAGTTGACATACTCGGCCATTTCTTCAGATAATCCCGCAAAAATTGTTGTTTTTGCATGACGAAGTCTATCTTTTGGAAGACTGTAGCCTTGAGATGTAAATCCAAAAACTTGTCCACATATTTGTGAATAGACTCATGGGAGAGAAGCTTCAAACTGTTCCATTTGGTAAGTACTTTGTCCTTTGCATCGCTTGCAAGGAATTGCTTCACAATGGAAACTCGTAGAGTTTACCATGTCTTTGGGGCTTCGCCATTGCCACAAAAGCTAGCCCACCATTGACGAGCCGATTTTTGGAAGTGTATAGCTACTTGGCGTAGCTTGGAGGACTCCGTGAAGCCCTCATCTCCAAAGGCCGCATCAAATTGTTGGATGAAGGATAATACTTTGCTTGTGGCACCAAAGGTGCCATCATAGGTGAGAAAAGAGATACTCTTTCCGCCCTCTTTGAACTTCTTGAGATTTTGTGACCTTCGCCATGCAGGGTATGACTCTGCGATGTTCTCCCCTCTTGTACTCTCTAGGAGAAGATCCATAACTTTCGTCGAAAGAGGAGGAAGGTGAAGAAGAAGGAGAAGAGGGTGACATCTTTCTTGATAAAAGTATAAAACCCTTTTGGCAAAGAGGGAAGGAATAAGGCGGCTTGGAATTTCCAAAAGTAGATAAAATTAAAGACAAATATACAATTAAGAAAAATTGTCTTCCCATTGTATGCTATTGAACATCCTCTCATCTCCACTCCGTCTGGACTCTGCAATGCTCTCTCAATGGGTCCCTCCATCCCTAGCTCTATAGCTGAGCCATCTCTCTCTCTCTCTCTCTCTCTCTCTCTCTCTCTCTCTCTCTCTCTCTCTCTCTCTCTCTCTCTCTCTCTCTCTCTCTCTCTCTCTCTTTCATAGCCTTTACTTACGAGTTCTCAGTGATTCCTGTACAAAGTCGTCTCGCCTTGGAGTCTGCTTCCGGGATCAGATCTATGCATGTCTTCCAGCTTCCAAGCTCAGAGTGTTGTCTGTTTCTCTTCTCCATAGCTTCTTCCTTAGCACAAAAGAATTCCATATTCAACCGTTGCAATCTTTCTCGTTGTCCATTAGACCATGGCTGATGCAGTATCTTTGTAATGTAGCATCTTAGAATCCTCTCTCTCTCTCTCTCTCTCTCTCTCTCTCTCTCTCTCTCTCTCTCTCTCCATGAATACTATGGCTGTGTTTTGATGGTCTTCTTTGTTGTATCATTATCCTCATAGCTCGTTCCACATAGAATCACATGATGTTGAGAATGGAATTACAAACAACCTATATCTTCCTCCGTTGTCTATTACACAAAACATCCCAAGTGATCTTTTGTTGGGTTCACAAATCACTCAGTTACAAAGAAGAGGGAACAAAGAAGGATTCAGAAGAGGATGACACAAACATGTGAGGATTGTGACATTGATGAGAAAGAGGCAAAGAAAATTTGTAGGGCAGTTGCTAAGTGTTGGCGTAATCAAATAAACAGGCTTTTCGAGGGTCTTCAAATGAAGATTCTATAGCAACTCCTCCTTCATCGAACGTTCTCAGTGTTGCAACACGCATTGGAGACACTCATTTTCTCTAACATTTGTCATACATTATCTAAGGTGAAGACACCTCATTCGAATAATGATATGTTTTTTAAAATAGGCTAGAGGGGGTGACAGCCATATGAGCAATAGAGATGTTTCCAAGGCTTTAGGACTTCACCGAAGAAATGTCATTGATGCCAATTTTTGGCTATAACATGATGAGGAGAAGGGTCACTTCCCTTAGACGCTTGTCATTGTTGATTGCATAGAAAAGCATCTTAACAGTGGAAATCAGGTAAATCATGTTTGAATTCTATTCAAGGGAAACCCGCATCTCCCCAAACAAGAAAGATGTTGTTCGAAAGAGAATAGGTAAGGGTGTGCATGTACTACATCCAGTGCATCTACTCAATTTGCCTCAGGTATATCAACGCAAAAATCTTGAAAGTGTCATAATTCTTTGCTATGTGTTATTTAGTGCTTTACTATGTGCTTGTAATTTTCAAAATGCTTTACGATGCTTGAAGGTGCCTCCAGCTATTTTCATGTGCATGGTAGTCCATTATAGTACTTAACCGTGCTATATAGTGCTTGACAAAGATTGCTAATTGATTCCAACTTCTCATGATTGCCTATGAGTGCATCCAAGTGCTTCAAAATATCCCCTAATGATTCCAAATGCTTTAGGGTCTTCCCAGTGCACGACAATCCATTCTTGTGAATTACCATTTTTTATAGCACTTGTCACAACTTAATGAATAGTTAAAAATGCTTCCAAAGGGTGCTTGTTAGTACATTATTGTACCTAGCCAATCGTTATGGTTCTTCACAGAGCTTTATGATGCTTGTTGATGTATTAAAGTGCTTGATCATGCTTCAAGTGCTTTCAAGTCCTTCCAAGTGTTGTTGTGTGCTTGTGAGTGACTCTATGTGCTTCTTAATTCTTCCAAGTGCTTCTAAGTGCATCTTAGAGCTACCCAAAGATGTTTTACTATAGTTGCAGTAAGTAGCTTCCAATACTTCAAAGAATTTCTAAATGTGTCTTTTGTGTCACAGAGAGACTTCTACATGCGGTTCCAAGAGGCTCATCCTAACATTAGGATCTTCCTCAGATTCTTTGAGGGTCTGAAGCCATACTTCGTATGCAAGTTGAAGGATTGCAACACTTAGTGTTGTGAATACCATGTTTAGCTTGTATACTTCAAGGAAGCCTTTAATTAGATGCGCTAGGGAAGATACGGGCTACATAGAACGTCATGCTTTTGCAGATACCTTGTTTGCAATTCTTGTGATGGAACAAGGCAGTGCACAACATCCAATGCCAGATTTCTGTCCCTAACAGACCAATGGGAGTTTGTATTGTGTCACAAGCCCATTGACAATAATAATCGCCGCAAAAAATGTCTTTTGGGAACATGCAAACATTGTGGCATTGAAAGGCTCTCGTTGTGTCAAGGCGAACAAAGTGATGATATCTCTACGATGGTTGTGAAGCTTTTTGGCGAGGTAGGAAGTGGATGAGAAAGGTAACATAAAATCCTGAAAATATCTCGTGGTTTGATAGGTCAGTCCCATGAGTTTCATTTCCTTGCTTCAAAGCAAATTGGGAAGCTTCATCAAATACAACTATGTGTACAAATGGCAAGCTCAAGAATTCAAGGAGTGATTAAATAACTTTACTGACAATGTAGTGGTGTATGTAGTGGATTTTGCAGAGAATTACTCCTTCAAGGTATAGAATGAGATTCAATCAATGTCACAATTTTGGTTCACAGTTCATACTTACGTGATTTGCTTGGTGTCATTCAAAAGACGACCCACGTGACACTTTGTTTGCAACACTATTTTCTTTTGCACAATAAGTGTCTGAAAAGTCAAGGCTATAGTGTCAAGTGACACTGGGTGTGTTCAAATGGTGTTGCTTCACAATTCAAAGCAAGGCGGCCATTCTATTTTGTAGCCCGATTCTTCAATATGACAGATATCAAGATGATGCGCAATTTCTTTGCTTCTAGCCATGGTAAGGGTGAACACGATGGGGCTAGTGCAGTGCTGAAAATATCTCACACATGAGCAGTTGAAATTTGACGGATGGGTGTTGCATAACGCTTTAAGTGTTGTTGCATTCCTCAATGCAACCCTCAAAAAACAATGTCCACAGACAAGCAAGAAAGTCGATCGTTTATTCTGGGAGGTCAAGCTCGGTGGTGTTGACAGAGACACAGAGTGGGATTGCATGCGCATCAGAGGGTCTCAATCCTTTTATTGTGCCAATGGCTACAATCAAACAGACATGCACGGAGTAAGGCACAGACTATTGTCTTGCTTTTGCTATGCGTGCATCAAAGGCCAATGGAGGAGATGCACAAACAAAGACCACGTGGAGGGGTGGGAGTACTTGCCAATACAGCCCACATTTAGGGATGAAACCGATGGAGAATTGTCAAGGGAGGCTGAGGATGAATATTCCCCCATGTACATTAGCGACCATGAGGACCTAAGCGATGCCTTGATGGTTGGCCAAAACTTTGTAGCAGTGAATGTAGAGGAGCCAGGTGCAGACTTCTACATCCTCCAATGCACTTAGGCAAAGCGCTTGACCATAAACTCCAAAAGGGATGAATGGCATAACCATATTAAGAAAATTTCATATGCCATTGAGGAACTATTCTACGACAAGGTAAATGGGTGAGATGATACTTATGTCCTTTTGGACAAGAAACCCACTGCTCTTATCTACTCCCACATGGTGCCATGCATCAGGTTTCCAATGTGCCTAAAGGAAGGTGAGCCTAATCTATATGATATGCCAAATGATGTATTTGAACAAATCTATAATAGCATGCCCCCAGAGGAGAAATTGTAAGTTCTATCTATGTGATAATTGATAACATGCCCACAATTTGTACTCACATATAGCCAGCACTTCACCACCACTAAGCACCACTTGACATCCCTTTTTTCGTACTTCACCACCACTAAGCATCACTTGACAACACTTTCCCCCAGCACAACCACTAAGAGAGCACTTTTCCATCAGTTCATCGCCACTAAGCACCACTTGAGAGCACTTTTCCAGCACTTCACCACCACTAAGCACCACTTGAAAGCATTCGAGCACCAGATAACAGGCACTTTCTAGCACTTCTCAGCACTTGCTATTCTCTTGACAACCACTTGAAAGCATTAACTTGGCACTTTGTACTACTTGAAAGTACATTCACACCACTTGACTAGCACTTTACAACACATTCAAGATGATAATCAAGTAGACATCACCACAAAAGCATTCCTATATAAGGATGTATTCATCATAGTTATTATGAACTAAGGTTTACATATAGAGATAGTTAGCTACACAAGCAGTTATCTACATAAGGAGGGAAGGTAGTTAGATATAGGAGATGTCTAAGCAAGGAGTCTACTATGGAAATTTCCCCATCCTTGGCCGCTTATATTTGGCTCGTGTAGGAGCATGGTTTGGGGGGATTTTTTGCATTTTGTGAGAGGGAATTCCATGCTAGGAATGTACCTTCAAATCCACAATATCCAAATTCCATCGTACAAGAGCCTCCTTCCTGGCATCAAATAGACACACTAATGGTTTTCACTTTGTCAACACTCTCAACCCATTGTAACGCAAATTCGGCCATATTCTCTTTTGAGAAATGTTCCCACTTCCTCTCATCCTGCTTCTCCAACTCAAGAAGAATCACATAGCAAGGAGGATCATTAAAGTACATCTTATACAATTCATGTAGCACCAATGTGTTTGACTTATTGAACTTAGGAAAAAAATACCAAAAAGTTCAAGCTTTTTGAAGTACATTGGATTTGGAAGGTTATGAAAAGTCCAACTGCTAACATGGCATGGCAAGTGTTTTGTGAGAGCCAGCCACTCAAGCAATGCGTGGCCTAAGTCAAGCACTTGTCAATAGCACTTTCCAGATTCTGATGAATGCGTGAGGACTATAGGAACACCTATGCTACCTAACTCACTACAAGTAAGAAAATCTATGTGTCCTGTGATACGTAATAGGTAATGTTGTCATCTCCATCTATTTTGGCAAAGTAGAGCATTGATACATTTGAGGGCAACCTTATTTTTCCCTTATCGCCCTTATCGTGCATGTACGCAAGTACATTGTGGAAGTTAAAAATGACCGCCAAATCTCTATTGTCATTAAAGCGAATGATGATGTGAGGAACTTTGCAATCAATGTGCTCTACCTCATCAGTGGGTGGTGGGGATTTTGAGCCGGCGACATGAATTTTAACTACAGAACACATGAACAAAAACTCAAAGAAAACACTTACATATTATACTGTCGAGAGACAGTATGATAGCATGAAGAGAGAGATACAAAGGTGCAAGAAGCGCTTGGATCACATCCATTGTCAGCCATTGGCTCACCTGACACCTAGCACACATTTAGTTTACATAACAAAGTAGCATGATTCTTGTTCTATGAAATCACTTACTTACCTACAGAGTACACACATTCCCAAGTGCCCATCATCTTTCTATAATAGGTATCTCCCATTGATAGTCTAGTACAACACACTTAGCATGCAGACAATAGAAAAGTAGAAAGGATACTACTAGTGGACACACGACACCTCGGCCGCATGTTTGTCCGACAGCACTTGGCCACAGGCCACAATATTCTCATCAATCACAACAAACTCAACACTTGCGACAGACTTGGAAGGTGGAGTAGACACTAGAAGGGCCCTACCCTCTCTCTTCAAGAATCTACGTAACCTACCTCTAACCTCATCTAGTGTCCTTTCCATTTCTTGAATTGTATCTATAAAAATGAAAAACAAAAGAAAATTATGGATTGCTTGAAGTGCTTCAGAGTGTTGTGAAGTGCCTCAAAATGCCTATAAAGAGAAGCACTTTAAATTTCTTGTTGAAGATTTGCTCTTAGCCTCTCCATCTTTGCAATAATTGGAGCACAAGCTAAGTAGTTGCCTTCATTGCACAACCATAAATCAAGCTTTTCTAGTAAGATAGATTTAGTAGAAGCAACCTTCTCTTTAGCTTTATGGGCCTGGCGATCAAGTTCATCTGCAATTTGATCCACCCAATTTGTGTACAGGGGTTAGGATGCAATCTCAATTTCTTTTGAAGGGAGTTGGATGTAGTAGGGAGGTAGGAGTACATCTCAAATTAAACGTGCACATGGTAATTCATCATAAACTTCATCACTTCCCTATTCAAATCCCCTTCTGTGACTAGACATTCTTCAAGACCATTCAATCGATCACTGCCCGTGCAATCATATGGCTTTCAGATTCCAAAGGAGAGATTTCAACCCATGCATTTGGAGAGGGTAACCAACAAAGCAAGCTGGCGATAATATTCCGACACCGCAGCCACAGCTACAACCAACCAATAAACCCACAAAAAGGCAGCAGATAAATGTACAAAAGTCAGTGCTAACTGTGAAGCAAGTAAATTAAGGATCTGAAGGAGATCAAGAACCAAAGGACAAAAAATGCAGAAGCAATCCTTATAAAGTTTAAACCCATCTTCCCAAAGAACTCAGATTACTGATGTTATGCTAGTCAAAAGGGCTTTTTAAACAAAACAAAGATAGGGTCAACCATACATAGGCCATTATAAATGCATAGAATTTGTATTATTGAAAGGGGTCGCCTCGGAATTACAAGATACTATACAAGCCGAGCCTCAACGCACCACTGCTTTGTGCCTTGAAGCCAACAGCAGCTCAAATAAGGTACAGACAGAAGAATAACTCAGCTCATTAGAGCTGGCTTTCTTGGCTGATGACGATCCTGAGTAAAAATACAAAGCTGGTGATTATCGCAGACAAAAAGCCGGGCACCCACTTCCTGTAAAGGACTGCGTTCCACTATTGCTCATAAATGAATGAGGGTTTATGCAAGCCCCTGAACAGGGTCGAAATCTCAACACTACGTCCCATTTAGAACAATGTCACTGAGGTTTGAACTCCCAAACTTGGGGCTTCCATCATCGATAATCTTGCCATTTACTGGCATTCGCTGCCTCTGCACAAAATGGTTCCAGACATCACAAATATGCCACACATCATCTGTAAAGAAACAAGATATCCAGTTGTATGTATACCCTGTCGGAGGAGACATCTGGATTGTTGCCATTCATGAGCTTATGAAGCTCTTCTTTAGACTGCCCATCTTTCTCCTTTGTGTTCAGAGGAAGTATTGGAGGGCCACCATTAGAGCTTCGCTCGGAAACTTCTGCATGCAAAAAAAACGTAATAAGCAGCATGAAAGAGGATATTCTCAACGGAGAATTTAATACAAAATCTAAACTCCAACTTTCAACGGTAACAAGCATTGAGGGATCAGCTCAATAACATGAAACGTAAAGAGCACAACCAACTTACTGAGAACGTTAATGAATCCCAAAAGATCAACCGAAACAACTTACCCACATCATGGAGGTGCTTGTCTATGAAAAACGTAACCAGATTAACCGTATACCTGCACAAAGACAAAGACGATTCTCTCTGAGAATACGCACAATTTTGCATTGGGTCATAACAGTAAAAATATAATTAACCTTTACCAAGCAACCACCACATCTACGGTGTAATGCTTTCTTGAAGCAACAATCAGAAAGCTTAGAACTACAGCTAGGACCCATGCTAGCTGTTTCATCCATCTGGACATAAAGAGTGGCACCATCATAACAGGCTGGAAAAAAACTTGCTAACACTAGTACCTTTGTCAAACTGAAGCTAAAATAACCACCTTTTGGTTCCATATTTCTGATATGTCAGCACAAAGACAAGGGTGAATATCATATGCGATGAAAAAATAAGGTCCCCACATCCATATACTACTCCATAAGGAACTGCCAGTAGTGCAGGAAATCAGATATAGAAAGCAAGCACAAGCATCTCGAACCCAAGTTTAATGTTTGATACATACAGTTCAAAAATATCACTTCTGAAATACTTTTCGGATGCGGAAGAGACGCCATTTTGGATCCCTACAATATTTCATAAGAAGAAAGCTTCACAAAAAGAACCAATGTGGCCCACAGTGAACCTAAAAATTTCATCTCTGATTTGGTGCAACCACAAGGACTTTGAAGGGAGTCTTCCCCTACAGAAATCGAAAAGACTTTGACATAAAGCCCGACCTAGAGCCATGTGAAGATAGAGCTCCAAACCCAATGCAAGTAACTAAAACATGTTCAATTACCTCCCGGCAATGATAATTTGGCCCTGGCAGCTGGGTGACCATAAATGATGCTATTCTCAAGCTCTGTGACACCTGCCAAATCCATGCGCAGCATTCCATAAGTGCCTAAACTTGGCATTATAAACATAGGTTTTTGATACAAACTTACCACCAAAATTGTGAGGCACCTATACCACACGAGCACTGTATAAAAGCGTTTGACGTAAAAGATAAAAGGATGGAAAGTCCACTGTAATCAGCACAACAGAAGGTCAACACAGCTCGACAAAAGCCTTTAAGTGCTGCACAAAATGTGCACAATTTTAATCAGCTCACCAGAACAAAAGAGAAAAATATGAAGGAAAACAGTGTCTCGCTGAGGTATGCTTTGTCAGCACCAAGCTCCTGACCAAAGATACGGGACGCAATTAGTGGATATAAATATTTTCGGGTTTGAAAATACCAAACAGTAAGTTTGCCAGGTACTTTCACCTTAAAAGAAACCCTACTGATAAAAAAAGTCCAATGATATGATGATTTTTAAATGGGAAAATTACCAAAATACCCTTAAAATTTGGACAATTCCCAAAAAACCCCTCAAATTTCAAGAATTCCCACAATACCCTTGTGCCAATTTCGGACAAAATCCTCCAATGATCTCTATTTCTAATAGTCTTGAACAACACAGATAGGGCATTTGTGGCTACAAATAATGAACAAATTCGTCTTGAGAGCCCACAATACCATCTAAAATCCTAGTTCTATCAACTTCTATTGAGGGAGAAACAATCTTTCTATGAAGAGCTGCAAGGAAACGAAGGCTCTAGAGATGTTTGTGGGATTGTCAAGGGGTATTTTGAGAATTTTAAAGTTTTTTAAGGTCGCTCTGGGAATTCTTGGCAAAATACGAGGGGTATATTTGGAATTTCCACAAAATTCAGGGGTATTTTAGTGATTTTCCCATTTTAAAGCTACAAATCTACTATCAACTCCTAGACATTTCTTGCTATATCCGTTTCCCATGTACAGACTAACAACCATCTGTTCCACTCTGAACACGCATAGCCCTGTCGCCACTAATTGCTTATTACTTAATACATGCAAAAGAGAGAGTTCCTGGAAGCTATACAACAATTTTGTACACAAGTAATAGGAAACTTCTTCTCACAGCAACTTACGGGAAGAAAAAGAAAACCTATGTCCTGTAGCACGGGACCTGGCCTGTGTAGATAGTGAACAGCTCTAGCTGCCAAGCCATGCAAATACTGCAACACAAAACGAAAAAACAGTAAAAAGCAGAACACCAATGATTGCATGCTAAAAGCAATGGAATGAAGAGACTAATCTATTATGCAAAGACGGTACAGGTAAGAGAAAAAGTAAACAATGCACCACCTGGAAAAAAAGCCCAAAAAGCAAAAACTTCCATCTTTCTTTGAGAAGAGGCCACTCAACAGAGTACTCGAAGATTATCCTCCGCAACAGCTGCATTTGCACACATCACAAGCCATCAAAACACTTAGAAATCACAGCTGCCCGAGCCACATGCCTTGACGCAGAATTGCATTAGTAAGATGACTTGTTACTGAAAAAGCATAACATATTTTGTTATAATGTTACATGTAGTTGTACAACAGAAAAAGATAAGAACCACAGTGGGCCTTGTAAGTTGTTCCAGATATTTATAAAGTTACTACACCCAATGCTACTAAAGAATTATGTAGAGCTTATGGGGAGATTCGCGGCAACAAAGCACTCATCTTCTTTGATCCTGGAGCTACTGAAAATGTCATTCATCCAGAATGTTTGAAAACCATCGATTTCAACTACGGTCAACTTGTCGGAGGCATTGAAGCAGAGCTAGCTACAGGAGACACCAATACAATTGTTCCACCTATCGGTGCTCTTCATGTCACCATTCAAGGGTACCATGGCAAAAGTGGACTTCCACATCTGAAATTGGGACATTGTGACGCCTTGGCACCATCACAATGATGCTACCATTCATATCCGCAACCGAACCATTACCTTGAACCAGGATGGCAAGACGAACTTGTAAGCGGCGCAGACTTCCCAGATTCGGAGATAGATGGTGAGAGAAAACGCTAGAGAGAGGTGTAGTCACACACAACAAAAACACTAGCAAGAGGAAAGGCTAGAGTGTGTGCCCAAACGTTGGTACTCTGCAATGATCACATGCCAAAAGTACAAGGGGAGGTGCTGCCTATATAGGACAATTGATAACTTGCCCTACCTGCTGGCAAAAAACCCCACGACCCTAAAAACTGAGAAAAATGCTAATAAATATGAAAACTCGCCGAAAGTGACCTGCCACACATATTTAGTAGCGGAACTGCACAGAATTGGAGACTCTGACCCCGGGAAACCCTAGGAACGAGGGTCCTGCCTAATGCCAGCCTATCAGGTGAGCAACACCGTGGAGTGTATCATCGAGAAAAGGTACGTCTACCTCAAGTACGGCTGGGCACAGCCACAAAACAGCCCTCACTCCCTAATCTGCTCCTGGGAGATACGGGAGCCACCACCGGACAAAAATTTGAACTCTAATAGGTCATCCCCCTTCTATGGTGGGATTGCCCCCGTGTAGGTTGCTCCTCCCTTGTCCACAAAACGCCAGAAATAGAGAGGACAGGGCACCCCTTCTTATAGCTACTACTTGGGTAGTCCTTTTGTCTCTTAAGTGCCTCTAGGGTCTCTTATGTATTCAGCTAAGTTAAGGTATGGTAATCACCCAAAAAACTAGAAAAATCCTTAAATGAGAATTTCTTACTTCCTTTGATGCCAAGTCATGCACATGCGCACAAACAAGATGTTGCATCATGCAAGTTGGTACGAAGCACAAATTGTGTCTACTTAGTATTAGCCTAGAGGTATGCCCTCGGTTTCCCAACCGCACCTAGTACAACCATTTGTGCAAAAAGGCTTATGCACGGCTATTACTTAATCTAATGCAGCTCTTCAGGCATGCAAGTCTTGTGAACAAGCTCCCCTAGGGTTTTCTAGTCTAGGGTTTGGCTCTGAGTCATAGTAGCATGTCCATGTTGCACACCAAGCCCATGTGCACGTGAAACTATCTACCTTTCTTCTTCACCATTTTCTTTTGTGTAGGGTATTGCAAGAATTCTCATGTAGTAGAGGATCCTACACACGTCTAACCAAATTACCAAATTAAAGTCCAGTTGTCCACCGAATCGGAGGCCAGTCATGTCATCACCGCATCTTCTACTATCTCATTTGGGATCTTACATCACTATCTCTCTCATTTTTTCTCTCTCACCAAGCCGGCCGATCTCTTTTCAGGTGTATCTCTCATCCTATCTTCCTTGTGTTTTGGATATGCCGCCTAGAGTCTAAGCTGCCCCAATCTGTCATGTTTTCATCTCCTTGGGCTACTAACGCTAGCCTAGGGGAATATCTACATTGGTAGAGGTGCAAAGAGTTGTCCCCTCACCGCTTCAAGTCCCATCCATCATCCAATTCACTTTCTGGCTGCCACTTCGACACACACAGACTAAACTTAGCAATCATTCCAAATGTAGGGGGAACATGTCACCACAAAGAAATGCCAAGGTGCCTACTACTACTGGAACCTTGATGGATTACCAGCACGCTTGTGAGATGCCCATGCACCCTAGGGTTAGCCGCCACCTCAAAAACACACTCCACGGTGTCCATAGCCGCACAACCAGGAAATTCGGCCAAGAAACCCAGAGCCAAGGAGGATATTCGTCACTACCAACAGCACTGATAGAACAGTGAACGAGGCTATTGACTGTAGTATCACATTCTGGACTCTGCCATACCCTTGAGAAAAACCTGTACAAGTCATATTGGCACAGAGTCGACATACAACTACTTGGAGCACATAGTACACATGTGGAGCCATAATCTTTGGATCTCTCTCATACAGCCTTTCACAGATGCTCTCTCTCTCTCTCTCTCTCTCTCTCTCTCTCTCTCTCTCTCTCTCTCTGTGGTAGATAAAACACGGACCTTGGAAGATTCCCGAGCGATGTACATTAGTCAGGTCTGCTGAATCGAACCACAGTGGCAAATCGAGGAGAAAGATCGGCGAAGAAAGGCTTTCGAGCACAAAGCGTGGCTGCTGCGTCGGGTGGAAGACTGCCAGAGAGACGACTAGAAGGTGCATGTGGGTGTAGCACTTGAAAACTGGAGTCCCAAGTCGCCCACCATGAGGGCGGCACCTCCAGCGCGTAAGCCTGTACCTAGCCGTGTTGGACGAACCCACAAAAAGTGTGAATTGGTAGTCTTCTGGGATCTCCTTTCCCCATCCTCGTATTTTTCCTTAATGCAAGTTTAGTTTTTTGTGTCGCGCGGGCACAAATTACAAATCAATGGGCCATTGGGTCGTGTCCGTGTGTCGGTTCAACCCCTTTTGGATGCAATATTTTAGGTGCTAGTACAACAGCGCCGCGGCCCAAAGAGTCTCTCTCTCTCTCTCTCTCTCTCTCTTCGGGCTGCCCATTGCTCACTCGCCTGAAGTTGGGAAAAGAGGACACATGGGGGGAATGTCTGCCAAACTCCCTCCCCCTTTTATATATAGTACGAGTATAGCCGATCGCCTTCGGCGGCCTCTCTCTCTCTTCTTCGCCCCCCCCTCTAAGCTCTCTCTCTCTCTCTCTCTCTCTCTCTCTCTCTCTCTCTCTTTTTCACTCCCCCACTTTTGGCTTATAGCCTTCATCTCGCAGAACGTGACACGTGTAAAGGGTCACTCCCTCCGCCATATTATGTTAATAGATAGATTCTTCTTTATGTGCCACGTCGGCACACATTACACTCCAATGGGCAATGGGATCCTCTGTGTGTGCGTTCAACCGTACTTCAAATGATGTGCATGTGAAGCAACACATGGCTTAAGATACTCTTATGACTTTGCTAGAATAGGTCTTAGAGGAGAAGAGACGCCTCTTGTTTTAATGTTCTCTCCTTTTAATGCTTTCATTAGCATCCAAATCCTTCAATGGCCTAATGTGCAACATTGATTCTCTTATTTCACAAGACCCACTTGAATGTTCACCTTGTTGCACATGTTACCCCCATGAGCCCCTCAAAATTGTGCATGGTTCAAACTGCCTAGAAACAAAGCAAATGTAGGGGTGTGCACCTTTCTTAGCTTGCAAAGAGTGGTCCATAAATTAGCGCTTCCTTTTTGGGCCCACCAAAAAGTTGGGTGGCTGGTTTTAACTCACCTTTTCAATGGAAACCGCAGGGAATAGTTTTATTTTTCTCCAATTATGCAATCAAAAGGCTTGAAAACTCCACATAGGCTCTTTGTTGCGAAATCTTCCTCCTCGTTATATGAGTACCACTCTCTCTCTCAAACCAAATTTCTCCTTTAGCAAGATTTAGCTGACCAAAATGAGCATGCCAAAGTTTCTCATCCAAAATAGACTTGGAATCAAGAAGTACAAATTTTGAACCTTCCCCATATTTTTTGTGAGCATTGAACTTAGATAACCGCCACAAAACAAAGTGCCATATGCCACAATTATATGATCCACCAAAACGAAAACCATGCATATTAGTTGTCATCCACAAATTTGATTGAAAGACCAAGTCAGATACATCTCACGAGAAGTGAATAAATTGTAATGTGCTTGGTTGTACCATCAACATAGTACCAAACATGATTCATTGATTATATAATACATGTATCGAGAATAGATGGATCATGTTGATAGTGTGCACTAAAAGCCCATTTGGCATCATACACAAGAGTTATCAAATCTACATTTTAAGAAGAATATGATGAAGGGGATCGGGGAGCACCACAGACATAGAGTGAGAGAGAGAAGGAGACACACACACGATGTGGGTGGGGAGACTGTGAAGTGGCAGCTCCCCCTATAGAGTATACTCACTATAAGTATAGGGTAACGGTGGGCGGGCGCCCATGACCTGGGCAACCGGTCAAGGCACATAGGCCTTAACCCCAACAACCTCCCACTTAAAGGCCAATGTGCCTTTAAGCAAGATCTACTAGTGTACAACTAATAGAAGGTGAGAGATTCTCTCAACCTATGCCCACTGACTCTCGATGAGCTAGTGCATCCGGCTCTACGGATAGACAAACATCCCGCTGTGCGGAAGCCACACAGAGCTAGCTCCAAGCTCTGCAAAGAGTCTACAAGAGCTCATGCACTCCTGCAAGTATCGGTCCAATACCTGCAAACCTCCCCTATGCTCTATGCCGAGATCAGTCATCGAACAACTAATCAAACGTGTTGCAAATGCTCCCACTGCAGCTGTTATGTCGAGCCTCGAGATCAGCATCTCGTACATGAGGACACCAAACGTTGATGCAACCCTGGTAACCTCTGCCACCTCCAACTCAGAACTCAACTCACGGCAATCATGTCCCCTATCATAGAGACCATGAACTCTGACTCCGAGCTGTGGAGTGACTCCTCGTGCCCACCGCATATCACATGTGTACCAAGAGTATCCATCTGTCTTGAATCTGCATCAAGCTCTGGCATAAGCATATCAAGAAATGACTCCACAATAGCCGACATCTCAGCATGCATGTGAGTCATCTCTGTCATCACCTCTCATGACTCATCCTGTTGTGACTCACTAGAGCTGTCCCGCTCTACCTATGCATCCGTAGACGCAACCTGCACAACAAGGTCACTACTTTACACTCCATGCAAAGCATCCTGCAACCCACAAGCAAAAGAGACTCGCCGGCTCTCTCGCTGTCTACCTGGCTGCATGATCACAGAGACAACACCGTCTCTCCCGTTATCCACATGCAATGGGTAACCTGGACCACTCCTAGCATCTCTCGCAATCACTAGCGAACCCAAATGTATCACAAAATCTCGCTCTCAAAGCAAAATCTGACATCCACAATCTCTAAGCTGACCAATCGAGATTAAACGCACTGTCAAATCTGGTACATAGCGCACATGTCGTAATAAGTAAGATGCACCACTAGGTAATGACAGTCTCACATCTCCTGCACCTGCTATCGCATGCACCGAGCCATCGGTCAAATGTACACTGCCAAGCATCCCGCTAGAATAGCTACAAAACCATTCACGATGCGACATGACATGAAACATAGCATCTGCGTCTAGCAACCACTGCGAAGAGAGTGCACTATCCATGTGTATAGCATCTCGTGCATAGCTCGAGGTAAAAGTGACATCCCCGTCACTAGTATACTCCGACACTACATCTGCCTCAACTGTCAAAGCAACTGAGTCCATGGCATCACTACATACATCTCTGAGACTGCCATGTCTCCTACGATGTCGCATACGACGAAAACAGCGTCGTCTAACGTGTCCAGAATGGCCACAATACCTGCATGTCACTTGTTGACGTACTCGTGAATGTATATGTCTCATACGAGTCCTTGATGACTCAGATGTATCATACATATCATGTAATCTGCTCCAAAGTGCTCTCGAAGTAGTCTCATACATAACAAGAGCATATACAGATTCCGCAAGGTGCAAAGAGAGCGTAGATAGTGCCATCTCCTCTAGATCTTGCCACTGATCGTCAGACATGTTTGAAGGTCTACCTGCATCACCACTCAATGGTCAATGCAACCCTCGCTGTGTCAGTGCATCAAGCATACAATCTCTCCATGCCGCAAAGTCTGACCCATCAAACACGCGCATCTGTGAGAGGTCACAATCTGATCGATCACCTGTCTCTTCCATGAGCACAAGTAGCAAGGTAGATAGCAAAACCACCTCACCAACAACACCTGGAAACTGTCTACAAATATGGCTAGAAATACAATGTAAAACCTGTGAGACACACTTCAAAATAGAGCTCCCGCAATGTCAATACAAGCCTCGCCTGCTCTAGTATCACACTGCAATCAAACGCACTACTTACAAGATGCATTCATGATTACCATAACCATGTGCATAATCTTCACCGAATCAACCCTGAAATTCAGCCCAAAATTACAAAATTCTCAGCCCTCTTGCATGGCCAAAAACAGTCCATAATTCAGCCCCACACTACCAACCGTAGCGCATCAAGAATCAGCCCAAACTTCTCCAAGAAGTTATGACTTGTTCGGTCTGAAGATCACCTGCACACACGCCGTCATAGAGCATACATCCGTGAGCTAATCACCAAGCCCACACTGTGCGGTATCGATGCATACACACGCACAAATCTCCCACCTGCAGAGAACACCGCACGCAAATGCTGAGTGCAACCCGTAATCTCTACCTAGATCGCATAAATGATGCGCATAAAACTCTTCGAAAAATTTTGCCAGAGTTTCAGCATAAAATGGCTATAAACCCAAATAACCATAAAGTGAACACCAAGCTCACAACAAGAGCTACCAAATGCGTATCATCCACACTCACTGCATGCTCAAATCTTCACAAACCTGAGTCAAGTAAGCTCTCATGTAAATCACCTCATATGACCATACATGTCACATACATGTGCCTCAGTCTTGAGCTCACAAAATCTACTCAGAGAAGAATGCAAAAACTTGTAAGAGAATCCATCCAAGATCCTGGCAATCGGAAGAAACCTATCCAAGAGAGAAAACATGCTCAAACAAGCATAAAGCTCCCACATACAGCGTACATGAAGCAACCTGCTGTCTTAGATCTCCGAGAGATCTCTACCTGTAGCAAGAGTACATGTATCCTGTGCGAGTAGCATCCACCGATGCATAACCCACGGCTCACATAGCCTCAAATGCATCAGCCTAGAGAGAATCCGTCTCTCTATCTCTCTCTGGCTCTCCCGAATCCAATCTGTGAATCGCTTACCCGGAGCGTAGCTTCTCACGCAGCAACACTTGCTCGTAGCTACACCTGTGCTAAAACGCAACCATACATGCTCTTCTCTGCAACCATAAACTTTGTTGTACAGTAGCGCTGCCCTCTTGCTACTCCAAGCGGATTCTTGTCGCTTGCTCTCCAAACGGCAACACTGCCTCTTCAAGTAGCGATATTGGCTCTGTTCTTCACAACATCACCAAGCAGCCTCTGTATGCAGAGATAGAGTTACCTTGCAGCTCTCCAATCAGCTCTTCAATCAGCTTGAGATAGTTGTTTAGCAGGAATAGATAGCGTTACTTATTTGTTGTCTCACGCTTGCCTGAAGAGCTCAATAGCGCTGCCTTGTTTAATTCCTCAAGTGGCCTCTACAGACTTGAGATAGCGCTAGCTTATTATGCAGGCTTCGATTTGCTCCAGTTCTATTTGATTAATCCCCAGCTCGTAAGCAGAGATACACCCAGTCGACCTCTCTTCCAGATTCTCACAGTAAGTCTTCTGCACTGAATTTCGAACTCAATCTTCTACTGCTTGTTGGCTCTCCGTTGTCGTTGTGACTGTGCACACACGCGCTCCCTCCGCACCGACGCTCTGATACCAATTGAAGGGGATCGGGGAGCACCACAGACAGAGAGTGAGAGAGAGAAGGAGAGACACACACGATGTGGGTGGGGAGACTGTGAAGTGGCAGCTCCCCCTACACAGTATACTCACTATAAGTATAGGGTAACAGTGGGCGGGCGCCCATGACTTGGGTGACCGGTCAAGGCACATAGGCCTTAACCCCAAAATATGCAATGGTTGTATTTTCATATTTGCCTCTACCTCATGAGCCTCTTTAGGCTTAAGCTTAGTGAACTTAGATAACCTTCACAAAACAAAGTGCCATATGCCACAATTATATGATCCACCAAAACTAAAACCGTGCATATTAGCTGTCATCCACAAATTTGATTGAAAGACAAAGTCAGATACATCTCAAGAGAAATGAATAAACTGTAATGTGCTTGGCTGTATCGTTGCCATAATACCAAACATGATTCATTGATTATATAATACATGTATCCATAATAGATGGATCATATTGACAATGTGCACTAAAAGCCCATTTGGCATCATACACAACATCTATCAAATCTACATTTTAAGAAGAATATGCAATGGTTGCGCCTCTACCTCATGAGCCTCTTTAGCCTTAAGCTTAGTGAATAAGTTAATCAATTTCTTACAATAATTTTGTTTTTGTTTTTGTTTTATTTTAGCCATTCGAAGCTTCGCTTCGACTAGTTTTACAGGATTGTGCCTACTCACCCATCCCTGCATGTCTCAGTGGTTGAACCATAGTGGGTGCGCTTAGAGCCCCTCACCTTTGCTTCGTGTTACCTTTATCTCCAAATTTATGAGAATTATTGTTGTTTGAAGGAGAAGCAAGGATTGCAAGCTTGTTCCTTGAACGAGCTATAGAGGTGGAAACATTAGTATTCTTATCTAACTAGCCACAAATGCATATTCAACACCAGGCTATTTACCTCTAATTATGTAGAAAGGGTGCACAAAATCTAGTTCATTCTCTATCACAAGTCTTTAGGTGGAGCAACAAATCTTGGCAATCCATCAAGAACTCTATGCTGCACAAGGAAGTTATCAAGAAAGACCTCAACCAAAAGCAATTAGTTGCTACTTGAGATCTTTAATCTTCACAAGGAGTACATCCAATATCCTCCTTGTGCATGATTTTAATTCCCTCATTCTGTCATGCATACAAAGAAGCCCCTCTATCCCATGTCTATTTTACTGTTTTTGCTAAGTGAATCCATGGAGTAATGAAATGCTTAATAGAGAGCACAATTAATGCATGAGGTTGTGCACATGCATTTCTACCATCCCAACTTCCCTACTCAATAGGGATCATAACAACTCTAACAATAGCACTACTAGAACCTACAAAATCATCCACAAAACCTATCAAAAGAACTTAGTCCTAAATTATGTCATTGACCTTGCATAATGTTCCAAATGACTTTTGCAACAAGACCATGTTGGATCATGTATGTCCATAATGGACAACACAAGAGTCCAAAGGCTATTCCCAATCACCCTACCTTTCAGTATTCTATGGAGTTAGCCTTCCCCTTTGGGAGTTTCCCTTTAACCCTTGGGAAAGATGCTTATGTGACTCTTGAGAGGTGCCCACAAAGTAGCTTCATCTAGTACACTTTAGGCATGTTGTTAGTTCATTATCAATCAAGTTATCTTTGATTCTACACTTACTCTCCCTCTTGCATTGTGTCTATAATTATGTATGCTAACATAAATGCTACACTTGCTAATCCCCCCTAATCCTTTCATCTAGTATCAGATCTATGCTACGTGATTAGCATCTGCTAATCACCCTCTCGATCCTCCCAATTACTCTCTCTCTCTCTCTCTCTCTCTCTCTCTCTCTCTCTCTCTCTCTCTCTCTAGTAGCAATAAGCTACACGATCACGTTATGAATCTCATAGGTTTTTGCAGATTCATTGCAAGCCACTACCCTTATCCATGAGTGGAAAACGCGATTTAGTAGCAAATAGTGTGTGCATTAGCTTGTATTTTCATTTTTTAAGGTTGTATTGCATTGGTATTACTCAATTGGAGGCAACGATTACATATTTGGATCTTTTTAATTGGAGTTCTTGGTAAAGAATTGAAAAAAACACACACATGTGGAGCTTTTCAATTGGAGGTCTTGGTAAAAAATTGAAAAAAAAAACACACATGTGCGTGGGCATAGTTCTTGTTGAGAGTTTCCATAGCACCTCTCCAAGCTAAAATCAGCCAAGGATTTCCTTTCTAATTGCCCAATCAAATTGACATCTTTTGAAGTTCAACTCTGGTTTTTTTTGCATTAGCTCAAAGAGGCTTTTGTGTGTGTACTTGGGGGCATTTAATGCTATTTTTATGGAGGAAGAGTTGCAATCCCTTTCAAACCTCTAAAAGAGTGTTTCATCTTGTGAAAAAACACAAAAAATAAAGCCTCTTTTGACTTTATTTGTGGGCACAATGGGCCTCATACACAACAACACCAAAGAGGTTGTTTACCTTACTACCGTGGCTGCTCGGATTTCTTATCCATAGTTCTTGGCAGCCCAAAGAACCCTAAGAGGGTAGTCCCACCAACCACCCACCCAAAAACTTCTAATTGATTTTTCCTCTCTTTAGGGGAGATTCACATTGTAAAAAATACTTTCCTTACTTGTTGGAGACTCTAGGGACTTCAAAGGATTTGTCAATCGAGCTTCAAGATCAAGGAATTCAAAGAAAGGCTTCAAGTTTCCTTTTGATGCTTCAAGAAAAGCTTCAAAAGAGCTTCAACCACTAAAACAATAAGCCTCAAGGCAAGTCTAAGGCAACGAAAGAAAAGCTTCAAAGCATTTTCTCACTCTCTCTTTTTTCTTGTAATTCAAAGCTAAACTTTTGCACGACACATTGCAATATATGCCCAAAATTTCATGTATAGAGATGATCTAATTATGTGCTATGGTGAGGAGATAGACACTACCCTTGAAGAGTCTCTAAGTGATAAGACCACTCCATCTGGCACCATGAGAGAAAAGAAAAAAGGTGAGGAGCACTATCACCATGAACCAACCTTGCATTTAGTTTTCCATTTCCCAAACTACATTTAGTTTTGCATCCAATAAAGGCACCGAGAAATTCTGCAAATGTAGAAAGCATGGACATATAGCGAAGGATTGTCGAAAACTTAAACAGTGTACACACTTTGTAAAGATGGGGCATCCCTCTTCCAAGTATCAAAGCAACAAAAACATCCAGAGAGCAGCACAATAGGAGCAATGGATGTGACAGTGGAAAATTTTCAACGTCCAATGGGAGGTTTGTTAAGATTACTATACCAACAATTGGTGTGTGAATCTTTTCTACTACAGTCAAAAGTCAAGTCATCATATGAGTATGTGAGGGCACATGGCCTAGCACACATGGCAAGTGAGTTGCAGAAGAGTCCAAAATATATTCTCAGCTACCCTACCTTTCACCATTTTGTGGAGTCAACCTTGCCCTTTGGAAGTTGTCCCTAAACCCTTGGGAATGATGCTTATGTGACCCTTGAGAGGTGCACGTAGCCACTTGCTACTACTACATAAAGTAGCTTCATCTTGTACACTTTAGGCATGTTGTTAGTTCATTATCAATCATGTTATCGTTTATTCTACACCTACTCTTTCTCTTGCATTGTGTAATTAGTGATATAATTAAGTATGCTAACACAAATTCCATGCTTGCTAATCCCCCCTAATCCTTTCAACTCGTATCATAGCTATGCTACATGATTAGCATCTCTCAATCCTCTTAGTTACTCACTTGATCTCTCTCAATAAGGGATAGTGAATTGACACATGCTCTACTCCACCCATCCATCCCATATATAGGCCCTTGGCATGTTAAGTATAGCCCCTTATACCACATGTACATCCTGGCCCTTGGCTGCCCAGTCCTACCTTAGACCTCACATTACTCCCCCTTGAAGAGGCGTTTTCATCCTTAAAAACAAAAATGATGATATCTTCATAAGAACACTAATGTTTTTCAGAGTGGTATCCTTTATGGATCCAGTTCTCCATTTGAATGATAGACGATTAAGTAGGAAGTTCAATTAAACCAAGCAAAACATTTTGGTTTGCCACATTGTTGTCCCTTAGCAACCGCTTGTGTAGCCGGCTTATATCTCAAATAGTGTATATAATCTACACATAAGTCAAGTATTTTAAAGGGGTTACTGCAACTAAGAGATGTCTAAATGAATGACCAAGTATTAGACTTTTTGAAGGTATTGGAACATGCAAGGATACTTCTTCTCAACTTTCCATGAAAGTGACAAGCTATGACATAACTCATCAGTAAAAATTAATTCCTTGACTTGCTATCATTTCTCATCAATAAACAACCCCATCTTAACCGGTGATCTAGGTTGAAAACCTATTGACATAAACATGAAGGAACTAAACCTAGTCACAACACATTAGGAAAAATGTGGACTCTCCTTGGGCCATATAGGATAAAGGTTAATTAAGCTCCAGCCAATAGGAAGAGAGCAATGTATATAAGTCTAGAACCTAAGAAAGTAGAGGGAATAATAGGGTTGTCCACTCATTTATTGCTTTGTCTCCTAGAGGGAGGTGGATGGATAAAAAGCGGAGGGGGGAGGGGGGGGGGAAGTGGTGGGTCCACAGATACGTTTTTGCAAAAACCCTAAAATTTTAAAATTTAAAAAAAAAACTTAAATTCAAAATATTCCATCCAAAACTCCCCCAAACCTACCCTATGATCAAAAAGTCATTTTCTCACTCTAGAACCTCTTTCCCAAGACTCCCTTCCTCCATAGCCCCTTTCCATAACACAAAGCTTCCACTCTCTCTCTCTAAACTCTTACACCCTCCTCCTTCCTCAAGCTCTCCATTACAACTTTAAGCTCCCGCTCTCTCTCTAAACTCTGTCTCCCTCCTCCTTCCTCAAGCTCTCCATTGCAACTTTAAGCTCCCACTCTCTCTCTAAACTCTGTCTCCCTCCTCCTTCCCCAAGCTCTCCATTGCAATTTCAAGCTCCCACTTAAGCATCCATGGCCAACAATGGTCAAAATAGACGCCCCAAACCCATCATTCAAAGTATGGTTCTCCACAACTCGAAGAATAAGGAGCAGCAATGGGAACCTCAGGTTTTTAAAGAAGGTGCTTGGGTCTACATGCAACCTTCGGTAATCGGTCCCCATCGTGTTCGTGAAAGAACAAATGTTGATCTCCATTGGAAGGGAAGACTAATAGGCTTCAAGCAAGTAAGAGACAAGGGTACAGTGGAAATCGTTCAACATGTCTTCATGTTTGGACACATGCGTCTACGAGGGATCACCAACCCAAGGGATTTTCCTTGTAATTGTATGTCCTTGCACTTCAATGGTTTTGGTGGTTAAAAAAATGGACTTTTTACATCTCACGGACTGTTTTGTTTCTATGTAGATGTTTTTCCTTCTAGCCTTGTGGAGGAGCAACCGCTCTCGTGCCTTTCAGGCACATTTACGGCCATGCATGCAAGTCTTGGGGATATACTCTTCACCAACACAACTTCATCAAACCTTGCACGACAAAGCATGTTCTTCTACACCCACAAGTACATTGTACCTACAAATGAGCAAGGCTACGGAGAGCTACAACCTTTGGAGGCTACAACCTTGCGTAGCATGGAGTGGCCAAAGCCAGATGCATTCATTGTAATGTCTTTGAAAGCCAAGATTTGTAGCTGATGTGAGAGCATCATTAAATTTGGAAAAGCCTCGCGTTCCATTTGGCTTGGATGGTGTTGTCCTGCTCATGTCTTTGCTAGCATATTCGGATCTTTGCCTTTCCATCATACAAACACTATGTATGTTTGCAAAGATCTACATTACGATACATTGGAAGCCATCCTTGGCGAGAAGTGGGGGTATCTTAAAGGACTTCACAACGGAGATCGCTTTCGGTGTCAGGTTGGAAGTTTCGGCATTGCTATCCGTTTCATCAAGGTGCGCTTCACCCTTTACGTGCGGTACTTCTATGAAAATTGGATGTGCAAGCTTGGTGAATGGATTCCATTGCAATCCACCGATGCTATAATTGAGGTATTTGAAATTGCAATCAAATTGTCGAGTGGTGCTGTTGAGACCGTCCAAGTGAACAAGCATTGGACATTGGCCAATGTGCGAGAGCACTTAGTGATAAAGGGGCTAGAGCATGGAGAAGCTACAAAGTTTTGCATTGGACGACGTAAGGTGAATGATCTTTCTCTCTTAATTATGTAATCTTTATGTTCTTTGGATTATTCCTCACTCTAAGGTGGGTATGCTATTTCTTTTTTTTTTTTGCTAGATTGGTAGCCGCATGGAGAGCACGATTCAAATTGAAAAGGCGTGGATGATGGAAGAGAATCGGATTTTATCATTAGAGTAGTTATGTTTTGTACTCAAATTTCCTATAATATCACAATTGTAAGTTCAAACAAATGGTTGTATCAAATTTTGGCAATGCACATTATCTTAAAGTCATAGTGATGCGTTTTTAGAGTTAAATGATTGTAATTTAATTTGAAAGTTTTTTATAACTTCTTGTTATTTGTGTTACTGTGTGAAAATTATTTAATATTTTAATTATTGTTATTAATTTTGGGGGGGGGGAGGGGTGTGCTATATAAAGCCTCCTAAACCCTACCATTTTCACAATTCACCTACATAGCCTGTTCACACTCTCATTTGAGCTCTAGCACTCTTTGCATTCCTACCTTAACAGCTAGCATCATGGCATCCTCCTCCACCCCTCCCGAAGCCACCGTGTTACAACGCTTCCAAGCGTTTTTACAAACAACCGAGTGGCAAGATCATGACGATCTCCACAATTTCTTCACCCAATTTCCTGATGTGAACGCAACTATTCACCTAAACATCCAATCTTTTCAGCCTATCTTGGAATTTTTGGAAATCTACATCGACAAGTATGCTGTACCAATTGTCGGACAAGAGGAATTGTGGATTCCATGCAATTTGCTTCGCTACATACACAAAGGCGATCGGCCTTTCACCCAGCGGCTTCAGCGATTTTGTGTAATTGCGGGTGAGGCAGGTCAGTATATTGAAGATTCACGTTTGATAAAGAAGAAGGTCAGCACCCATTTTCTAAGTCACTTGGCGACTTTTGTGTTTCTTCTTGCGGAGGAGCCTGAAAGATCTGAGGTGAGTTTGCCTCATTTGCGCCTTGGGGGTGTCGTCAAGGACACAAAGGAGCCCATTACAGCGCCCTGGGATGCAAGCAAAGAGGGCAAAATTCTTGCCCTAACCTACCCAGGAGGTGTCATGGATGCCGCAAAATCCATGGGTGATAAGGGTGCAGAAGCATCCTAGGCTCCGAAGGTTTTTTCGAATACCTCTCCCCAATTGTCATAAATGGGGAGGAATATTTGTTTTTAAATGATCTTGAAAAAACTTTTGACATCCGCATGGATGAGTGTCTGTCCATCCTCTGTGCCACTGTAGAGTCCTTTGCCATTGACCCCTCCTCCAATCCACTGGATTGAAGCCTCCTACCCCTTGGAGAGAGTGTGGTAGATACAATGGAGTTGGCAATGGCGGCGGTGACAGATGCACCGCACTCATCTGTGTCGGAGGATGATTTTTTAGCTACACGCGCATTGCTTGAAGCCCAACGCACTCCTATGCTTGTTCATATGGATGAACTTGAGAGTGTCGCTATGGCTCCCAATTCATCCATTTCTCTTGACAGCAAAGGCATAAACGATGAGGACGACGAAAAACAAGAGGTATCAATTAATTTTTGTTTTGTGATTACGTTAATTTTCATTGTTGCATTCTGAAATCTTATTTACCTATTGATTTCTTTGTAGAACGTTGTGGAGCTGGATGAGCATGCAGGTCGGGGAGGAGATGGTAGGCGCCAAGCTTTTGGATGGCAGTCATCCCTTGCGCATTACCTTGGCAAGCTCCCCCAGGACGGCTTTGCGATAATCCACAAGGAGTACACTCCTTGTGGTCAATTTTGGGTGTCAATGATGAAAGCAATGAGCCTCATCCTATGCCTGTCAACCATATCTCAAGCCTCCCAAGTCATGTATCTTGTAAATAAATCTCTGGCTAGTGCTGCATTTGCGACACACATTCGTGGTCATGTACTTTGTAACGTGGCCTTGAGCCAACAAGCTGTAGGTCTAAGCAATGTGGAACAAATTGCTTGGGATGTGCTGCACAAACAGCTTCCCTACGCCCAAGAGCTACGAGAAAACATTGCTCGCCATATCTTAGATGGCTCAAGCACTCAATAGCTATCTTGTAATTAACTCTTTCAAATTTGTAATGGGATATATCACATCTTTGTACTTTGCTATTTCAAATTTGGAATGGGACTTGATTTTAATTGTGAAATTCTGTATTGAGTTTATCGTACGATAGACAATAGGTGTTTGGCTCTATATTGTGGTATGATTGTGCAATTCTCTGAACCAAGGTCAAGATTTTTTTTTTCATATAAATAATAATAAAAAAGGCA
Organism: Adiantum capillus-veneris; assembly: GCF_014529385.1. NCBI lineage: Eukaryota > Viridiplantae > Streptophyta > Polypodiopsida > Polypodiales > Pteridaceae > Adiantum > Adiantum capillus-veneris. Next base: position 114,633,155 of record NC_140952.1, on the reverse strand, counting down.
TAATATGAGTGCAGCCTGACAAACCTAGCCAAGAAAAGGTGAAAAAAAGCTGTCTGGGAGCCTGCCGCAAAGGCGCATGGGAGGGAGAAAGTAACTGTTACTTTTGCCTCCCCGCGCGCCTCTGCGACAGGCCCCCAGACAACTTTTTTTAACCTTTTTTTGGCTAGATTTGTCAGACTGCATTGATATTATTCCTTTTTGGTTTTTCAATTAACCACAATCGGTTGATTATTTTATCATCTTGAAAATCTCAATCGATGAGAAAATGCAGTTGATTATTGACCTGGATTCAATATTCTATCTATGTATATACAGCGACTGGACACAATATTTCATTTTGCTAAGACTCAGGACATTTGTGGCTGACAGCTCTTTTAATTACCTTGTATCGACATCTCTCTCTCTCTCTCTCTCTCTCTCTCTCTCTCTCTCTCTACCTAGTTCTACTTAAAATCATTTTTTCTTTGAAAGCCATTTCAACCACAAGAACTCACTTTTGAAAGAAAGAACCGACATCTAGAATAAATCTCACAGCATCATATCACTTATAAACACAAATGTTCAGTACGATGGAAAAGAAATCACTAAAGCCACAACTCGTTATATTTGAAAAAGATATATTTACATTGCTAAAATGGCATAAAAGTCAAATTCAGTTTCTCTCTCCTCTGATTCAACGCGCAAGAGCTATATCCTTGGGCATTATTGTCACCCGTTTTGCATGAATAGCACACAAGTTTGTGTCTTCAAAAAGAGAAACTAGTTGATATTCTACCGCTTCCTACAGAGCTTCTAGGGCGATACCTTGAATTCACGTCATTTGATAACTTTGCATGATCTCTTTCACCAAACGTTCGAATGGTGCCTTGCGGATGAGAAGGTCAACAGTCTTTTGATAGTGACGAATCTCTTGCAAGGCCTTTGGAATGCGTCGCTTCACAACAGGAGCCCGTTGTTGAGGGATGGTAGGATTTGGGACATGGTCCCTGCGAGGGCGAACCTTGAAAAACTTTTTCTTTCTACGAGAGGGCTTGCGATGGAGCTTGCGCATCTTCAAGCCCACCATGTGCTCCGACTGGCTCTTGAACTCCACCGTGCGCTCCAACTGGCTCGTGTTCTACATCCTCAAAATCCTCTGCATTTAGTAACCCATGATCACGTCTAGGCTCATCTGACGGCAGAGCTCCCAAGCCACGTGGCAATGTCTTCCCAGCTGGGACTCGATGATTGCTTGGGATCTCCTGTCCGCTCCATGGTGGGCTTGGTGCTTCGCTGTCCGTCTCAATTTCAGTGTTTGAAGTCACTACCCGTTTCTTCTTGCGTGAAGGTTGTCCATCTTGTTGCTCCTCACCTAACCATTTCCTCTCCATCTCTGCTAGGAGCTCTTGTTCGTGTATCCAAGGTGGTTTTTGAGCACCTTGGACGGATGAGAGAGGGTGAGCAAAAAAAAGTTGATCTTTTCTTGCTGTTTGCTTTGTGCGTGCCATTGTGTAAGAAGGGGCAATATTGAAAATGAGACTCCCTCTTCTCTAAAAGCCCCCTATTTTAAAAAAAATAGGTCTCTTCACACTTGACAAGGCCACTTAAAAAAACTCTTAATATCATCAAAATATAAAAAACAAAAAATGGATAAATGGAGAAGTATTATATACAACTCAACAAAGACATCTACAAACATAAACATTATATTGCATAGCATCATTTGTTTTACATGTTGGGTAATCAACGTTTGCCCACTCTATGGCGATTTTCACGCCACCTAGCATGATTAAGGGGTCCGGTGGAGTTTCTCCATTTCTCTTTAGTATTAAGTCGAGATTGTCTCCTAACCTCCTTGGCAAGACTTGACTTTCGCGCTCGCTCTATGGCATGACATCTCCCCAAAGAACAACGAAAGAACCAATCAAACATCTCCTTCATGTAGTTGGATCTCGTAGTTCCACCACCGTGACGTGTATTTTTAAAGTAAACACCTTTGGCTCGATAATGTGATTTTTCTATTCCTTGAGTGCTCCACATGTCTAATGAACCATATTTTGACATAAAGAATGCTCCATGCGCATACAAAATATGCTGCATCAAGAAGAAATGCTTAGATCAAATGAATGTTTATGTATAGCATCAAATTTAAACTAAACAAAGTAACTTACCATGTAGTGTGTGATATTGCTCTCTCCCCACACTTGCACAAATGCTTTAGTGAAATTAGAAATGTGATCTTTGAACAAATTTTGTTGCTCGCTTGTGGTTTGGGGTTTCCACATGATTTGAAGCACTAACTTGAAGTGGTGCCACACTTGCCTACGCAGATTTACAAGCACGGGATTTGAATCTTGATCGGTCGTACACTTGCAAAGCGCTTTCCATAGCTCCCATGGAGCATCCTCCTCGCCCCTCTCCTTTCACATATCTGGTTTCTTGAAAAACAAAAGTGCTTTCACACCATTCATAGATACTTTTTGTGGCACTTTATGCATATTTTCCACCTCACCGATGATAGAAACATTGCCACCATGACATCCAATCGAATTTAGAATTGCTTCAACTATTCCAATGGCTTCCACGGATCTAAAAAGTGGTTTCATTGTGAAAGCGTACTCTATGTGAAGCTTTAAGAAGCGATCAAATATACGCATGAAGGCATGCAAAGTGCAATTGTAAGTGGAAAATTGATAATGGGATGCCACGTTCTATCTTTTGTCAACCGATTGGGGACCTCCATGATAGGACACTTCAACACTGAGCACACCCATTCCCTTGCATCATCATCCATTGACTCTGTTTCCTAACTTCCCTTGACACTTTTCTTTGAAGATGTGGAGCCACGAGTACTCTCCTTGTATCCTCGTACACAATATGGACAAGGAAGAAGTGATGAAGCACCTTGTTTACACCCAAGTATACATTTGATTGTTTTTAGATCACCTCCTAAGTGCCACTCAACATCAAATGTACCTACTCCATCTACTTCTAGCTTTTCTCCCTCTAGTTGTGCCTTAATAACCTCTGTGATCCATGGGATCATAGAGAAGACCCATGCCAACACCTCATGAGTCTCTTTCGGAACTTCAAAAGCTCCTAACCACCATATTTCCTTTTCCGATCGTACACTAAATGATGGTTTCTGAAATGATCACCGATAGCATCGAATTTTGCAAAAAACATTGCCTCATTCATGAGTGTCACACTTATACGTTCCAATCTCCGTCCTTTGACAATTTGACATTCATCTAACTTAAGAATAAATATGAGCTTCTCTCCAAGTACTGAAACAACAAAGAAATTGAATTGTTATACTAAATGATATTTAATACAGATAAAAAATGACATTACAATTTGTATTACCTTGTGGAGACAAAGCATAAAATTTAACCATAGCTCGTTGTAGTCGTTTCAAGTCAACAAAATAATTGTTAAATTGATGATAACCAAAAGACTTTGCCCCATTAGGAATATTATTGCCCCCCTTTATATTACCACGTGACTTGGCACTTGTGGAAGAGTACATGATGGATCCTTCAATGTGTTTGTATTCGCCAAGGGATTCCCGAACGAGATCATTGTTTGCTTTTTTTGCAAGTCGGACCCTATGTGGAATAAGAAACAAATTCTCGGTGATGTCTTGCTCTCGTAATGCATCTTTCATCAATCCATGAAGTGCATGGTATGCATTTGTGCTGATCCCAACCTCATCACAAGCTCTCTGGACATCATCCTCAGACACAAGGTTAGAGATGTTTTTTAGGATCTCCTTTGTGATGGCATCTTTCATGTGTTTGGCCTTTTCGCAACCTATGATGTAAAGTATATCTTCCTTTGAGATGCATCCTAGGAGAAGATTGCAACGGTCCTCTTGTCTAAGACTTCCACACACATTTTGTATATATGTCCTATTTCAAAAGGTGAATCGAGTTACAAATTGATGGAAATTATTATAAGTGATGAACACTGTGAATTAAAAAAAATACCTGGGTGCCGTGATCCGCTTCTGACGTGTCCCTCCATTAGAGGCTAAGTTTTCAATGGAAGAGAATTCCCTCTTACGCTCACGCATGCCAAATGGAGTGGCTTTTAGGTGCATCATTGCAATCTGTAGCTTAGTTACCTCTGTTTCTGTAGCTTTCATCTCCTCTGTAAGATCTTTGAGTTGTTTCTTTGTGGAATGTAGTTGTTGTTGGAGATTTGTGGAATGAATGTGTAACACTTGACATTGTTGTCGGAACCATGCCGACGCACCTGCGTGATTGGAGTCCAATCTCTTACAATACCCAAGAAGACCACGTTCTCCTTCTCCCACATATTTGATTAAGCTTGGGAGTGTACGGAATGTCGGATGACAGCCCACGAGCGGATCTTTTGGATACAACCCTCCATCAAGCCACAAGTCAACATTGGTTTCTCCTCGAAACCGTCGTACGGATGCCTGTTGAGATGCTTTCTCGTCATTTTTTTTTGTGGGAGCAAATTAGTTGACCTAGTAGATGACGGCGCAGGTGATTCATTGGTTATGTCACGAAGAGACATGGTGGAAAGTTATGATGGGGAAAAAAATAGATAAGATATACTTTTTGGGATAAACAGACAATTTTTGGGATAAAAAGACTTAAAAATATATTTTTTCATATGTAGATATATATAGGTTCAATTTTTAAGCTCAAAGGAGGGAAATTTTTAAATTTTAAAAATTTCAATTTTTAGGCTTTATTAGATGGACGTTTTGATGATGTGGCATTATCTATTTATTCTTGGAATTAATGTAGAGAGGGACCCAATGAATTTCAGATTTGGAGCTTATAAAAGCTAGATTCTTCTAAAAAAATATTGTTATATATATATATATATATATATATATATATATATATATATATATATATATATATAGGGACCTTTTTAAAGCTTAAAAGATCCATTTTGAAGATTTTATAAAAAAATCATTTTTTGGGGTGAATTGATGCACGAGTTGAAAAGGGGATTTTGTCATAACTACTTACTCTCTTTGTTTGGTGATAGGTAGAGAGAGAATGGTTCTTCTCTCTACTTTTACTCCTCTCTCTCTTTTTACCCCCCTCTCTCCCCTACTTTACCCCCCCTCTTCCTCCTACTTTACCACCCTCATTCCCTACTTTCCCCCCCTCTCCTATCTAGAGAGAAGTTAGAGAGAGAGCTACAAAAGTAGCCCTATTTATTGTCTTTGTTCCCTCCATCCCCTACAAAATTAGCCTTAATCCCTTAAAATTAGGAATCCTTACATGGCCCCAAGGGGGTCCAATTTTTTCCTAATGATGCTTTGCATCATGATTAGTAAACTCCAATTAGATAGATATAACCTTTCCAATAATTGCTTCTTGCTTCTTGCTACTGTACGCTCTTAGCATATCGTCTAACACAAGATTGTCATTCGTAAACTACCTATTGATCTTTGGATGACTGGCATTATTGAGTTGTGTTTCCCAATCATTTATAGAGAGTCCTCTAGAAGTGACTGGTGAACTTGGGTCACAATTTCTTCCAATATGGTTGAATAAGCTATATAATTGATATGGATTATCGACCAGCCTTGTTAACTTTACAAAGTTTCATCAATGTATCTACAAGTACCCATGCCGAGACATCACCCCGTATGGTGATTGGTAGACCCATAATGACTTTCATAGAGATACTCCACCTGTGGTGCAAAATGATTTATCAATTTCATGAATTTGCATGCCGCTTCAAATTTACCTTTGCTAAACACTAGGGACCGTAACACATATTGTGCATGCATTTAGCAAAAACTAATCCAAACCTACGTTTTCATGACAAGCAGTTACCAATGCTTATGGCGGATATATGCTTATAGCACACATGGAACATGAGGGTAAATAGCTCTATGAAAGAAACTAAATACTTCCCACTGCAACACTTGAAAGCCTTGCAAAAATGTTTGAACCATAATAGAATGTGAAAAATAAATCACAACAAAGTACAAACAATGAAACATTTGCATTAACAAAACATAGTTGTGCTATATGTGTAAACAACCATCCGATAAGGGTGTTAACAATGCTTGTAGCCTTAGCAAGTCTTGCATGGTGGCCACTGAAATTGCTCCTGATATTGTGTGTTCAAAATGGTCTAATAATCAGATTTGACCAACATCGAGGGACTTTATTGTGACACATAATTAAAGAAATAGGTGCCAGTGTCAGTCCCAGAGACTCATATTCTCCGTAGGTGGAATATGATGATGTCAGAAAAAATGACATCCATCAAGTACAAGATGTACTCGTGTGTGTGGAGGTGACTGTAAACACTTCGCGATATGAGTGAGAGGAACCCTCATGAAGCTTGGTCTGTTGAAATTAGGGTTGCAAGAAAGCACACACAACTTGGAGAAGACAAAGAAAGCTCAAGGCACACAGTAAAGAGTGTATTACTTAGTGTGCAATGGAAATATAAGATAGCCCTAGAGTGATGGGCGTATATACAATGGATGGGGAAAAAACCTCCGAGTGAGAAAAAAATGCCTCGATGGTCCTAAGTGTATTCACACACATCACTACCACATATATATGGTAACAAATCCCCTTGGAAGTGATGCGGTGAATGAGAGATGGCACATAGAGTTTAGGGAAGTGCCATGCCCTGTGAGGACATGATCAGTTCAGAAAGGGGAGTAATCCCAAAGCTTTTTGGAAAGATTCAAACTTCTACGAGATAATTCCTTTGTGAAAAGATCTACAAGGTTGTGATTTGTTGGCATATAAGCCAAGTTGATCTCTCCTATTGAGAGCCTCTCCTTGACATAGTGGTAATGCACCTCAATGTGCTTTGTGCCAGCATGAAAAATTGGGTTCCTCGCAACTGCCAATGTGCTCTAGCTATCAATGTATATAGTGTTGGAAGTGTCTTGTCCAAAACCCAAATCAGCCATAAGGCATCTGAGCCATACACACTTGATCATACCTATGAAGATTTCCATGCACTCAGCCTCACAACTGGAAGTGGTCACATTAGGTTGCTTCTTCTCAACCATGATATGCATGAATTGCCGAGCATGAAACAAAAACCACTCACGGACACTTGTGTGTCAAAACAACCAGCCCAATCTGAGTCCAAAAAGAGCATGTAAATTTGGCGGCAATGATCTCCCCTTGGGATAAAACAAGCCAAGATGTAAAGTGTCACTCAAGTAGTGAAAAATCCTCTTGACAACTTGCCAATGCTTAAACCCTGGGCTATGCATAAATCTGTTGACCCGTGAGACTGCATATCCTGCCTCTGTTGCATACATAAATAAGGCAACCAACAATAGTTTGGTAAAAAGTGACATCAGGAAGATCACAAGAATCATGAAGACTCAATTTCAAACCTATTTCCATGGGAGTGGCAATAGTTTTGCAATCCTCAAGTCCAAACTTACAGAGCAATGTCTTTATGTAACTTGTTTGACACAAGGAAATACCACCATCACACTGCTTAGACTGTATACCCAAGTAATAATGCAACAACCCCAAATCTTACACCTTGAAAGTAGCATTCAAATCAACCGCAAATTCAGCAATATGTCTCTCATTTGGTCCAGTCATCACCAAATCATCTACATAGAGATTGCTTTCTATCATACCATGCTTCATAAGGAGTCATAGGTTGCAAAGCTTTCGTAGGACACCTGTTAAGTACATAAGTGGCACACATAATGGCCTCAAGCCAAAATAAATGCGGCAAAGCTTGACTTTTGACCATACATCGTGCCATTTCCATAAGTGACCTATTTTACCTCTCAGCGTCACCATTTTGCCGAGGCGTATAAGGCATTGTACATTGGTGTTTTATCCCACGACTAGCCAAAAATGCATTAAATTCATATACTCCCCCCCTCGATGTGAACGGAGGGTGCCCATAGTACATTTTAAGACATTTTCAGCCATAGCTAGAATTTTATTGAAGCACATAAACACTTTGGACTTTGATTTAAGAGGATATACCCATGCATGCCTGGAGTAATCATCAATGAAAGTCACGAAGTAAAGGTAATTTCCCAAGGATGGAGTTTGTATGGACCCATAAACATCACTATGCACAAGCTGCAACCTGCATGTGGCCCTAATTGAACCATCCTTTGGAAACTTTGCACGCTAGATCTTACCCAAAATATAGCCTTCACAAACATGTTTGATAGGTTCTTTAAGAGGAGGAAAAGAAGCAACCATATGAGATTTTCTGCAAACTTAGCAAACTGGCAATTCAGCTACCCAATACTTGCATGCCAAAGTTTTGCATCTAAAATAGCCTTAGCATCCATAACAAAATTTGCAAAATTCTACCCACACTTGTCATATAAAGTGAGCTTATACTACCCACGACATAAACTGCAAGATGCAACAATTTCATCACCAATATTGAGATCATGTATTGTACATTTGTTATCCACAAATTTGACTACAAGACCTATTAGAGATCAAGCCTAATGCCCTAGCGTAGGAGTACCTTAGTCGTAGTTTAAATCTTCATTTTAAGATTTCAATAAGGCTAAAGGGTTTTTTGCTCTCTAGGGCCTTTTTACCTTTAGCACCCTCAATTCTCTCCCTAAATCACTCCAAGATTAGCCGTAGTCTTCCAGCCTCTCTCTTTCTTATTGGACTCTTATTTATATCTCTACAATCACTCCCTAGATATAGGATTTAGCCCTCCTTTTGAGCTCCCTATATATAGGGACATCACTTTTGGAATTAGGGTTGTAGAGAAACGCACACAGCTTGGAGAAGACGAAGGAATCTCAAGGCACACAATAGAGAGTGTATTACTGAGTGTGAAAAATGGAAAGATAAATAGTGCTAGAGTGATGGGCGTATATACAATGCTCGGGGGGAAAAATCTCCTAAAGAGGGAAAAAATGCCCCGACTGTCCTAGTGTGTTCACACACATCACTACCACATGTATATGGTAACAAATCCCCCCTGGAGTGATGCGGTGAATGAGAGCTGGCACATGAGTAAAGGGAAGTACCATGCCCTGAGGACATGATCAGTCCACAAAGGGGAGTAAGCCCAAAGCTTTGAGGAAAGCTTCAAGCTTCTCATGAGACAATGCATTTGTGAATAGATCTGCAAGGTTGTCCTGTGTTGGCACATAAGCCAAGCTGATCTCTACTGCTGAGAGCCTCTCCCTGACATAGTGGTAATGCACCTTAATGTGCTTTGTGTGAGCATGAAAAATTGGGTTCCTCGCAACTGCCAATGCGCTATGACTGTCAGAGTGGATAGTGTTGGCAGTGTCCTGTCCAACACCCAAATCAGCCATAAGGCGTCTGAGCCATACACACTCAACCGTAGCTGTGAAGACTGCCCTATACTCAGCCTCACAACTCGAAGTGGCCACAGTAGGTTGCTTCTTGCTCAACCATGATATACATGAACTTCCAAGCATGAACGAAAACCACTTGTGGACACTCGCGTGTCAAAACAACCAGCCCAATCCGAGTCCGAAAAAGCATATAAGTCTGGCGGCAATGATTCCCCCTTGGGATAAAACAAGCCAAGATGTAAAGTGCCATTAAGGTAGCGGAAAATCCTCTTGACAGCCTGCCAATGCTTAGACCCTGGGCTATGCATAAATCTGCTAACCTGTGAGACTGCAAACTGGATATCCGGCCTCGTGGTTCATACATAAATGAGGTAGCCAACATTAGTTTGATCAAGAGTGACATCAGCAGGATCGCCAGCATCATGTAGACTCAACTTCAAACCTGTTTCCAAGGGAGTGGAAATAGGTTTGCAATCCTTAAGTCCAAACTTACATAGCAATGTCTCTATGTAACTTTTTCTAACACAAGGCAATACCACCATCACACTGCTTAAACTGTATACCCAAGTAATGATGCAACAGCCCCAAATCTTTCATCTTGAAAGTGGCATTCAAATAAGCCTTAAATTCAGCAATATGTCTCTCATTTGGTCCAGTGATTAGCAAATAATCGACATAAAGAAACACAATGAGAAGTACATCACCCTCACACTTTACATACAATGTGCTTTCTGTTGGACTGTTACGAAAGCCTCGTTTGACCAAATGAGTGTCAGCTTTCTCATACCAAGCACGAGGAGATTGCTTCAACCCATACAAAGCCTTCTTACATCTGCACACTTTGTCCTCTTGTCCTTTTATGACAAAATCGTGAGGCTGCGTTACATAAACTTCCTCAAATATGTCACCATTCAAGAAAGTAGTAACAATGTCTGATTGATGTACATCCCAACCAAAATGAGCTGCCAATGCACATAGAAAACGCACAGTAGTCATACGACAAGTGGGAGCAAAAGTCTCTTCATAATCTATGCCTTTTTGCTGTGCATAATCCTTTGCAACAAGTCGAGCCTTATGGCGATCGATCTCACCATCCGGCTTGTGTTTCGACTTGTAAACCCACTTCGTACCAATGGCCTTTTTGCCAGGAGGCAAATCACATAAAGTCCATGTGTCATTTTCTATAAGTGCATCATATTCTGATTGCATGGTAGCCATCCAATTTTCAGAATTCTGTGCTTCATCAAAAGACAGAGGCTCCTCAAATCATGTAAGCTAGACAAAGCCAAAGCATAACAATCTGATGCATAAGATGCAGGGCGAGAGCCTGAATGAGTACGACTAGACAAAGGTGCATCCAATTTACTGTCATGCAAAGTGTGCACCAGTCATTTTGGTATACCTCTAGCCTGCTCATTTTCAGCCCTTACCTCATCAAGTACATCATGTATACCTGCATCAATAATAGGCTGATCTGTAACATTTTCAAAAACTCCCATAGGCTGTACATTTGCCTCATTGGAACTCACATTCGTATTTCCACCACCGAAAAGAGGCAACAAAGTGTCATAAATGTCATGTGAGCTTACATTACTGTCTCTAGTACATGACAACAAGGGCTGAATAGAATCTTCCACAAACACTACATCTCGTGAAACTAGAATACGTTTTTTTTGCAGATGATACAACCTGTAACCTTTGCTTTCAACACTATAACCAACAAAAATACATTTGACAGCCTTATCATCCAATTTTTTGCGCTGTGTTTGTGGCACCAAAGCATATGCCAAACAACCAAAAACACGCATGTGCTCAATAGAAGGTTTTCTATCATGCCATGCTTCATATGGAGTAATATATTTCAAGGCTTTTGTAGGAGACCTGTTTAGTACATAAGTGGCACACATGATGGCATCAAGCCAAAAAGAATGCGGGAAAGCTTGACTTTTGACCATACATCGTGGCATTTCCCTAAGTGACTTGTTTTTCCTCTCAGCAACACCATTTTGCTGAGGTGTATAAGGCACTGTACATTGGTGTTTTATCCCACGACTATCCAGAAATGCATTGAATTCATGAGACATATACTCCCCCCCTCGATCAAAACGGAGGGTGTCCATAGTACATTTCGAGACATTTTCAGCCATAGCGAGAAATTGTTTGAAGCACATAAAAACTTTGGACTTCGCTTTAAGCAGAAATACCCGTGCATGCCTGGAGTAATCATCAATGAAAGTCATGAAGTACAGGTAATTGCCCAAGGACGGAGTTTGCATGGGCCCACAAACATCACTATGCACAAGCTGCAACCTGCATGTGGCCCTAACTGAACCATCCTTTGGAAACTTAGAATGCTGCATTTTACCCAGAATATAGCCTTCACAAACATGTTTGAAAGGTGCTTCAAGAGGCGGCAAAGAAGCTACCATATCAGATTTCTGCAAACGCAGCAAACTGGCAAAATTCAAATGACCAAAACGTGCATGCCAAAGTTTTGCATCTGAAATAGCCCTTGAATCTGCAACTGCATTTGCTAAATTTTATCCACATGTGTCATACAAAGTGAGCTTATACAGCCCACGGCACAAAAGGCCAGATGCAACAATTTCATCACCAAAACTGAGATCATGAACTGTACATCTATCATCCACAAATTTGACTACAAGTCCAAGTCTAGCAAGTGCGGGTACAGACAAGAGATTCTTCTTGATCCCAGGTACATAAAGTGCATCAACAAGTGTGAAAGAACTGCAATTAGCAGCAATAAGCACAATCTTTCCAACTCCCTGAACCAGATAAGAGGCATTGTTGGCACAAGTGACTGAATTCCCATGAGGGACAGACTCGAGAGAGGTGAACAATTCATGATGTGAGGTAATGTGCTTTGTAGCACCACTGTCGAAAGACCACACATGTGAATCTGCAGCAACTGACAAGCATGCATCATGGACAACAGGATTGTAAGTGCACTCTGCGCTAAAAGCCCATTCCTCATCAACAAAAGTTTTGCCACTCGCAGCAGAACCATAAGAAGTGGCTGCATTGCTGTTACCACCCTTTCTTTGAGAAGCAATAAAAGCCTGTTCAACTACACGTTGTCTAGTCCTGTTTTTTTTTGGAAAGTGACTCTTGCAACAGCAATGTGCATAATGCATCAAACTTGACAACTTTTGGATTTCCTTGGGTCATAAGTCTCCAAGTACTAGCAAAAGTCTGGTAAGAATCTGGTAAGGCATCAAGAACAGTCTGCACAAGGAAACTGTCTAAAATGACTTCACCCACAGAAATAAATTGCTCATTGATATCCTTGACACTAGCAAGGAAAGTGTCCATATCATCGTCCTCATGCATAATCTTCAACTCCAACTCTTTACGCAGCAAAGCAATTTTAGCCTCACTGCGACGTGCATAAAGACTAGCCAAAATATTCCAAGCCTGTTTTGCAGATTTTGCTGAGCGGATGTGAGGAACAATGGTGCACTTCACAGACAACGCGATCAATGCATGAGCCTGCGCATCGTTTACATCCCAACAAGCTTGTTCTGCCGTAGGCAAAAGAACTCTAATAGCAGCAATCCTTGCAGCAAGACCTGCAACATCCTCAACATCGCCTGCATCCGCAGAACCATGACGTACATCAATGCCTTGCACAATATTCTAGACGCCCTTTGACACAAGAACACGTTGCATCATGTAAGCCCACATAGGGTAATTGTCCCCATCCAACCTGTCCTCAACAACAAACATCTTGAACACATCTGTGTTGTTGTCAGCCATGGTAAATGTTGCACCCGATGTGAAAACTGCCCGAAAAGAGGAGAAACGAAGCGGGAACAACACGTGCTATATAGCACAAACCGTAGAAGACTATAAGGCACCTATTATGAAAAAAATGGCATTGACAGAAATTTTGCACAAAATGACGAAATAGCCTGTACAGACCTGTTTGTAGTGGAAACGGAGGCCGAAATGAGCCCGAATCAAAAATCTGAGTAGACTGAGCACTACGAGCAAGCCCAAAATGTTTGTCGACCTGCGAACGCTCGCCAAACCTCACTGTAATCGGAGAAAGTGAGCACGTGTGTGCTAGAGCAGCTAGCGACTAAGCCCGAGAGGACGTAACCTGCTCTGATAACAATTGTTGGAATTAGGGTTGTAGAGAAACGCACACATCTTGGAGAAGACGAAGGAAGCTCAAGGCACACAATAGAGAGTGTATTACTTAGTGTGCAAAATGGAAAGATAGTGTGCGCTCCTTACCGCACTGTCGAAGCAAGGGCCTTGCCTAACACTATGTGCGAGCCACAGACGGCTCCAAGCACACAACTAGCTTAACTAGTAAGCTCAAAAGAGGGCAATGGTGTGTCACTCACCGCTCTATGCTCTTGCCGTGGAGGATTCCTCGCCGCAAAGAAGAAGGAGACGCCACTACGTCACGCTTAACCGCTTCACCGCCGTCGTGCCGCCGCAATGCTCGATGGCACTCTCTCTCTCTCTCTCACACACATACACACACACAAGTAGGTGAAGAAGAAGAAGATGGAGATGGAGATGGAGCAAGAGCACTCTTCTATTGCACAAATGAGAGAATAAGTGAATTTTAGGTTTAGTTGGCTTTTATATGAGCTCACCCCATTCACACTTGGGCGCCCATGCTTAGTCAACTAATCCCTTGAATGTCCCAGTTAGAGTGCGCCTCTCATCGGCGATCACTCTTACCCTTTTCCTATTGGTCCGACAAGCCCGGTACCTGACTGTACCAAATACATAATACACATCCGTCGTAGGTGATGGGGTGTCCGTGAGCCGTGAGGGTTAACATGCCCCCCTTCCTGATGTAGATTCCGTCCTCGGAAGCTATTGAGTTGAAGCTCGTTCGCCGAGGTGGAAGAGCATTTGAGATGAATGTCCTTAGCCTTCTTCAGTCACTGCAAAATCAAACAACATTGGCACAGTAATTGCATTCTCATAAGTGATTAAAAAGCATATGCAGTTTTAGGTAGACAAATTGATTGGTAAAAGAATTTCAAACAATTTGTCAGCAATAAGCATTAAATTGCAATGTAATCAAATGCATAAACAGATGTAAGGGTAAAAAATTAAACAAGTCTGGGGTCGCTAATTTAACGGTCGAAAGGCACTAGAGATCGACTATTAATACCATGGGTAAACTTCTTAATTTTCTCTGGTTAATTAAGTTGTTTAATCGCGAGAGCCAAGTATTTCATGTTCGAGGGCTGACTAGAGGCTATACCTAGAGGACCTTGTAGTTAAGCTACGATAAAAGGAATTTCTCATGAAATCATCGCCTGACTGATTACCTTTTCTTTGACCCCCCAAAGTCTTTTCATAGTGATTCAATTTGATGTGTGTGCTTATTTTGTATGCCTTGGGTTTTTTGCTTTTCAAGGAAAAGCGCCCACACTGGGAACCTCTAGGGCTCTAGTACCATAGACAATACATGTGAGTGAAGTACCAAATCAAGCTGAGATTTCTCTTCCAGCTTAAGATTTTACATTGTGGCACTTTGATTTTTTGTTTGTTCATTTTCAGCATTTTAATTTTGTAACTTTGGGGGTTCATATAACATTGATACACCTCCCCAGGCCCATCACACTAGTAAACTCCCTTTATAATACTTAAGCTAAAGGTCAATAGGGTCAAGCCCACTAGAAAGCCCTAGTACATTTCACACAATGCTGCCTAAATCGGATTAAGAACCTAAGTAACCATTAATTATTAGGAAGGCATTCCCCATGGTATTAAGAGAAGATCTCTAACACCTAACTTGGTCAAACTAGCTTAGTCGGACTTGCTTGATGTTTAAACCTAGACAAGGGATTATGACAAAAAAGACATTGAATTAAATGTTTGATACTAAGCAAATGTGCTGGATATTATGCTACCAATCACAATCAAAGTAGACAATCATAGATGCAAAAAAGATAAGGGACAATGCTAATGGACAAGAAACACCTGTTTGTGTTGATGGTGGCGCTTGATCTGAAGTGTGAACGAGAGAAAGGTTCCATGAAGGTCCAAATCCTATCAATAGCAACACGCTCCTGTACACACTAGGAAACAAAAGGAATACCTCCAGGAGGCACATTAGTGGGAAAAGGTACCAACACTTATTGAACACAACAAAAAACATAAGGAACCCTAACCTAATTAGTTGCACTCCCCCTAGAGAGTCAAGGGAATAGGATATTGTAGAGGTTGGGGGAAAACCATAAGGCTAAACCCCTATCCTCGTCGTCGAGATAAACAAAGTCATCATCCATGAGACCATACGTGCCATCTGTGTAGTCCTGTAAATTTTCTTCTTCATCATAGGTGCCCATGTTTACTAAGAAGGTCACTAGATGCCTATAGTCATCTTGGTCAAAAGGGTAGGCTTGTGCAATGGGAGAAATGCTCTCTACTAAGTATGGATCAGACGTGGTCAAGAGACGTACCGGCCATTCTAACTCCTCAAAATTCCTCTCACATGCTAGCGTACCTATCAAATCCCATTCACATGCAAGCACTGGAAAGACCATGTGAAATATTTGTGAAAAGTAACGAGGGTACCTCTCACCCAAGGCAGGAGTGGATGACTCTAGCGTACTAGCCATATCTGTAGACGCAAATAGATGATGGTTAGAGTGCAAATATTACAAGGGTCGTGTTCTTGTGCATAATTTTTTTATGATTTTGTGTTATGGCTCTTGCTCTTTTACTTTTTTATCTTGTTTTTGTGAGTATAAGGCTTTATATATACATTCCCTAAGATTGGAGATTAAGAGGTCAGGGAGAAAGGTTGAGAGGGAAGCAAGTGAATGATGACTGTCAGCAAACACCCCCCCCTTCCTTGGGTAGATCATACCGTTTGAAATGAACTCGTCACCCTTTGAAACCAATTGTTCCAGTTGGTAATAGGTGAGGATTTTTGCCAGTAGTTTTCTATTACCCTAGGTGCCTCGTCAAGTTGCAAGGGTGGTAAGGTACTCTCCCAGGATCTAACTTGAAGTGGTTCATCAGGTGATTCTTGAACACTAGGAGGTGTGGATTCTTTTGTAGCTTCATGGAGGTCCACTACTATAGATGGAGGCTGTGTAGAAGCTTTTGCCTCTATGGATGTATTACATGAGGAGCTAGAAGCTTCATGGAACTCCCCCCTTCCTGAGCTAGGTGGAATAAATTGGTTTTGCCTTGGAGCCCAAACTAGCTCTGGATTAGGTGTGTAGCATTCTGTGATCTTTCCCTTCCCACGGTCTGCCATTGGCTTTAGCGTTACACTGTTTGACTCATATGGGTTTGTTGTCGATAGGGAAGGACACATTTTACGTTCAGGTACCCAAATTTGCTCATTTCCATCATAGTAGCCTTGGGCTTCTAATAGCCATTTTGGAATCCATCGTGATTTGGTCTTGACTCTCCTAGAGCGCGCTCTTGGTTCTCCAGGGAAATTTTTTCTTGAAATGGATGGGAGGGTTGAGGTAGTTGGAAGTAAGGCCTTGGGGACCCATTGATATGTACTCTTAGGTCGTGCAGGTTGAGTACTTGCAATATTACTGCTTGCTGCAACTACAAGTGTTGAAGTGCTAGGTTCATGGGTAGCCGGCAAAGACGAGTTAACCACCTTGGCTTGTGAATGTTGGCTATCCTTCAACTTTGCTAGAGTTTGCGACGTAGGTGACTTTGCTTGAATGATAGGGGTAAGAGTCGGTGGTCGCGTCGTGACACTACCAATATCCCAATCAATAGTGCATTTGGTTGCCAACATCCACGTGCGTCCCAGGTTTACGTTGCCTTCCATAGCTCCCGCGGGCATGACTAGAAACCTCTACACTATGCTTCCATTGTCATAGACAACAAGGGTCTGAAGGACTCCAAGAATAGCAGTTTCCTTTTTATTAATGCCCTTGACTTGCATCGTACTCGGGGATAGGGTCGGTTTCCCTAATTGACACCAAACTCCATAAGACAACAAATTGTGTTTAGCTCCCGTATCTAATAAGGCATTGTATAGTACTTTCCCATATGGGCTATTTAGCTCAATTGGGTATTGTAGGGGTGGCTCAGATTCTAATGGGTCGTCATCTGTGTCCTCGAAAAATGCTTGCGTGATTCCCAGATTAGCCTCTCGTTGGCGTCTAAGACTTTGTTGTCGTTCTCCAGCCTCAACTCTTGCTTGGATTTTTTTAAGCTCTGCTTGTTCCTTGGCAGCCTTCTTTTGATGGATGGCTTGCAACTCTTCCTGGCTTAGAGGATCATAATATCTTTTGAATTTATTCCCATTAAGGAATCCAATGGTTTCAACTTCATCTAGAGTCTCCACACGAATGGTACCTTGCGGGGTAATTTCACACACTCGATATGGTCCCTTACCAGCGTATTTCAATTTCTTCTTTTCATTACGTACCCCGTACATAAGAACTTTATCACCAACCTTGATGTCTTTATCCTTTAAATGGCTATCAAACCACTTCTTTCTCCTATCCTTCTCCACTAGAGTATTTCGCACAGCTAATTGCCTCTCTTCATCTAGTCTTTCTAGGATATATAATCGCTCAACTAAGGGGTTACCATCCCAACCTTCTTGAGAAGCTACTCGAAGACTAGGAATGACAAAATCCCATGGCATAACTGCTTCTTGGCCATACACCATCTTAAACGGTGTGCAATTAATAGAAACTTTATACGCAGTACGATAAGCCCATAAAACTGATGTAAGCTTTAGGTCCCAATCAGTGCGATTAGCCTCAACTGTCTTTGTCAAAATGGAGATGAGAGTTTTGTTGGTACTCTCAGCTTGTCCATTTGCTTGGGGATAATAGGGTGTAGACTTGTGGGGAGATATCATGAAGTTTGATGTGAGTTCTTTTATTACTTCATTTATAAAATGAGTTCCATTGTCACTCACAAGTTCAAAGGGGCATCCGAAACGTGTGATAATGTTCTCAAAGAGGAACTTAGCTGTTGTTTTTGCATCTGCCTTCCGTGTTGCTTTTGCTTCAGCCCATTTGGTTACATAGTCGGTAGCCACAATGATATATCGTGATTGCGTGTTACATGCAGCCGGACTAATCGGTCCTACAAAGTCTAAGCCCCACTTTTCAAATGGTTGGGTTACCTTGATGGGATGTAGAGGCATCCTATCACTTCTTTGTGGCTTCTTGAAGCGTTGGCATTCATCACATCCCTTTGCAAAAAGTGATGCATCCTTAAACAGAGTGGGCCACCAATAGCCTGACTGTAAGATATTTCGGGCAGTCAAATTTCCTGAAAAGTGACCACTAGCTACGCCCATGTGTGCCTCTTGTAGAATATATAAATACTCATCCTCGCGGGCACAGCGTCTAAGAACATCATCTTTTCCTCTCTTATAGAGAGTTCCCGCCAGTAAGCAATAGGGTTCGCATTCCTTGATTAATTTTCGAGCTATATCTTTTCACAGCTCTTTTGGTGGAAAACCATTAACTAAGAAGTTAACAATCTTTTCACTCCATTCAGGCATTGTCTCAACAATGAACAAAGGAGTATCAGGCAATTCATCATCAACCCCCGTAGGAGCTTCGCCATTAGGGATACGAGATAAATGATCCGCCATGACATGTTTTCTCCCAGGCCTCACAACAACGGTGAAGTCAAACTCAAGAAGAATTAACAACCATTGTGTAATTCGACCTGTGGAACACGGCTTGTTTACCAAATATAGCAATGCTTGATGATCCACATAAAACACAAACTTGGTAGCAAGAAGGTAATAGCGAAATTTCTTTACTGCGTAAATCATAGCTAGACCTTCGCGCTCTGTAGTAGTGCAGTTCATCTCGGCATCATTTAATTGGCGACTTGCAAAGCTAATAGGGTAGTCCAATTTATGTTCTCCTGATTGAGTTAGAACACACCCAATAGCAAAATTTGATGCATCAATATGCACATGAAAAGGTACATTCCAATCAAGTGTTCGCAGGATTGGAGCACTTGTTAGGGCCTTCTTTAATAACTCATAAGATTGATGACATTCTTCCGTCCAGTGAAACTCGATAAGAAGCTTGTACAATGGACGTGCTATTTCAGCAAAGTTTAAAATAAACCTTCGATAATAACCAACATGGCCCATAAATCTTTGAACTCCTTTATAGTTCGTAGGTGGTGGCAAATCGGTAATGGATTTAATCTTACTCTCATCTGTAGATATCCCGTTCTTGGACACTATATGCCCTAGAATGACTCCATGCTTAACCCAAAATTGGCATTTGAAAGGGTTCAATGAGATGCGATAAAATCTGCACCTTTCAAATATTTTTCGTAGATATAACAAATGCTTCTCCCAAGAAGAATAAACACAAAGGTCGTCTAGGAAAGCTTCACAAAACTCCCTTAGAAATTATTTAAACGCAGTGTTTATTAATCGTTGGAATGTAGCAGGGGCATTTGTTAAGCCAAAAGCCATAACACGAAATGCAAACACTCCAAACTCTGTGATAAAAGCAGTTTTAGCTTGGTCCTCTATTGCAATTGTGATTTGATTGTAACCAGAGTACCCATCTAAAAAGCTATAAGCTTCCTTGCCCGCAACTCTTTCAAGCACATGTTCTGAATATGGCAAGGGATAATGATCTCTCCTAGTAGCTGCATTAACGTTCTTGAGGTCCACACACACTCTTAGTTTCCCATTCTTTTTTGGCACAATGAATATTGGAGAAACCCATTTTGAGTGCTCAATAGGGTATATGAATCCACATTGGATAAGTTTTTCAATCTCCTCTTGTACAATTTTGGCGTACTTAGGATTCATTGGATAGGGTCGTTGCTGGACGGGTTTAGCAGTGTTGATCATGGGAATTGTATGTTGCACCAACAGAAGGTGGAACGCCCTTCATGTCATGATATGTCCAAGCAAAGATATCCTTGTATTCCTTGAGGAGCTCCTTAAGTACAGCCTCTTCAGTTTTGGTAGGGTCTTGAGCAATAAAGACTGTTTTAGACTCCTCACCTGGTTCTGCTAATTCTATCTCTTTAACTACCGCTGGACCATCATAGACTCCACTGCTTCCATTGGTAGGTATTTGTTGGGCTTTGGCATACACAACCTTGCGCTCCCCCATGGTATAAGATTTAAAATGTTCAGGAGCCGTATGTAAGTCAGCAGGCTCTTTTCCTGATGGAGACCTTTCTTTTAGTTCTGCCTCCTTTTGTTGTTGAGCTAACTCTCGGTTTTGACGTCTTCTTATAGTTCGACTCAATTTCGGCTCTGTAACCTCCAATTGAGCGAGGTCAATGGGTCGCGGGCTGCACCACATGACACTCTGGAGATGTTCACCCCAATTGTCTACTAGCTTTCGATGAGCATCACATGCCCCTAGATAGCTAAGCCATTCTGTAGTAGATCTTTCCTTGTTTATCCTAGCTCTCACATTTGCTCGATATCGTCGTCTCTTATATGACCTTTGTTTCTTGTTAAGGTTTTGATTTTGGTAAATGTTTGAACTCGACTTGCCTGATAGGTCTTCGCTTGTATCTTCTTCACTCTCATATAAATTACCATAGATGGTCGTACTAGGCCTTAAGTGTTTAGTTTCTATACTTGGTTCACTTGATGTTTCCTCAGGTTCTGAATCCATTTCTCCCTGAGATTCCGTTTCTGATGTGTATTGGCCTGAAGCCTTTGAGGAATCATCTGTTTCACTCTCAGGTAGGTGTGCCTCTTTCTTATCATCAGATGTTACATGCGCTACACCTAACATGTTTACTGGTGCAATGTGTGATATCTCTTCCCCATTTGGTGTTACCTAGGTTGTTCCTCTAGCTCCCCATGTATCTATAGTTGCCGCTAGGTTCACCCAATCGACATTGTCTGACTCAGCCATTCCGGGTAGGATATCCATATAAGGAGAGTTCTCCCCAATATCCGTGTCTTCGTTACACGTGTAACAATACTGTAATGGAGCTGAGTGAATTGTTGTGTCTGATCGATTATCAATGATGAATTTATTTCCTAGAGGATGCGTTCGACCACTTAAAAGATCAACTCGAATGACAGAGTCTTGGAACTGTAAGTAGACGTGGTTTTTGGACCAGTCATGCACCATTTTTGCTTCCCTCATGAATGGACGCCCTAAGATCATCTCAAATGACATAGGATGCTTGGAAAAATCCATAACAATGAAAGTCTGCCTTACCTTGTGTCCCAAGACCTTGATCCTGACATCCTTTAGCATTCCAATAGGCATAACAATAGATCCATTAGCCATTTTTACCACTACGCTTGTGGCTTCAAGGTGAGGTCTCCCCATAGACTCCCAACAACTCTTTGTCACCATGGTGACTCCCGCACCACCGTCAAGGACCCCCTTTACAATTAATCCTTTAGTAGTGATTGGTAGAGTAGCATTAGATTCATCACCTTCAAAGTATTGCCCCAACTTGTTAACGGGTATTTCAATTACAGAGTCATGTCCCGCTAGGTCAGATGGTGGTGCTAAATGTTCCTCATCATTCATCACCGAGTCAGGTTTGTTCATATGTGCAAACTGTGGTAATCTGGCCTGTAATTCTCCATTGAGAAGCGCTCGCAGTGCTAGGAATAATTCTGGATCTCCGTATAACTTAGATATGATAGTCGTACATGTTTCTGAGGACATGAAATCCATCAGCTTGGCAACATTTAATGGCATCTTGTGGGACGTAGGACCCTGACAAGAGAATGGTGAAGATGGAATCTCCACTTCCTCAAGGGGGTCGGGCATTCCCTCATTGAACATTCTCTCTAGTAGGAAAGGTGTGTGTCCACTTTCAGATGTCCTACCCTCACTCTCTTCCCGAATGATACTGGGTATAGCTAACGGCCTGTAGTTCTTGTGAGGTTGAACTTGTGTGGGAAACACTGTGTCCGACATCTGGATATGTTTGGGTTCAGGTTCTAATTTTCGTTGAGTTTCTTCCACCAAACCCCTCAGTTGTTGGACTCGTTCAATTTCCACTGTTGGGTTTGGATAGGTTCCAATTTTTCTCTTGCAATCCTCATTTTTTGTCTCTCGTGGCTTATCTTGGGGGTTCGCAACTGGGTGGTTTAACTTTGAATACTCTTTTGGTGTTCGTTGTAATTCCCTCTCGTGATCCTCCTCACTGGCTTTTTCCTTTGTAGTAACAGTTTTGGTCTCCGTGGTCTCTATCGAATCTGAGTCATCCTCAGGGTCATTCATATACACGGGATCCTCTCCTGTCCCTATGTTAGTCTTTGAACTAGGTTTTGAGCTAGAAGCATTAAGGGATTTCTTTCTTCGTGTTTTCTTCTTTCTCGCTCGGCCAATGGATGCATCATCTCTCTCTTCGAGGATGTAATTTTGCTTTAGGAGCATCGACCGTGTGAGTGCATTCACTGGTGCTATGTTTATAGTTGGTGGTGTCCCATCAACAATCTCTATTATGTTCAATGGTGTGATTTTCGGTGCGTTTGGATTGTTAGGACACTGTGCGATCAAATGATCTATGCCACAACGATTACAAGTGAGTATTGGCATTGCCAATGCACTCCCTTGACTTGTTTGCATTAGTGCATCATTCTTTTGCATTCTAATGGGGCACTCAACTACTCGATGTGGTCCACCACATTCGTAGCACTGAAGAGGTGGTCTCCTGGCAAAACTATTAATGTTTTGGCCTCTTGCTGCTAGCGCAGTAGCTTGATATACCGGTTTGATTTGTCCCCAATGGTTTTCCATATAGTACATGGGACACTCCTCAAGCATGTCGACTCCATAGGTGATACTAGAGTCTATGTCCTCTTCGCAATCTACATAAGTACTAGAGAACTCGCAACCTATTTGGTTCATAGGTGTAACTCTTGGATGAGGGGGTTGCGGTCCTAGCACTGGAGGTGGCAACGGTGTGGTTTGGACCACATTTTGGGTTCTAGGGACCATGTGCTGTAATGGCAACTGTTGCTCCATGGGTGGGGTAGGCATCAATGCAGGAACTCGAGGTGAGTCTGCCCAAGCTATAGGCGGTCTATTTTCCATGATGCATTTAAGCATTAGGCAATCCTTCGCTTGATGGCCATACCTACCACACGCGTTACAAGTCCCGTTAAACTTTACTCTGAATGTAGGGCATTCACTCGTAGTATGTGGGCCCAAGAAAATTGAGCACCATTGTTGCTCCCTTCTTGGATACATATGAGTGTTTTGTGGAGCACGATTACCCCTAAGGCTTTCTTGGATGGCCTTGGTGAGATCTGCCAAAGTCATCTCAGATATCGTTTGCTCTTTCACGATTGGCTTTATCTTCATTGGCTCATGCCCCGACGCTTGCGAGCTACTAGACTTCGGCTCGGCGGACACTCTTTCTCCTGCAATCATTAAATTATCCTCCAATTGGATTGCATTCATGGTGACTGCTTCCCAAGTAGTGATACCTCTAATGACTAGGCCATTATAGATACTTTCATGTCGTAGTCCCCTAATGAATCTATCGAGCAATTGGTTGTTGTTGAATCGCTCGTTTGGATTGCATCGAGAATTCAAATTCTTTAGGCGACTAATGAAGTCTCTCACGGATTCACCTTCTTCTCGTTGGGCTTTCTGGAGCTGAGAGGCTACACCCCAAAGTACTCCCTCTCGTATGTATTCTTTTAAGAACAGTCTCCTAAGAGTAGAGTAGATCGTTTTCTCTTCTACTCTTAAGGTTCTATACCAATCTCCAGCCTTTCCGCTTAGGGTCAAACTCAAAGCCTTACACTTATGTAGCTCATTGTGCTCTTCCAAGGAATCGCACACATGTTCAAAGACTTCCATATGCTTTCTAGCATCTCCGTCTCCACTGAATTTCTGTGTGAGCTTAGCTACTTGAACTGCCTTGCTCCTAGGCTCTCTATCAGGTGCACTACGCATGTTTTCCGCACTAGAGCGACTGATAGTTTGAGCAAATGCTACCAAATCTCCTATTTGAGCAGGTATAATGGGTGTATGTGCTCCTGGAACCACATGTGAGATGGGAGTTGGCCTTGGCCTTGGCATACACGCGGCTCTTGGGTCCCATATTTCGTATGGTGGTGTACCAGACGGTGGTCCAAAGTTTACAGGCGTGGCCCTAGGCATAGGGGGTGCTTGATATGGCATGTTATTATTAAATGGCATGGATCCACTTGTATAAGAGCTTGGATAATTCCATTGTGGATTGTAAGCTCTTGGAATAATCGGAGGTGTAGGAGCTACATGAGGCTGAGGTACGACAGGTGCACATGATTGATACATACATGTAGGTATAGTTGGAGGCACTGTGCTACTAGGCATCGGCGCAGTATTAACAAATGAACTCCACGGTGTACTTCTTGTCATGCTCACCACTGGGATATGCATGGTAGCCGTAGTGTCATTAAGAGAAAGATGAGCTAGATCTGGGAAGGTAAAGCTGCCACTTGTGGGCTCAGATTGTACTGAGGCTCCTGGCAAAACAACATATGGAGGATCAATGGGGCTCACTGAGGGAGTCTCCATTTGTGATAGGGTTGGTTGGTTGGCCTTTCCCGTATCCAAGAATCTCATTAGGCTTGTTGAAGGCATGTTGATCCCTGTGTTTTGTCTTTCTAACTCAACAATCCTATGGAGGACATCACAGACTTTCTGTTGTTGCTCATCTATGCTAGTAGCACCCGATGTGGATTGTAGAACATCTAACCAACCCACATGATAGGTGTGTCATGTGTACCGATCAGTTAAAGCTTCCGCTTGTAGGTCATACTCCCAATTTTTGTTTAGGAATATCCCATCTAGGCCTGGCGTGCTGGAGGTTTCCCTCAAGGTGGAAGCATTATTGCTCCCCATCACTTGCCCCTCCGTGACTGCTACCTTGGGAGCACTCGGTTGCTTGGCTGACATGATTGTTGTCATAAGAGTCTTTGCTTTCAGGGCTCGACTTTGTTCTAGCCTTCGTAGGTTCTCAATTTCCCTCTCCCTTGTTGCTTTCATATAGCATTCGATCTCTTGCACTTCCGCAAGACTCCTACCATCGGGTAGTAGAACCTCAGAGGGAGATAGTCCTAAAGGATCAGGAGGTGCAGTGGATGGAACATTCACATGCACACTCTCAAGAAGCATATGGTCTATTTTAGGCATGAATGACGAATTTACTTCCCCACTCCCTTCATTTATTTCATTAACCGCATGTTCGGAGCGAGTAGCTCTACTAAGGGTCTCTTTTAAGCGGCTAAACACGCTGGACCCGGGCCGTGGGCCCATGGCATGCATGTCTTGACTTGAACTATCAGGGTTTGGTGTAGGATACCCCTCCATGACTTCATAGTCAGAGGAAGAATCACTAGACGCGATATGAGGATCTTGGGTCGCGCTACCTTGAGTCCCGGCCGAAGGTCCAAAACCTAGGGTGGAGGAATAATGGGTGCCCGCGTAAATGGAGGCACTACCAATATGCTCGTGCTCTAACACTCGTCCAGAGCGTAGGTTCATATGACTTGGATCCCCTAGAAGTGTCAGTGAGTGCCCGTGAAGGTTGCTCACCTAGTAATTTTGGGTGTTTTGCAACCCAAGTCTTTTCTTATTTATTTATTTTTTGTTTTTTTGGTCCTTTTTTTTTGACCCAGCTATAGAATAGAACGTATGATAGCTCAAAACGAGTGTCTCGGTCAGAGGGACGTGTCGTGCTTTACAGCCCTCCGTTTGGTCACTTTATGCCCTCGGAATCCCTAAAACCGTCAATTTCTAGTAGGGAACTAGGCCTAAATTAGAAAGTCTAAGGGTGCAAGTGGGAAGAGAAGGGAGGAGAGTGGAGGACTTGCCCCACATGCTCTCATTCCCTCTTGAGGGGGTAGGGTATATATATAAGAGTGAGTCTAGTATATATCATAAGATTAAGGACTGAGGCTTGGGCTTGGGCTTGGGCTTCTCGATCCCGATCAAAATTTTAGTGTAGCCCCCCAGTCACTCACGCTTAAATATTTTCGTTTTTTTTAAAATTTAATTTAAATTAAATTTTTTTTTGAGGCGACAACCGCGCGCGGATTAGGTGACCCTTTTTTGGCCACACACACTGTCAACACCTACCTAACCTCTCTGTCAATAGCTCACAGACACCTCACTACCTTATCTACTTACTAACAGTGCTGTTAACCACTGACTAATCGACTAACTAATCTGTTAACCACTCTACTAACTGCTTACTGACAGTGGGCTAACTGTCCACCTACTTCCTCTCTCACTACCTTACTGTGCAAAGACTGTGTGCAGGCAAACCTTGACAGAAAACTGTGTACAAACTGTGTGCAAACAGAAATTTCTAACTGTCTACCTACTTATTCATTCATTGCGAACAAGCTAACGACTACTAACTGTGCAAAGACTGTGTGCAAACAGAAAACACAACATTATGCAGAAATCACAGAACTTGTAGACAATACAGAAATTAACAACTTGCAAAAAAATAACTCATTCCTCTTCCTCTTCCTCTTCTTTCCTACTACAAACAACTCATAGGAGAAGCACAAAGTGCCTCTTGGGCTTAGTGCAGGGCGATTCCCCGGTAGCGGCACCAAAAATGTGCGCTCCTTGCCGCACTGTCGAAGCAAGGGCCTTGCCTAACACTGTGTGCGGCCACAGACGGCTCCAAGCACACAACTAGCTTAACTAGTAAGCTCAAAAGAGGGCAATGGTGTGTCACGCACCGCTCTATGCTCCTGCCGTGGAGGATTCCTCGCCGCGAAGAAGAAGGAGACGCCGCTACGTCGCGCTCAACCGCTTCACCGCCGTCGTGCCGCCGCAATGCTCGATCGCACTCTCTCTCTCTCTCTCTCTCTCTCTCACACACACACACACACACACACACACACACACACACACACACACACACACACACACACACACACACACACACACACACACACACACACATACACACACACACAAGGAGGTGACGAAGAAGAAGATGGAGATGGAGATGGAGCAAGAGCACTCTTCTATTGCACAAATGAGAGAATAAGTGAATTTTAGGTTTAGTTGGCTTTTATATGAGCTCACCCCATTCACACTTGGGCGCCCATGCTTAGCCAACTAATCCCTTGAATGTCCCAGTTAGAGTGCGCCTCTCATCGGCGATCACTCTTACCCTTTTCCTATTGGTCCGACAAGCCCGGTACCTGACTCTACCAAATACATAATACACGTCTGTCGTAGGTGATGGGGTGTCCGTGAGCCGTGAGGGTTAACAGATAGATAGCCCTAGAGTGATGGGCATATATAGAATGCTCGGGGGAAAAAACCTCCTAAAGAGGGAAAAAATGCCCTGGCGGTCCTAGTGTGTTCACACACATCACTACCACATGTATATGGTAACAATCATGTTTTGTATCTGTGTGTTCTTTTATCAGTTATTTACAACACTTGCAACGTAGTTCTTATTCTTTAATTCAGTCTCTTATCTATTCTATTAATCTAATATGGTATCAGAGCTTGGTTAATCTAACTATAGATTGATAGAGTGCTTCTAAGTTTTCATTAAATGAAAACTTAGATTAATCTAATATGGTATCAGAGCTTGGTTAATCTAACTATAGATTGATACAGTGCTTCTAAGTTTTCATTAAATGAAAACTTAGATTAATCTAATATGGTATCAGAGCTTGGTTAATCTAACTATAGATTGATAGAGTGCTTCTAAGTTTTGATTTAAATGAAAACCCTCGGCTTGCAGAGGGAATGAAAGGATACTTTGCAGAACCACAAAGCGTGATGTTGAAATCTAAATGGTTTGGTTGTCAATTATAGCAAAAGCGAGCATCATTTCAAGTTTTAAGAGAAGACGTGAAGCTTCAAAGTCTCCAATTGCTCGTCAAAGCTCTGCATCGATGTCAATGGAAAATCTCAGCAAATCTACAATGCGTGAAAAGGAGACCGTTTGATCTACAATCGGCACCCTCGCGAGCTATAAATCATCTCCCATTTCTTAAACGAAGCATCAAAACCCTCAGAGGTGGCGGACGGTAGCACTGGCTCTCCTTGGTATCTCTGCATACGAGCCCTCTTTGCCATGACACACTGTACTGATCTTTAATCAATACCATCGTGGTCTCCCACACACAAGTCTCATGTGCAAGGCTTCAACACAGCTGCCTAAGCCCGCCAACGGCTGCAATTTGTTCTCATGGAAACTCACTATGCGCAGTCATTTTGACGACTTCCAATGTATGGATCACTAATCCAATGCATGGCGATCAACTTCGGACACTCCACTCGCCAAGTACCGACTCATAGCTTCCACCTGCATGGAGCAGCTTCGTCACTCCCGGCAATCTCGCTGCGCAGACAGTAATAAATTTTCAATTATAATTTTTTTGTAAAGCTTCCAAAAGGAGTGTGCCATAGAGTTATTGTATTACCTTGTCTTAAAATCCTCCCGAGACAGGAGTGCATTAACATGTTTTGATCTAATGCCCGAAGGCTTCTCTCGACCTTTTTGAGGAAGATGCTAACTGGCTCTCCCTCACTAAGTACAAAGGCCTTGCCTCACGTGACTTAGGTTTTATTGACCCAAGGTTGTAAAGGCTCATGTTTTTTTTGAGAAATTACTGAACTCCAAAAAAGGAGGAAATCCCTTGTAAAAAAGAATAGACACTGCCCTTGAATAAATTCAAGAGGTAAGACTTTCTTTGGCAATGAGTAAAAACTCATCTTCTGTTAACACAATCACAAACGAAACTAAAGCACCAGTAAACCGTGAGGAAGAAGTAACTTCCAAAGCTACACGCATAGTGGTCCTAGAATTTACAGGACAGCTAGAAAGAAATTCTGCCCATACTACAAAACTTGGTATGTTGAACCATAACAACCCAAACGAATCTCTGTTCAAGAAGCAATTGCCAATTAAGTAAATCATTCTCTTTGTACGGAGTTTTAGACACTGGTAGAGTAGTACTCTACTAAGACCACTCCTAGTATGGAAATCATTGATAAATTCAATGCCACAAACTTCTTCACATGGAAAACTTGAATAAAATTCAGACTAATAAGGGATTATGGGATATTGTAGGAAGAGAACCTACAGGGACTTCAACTAGAGAAACTTCCACAACATTTGAGCAAACAGCTCTAGGTATTATAGGGGAAGGCTTACAAGATGTCTTTATACATCACATTGGTTCTTGCACCACTGCACGAGAAGCTTGGGTTTTACTTGAAAAAGTATTTAGTACTACTTCCAAGACATCCAAAATCATGCTCTTCATAGAGTTTTTCTCACTGACAAAAGCTGCCGACGCTACTATGTCAGCACACTTAAGCAAATTCAAGAGTTTACAGTCACAATTAGCAGGAATCAACAAATATGTAGAAGAAGATATCAAAATAGTTGTTCTCATTAGAAGTATTTCAATTCTTGATGAGTATTCTAGCCTTGTTACCACCCTAACAAATATCCCTACACCTATCTTAGCTGAGGTGGAGGCATCTCTCTTAGAAGAAGAAAAAAGAATTCATAAGAAACATGAACATTTTGAAATACAAGGAGCATACCTTACTCAAAGTAAGGAGGGCAACAGAAGTCAACAACCATTCTACAAAGGAAACAACTCAAGGGAACCTCAAAGGAACCCATCATTCAAAGACTCCAAAAAGGAACTGTATGTACATTTTGTGGCAAAGGCAATCACACAGAATAATCATTTTTTCTTAAACAACGGATAAAAGCAATGTACATCGGAGAGTCAGATTCAAAAGATGCAGATGAAGAAAAGACTGCCTTAGGTGAGGCCAACCTTGTGCATATAGATGAAGAATGGGCCTTCTAAAGGTCTATACAAGCTAGGCAAAAGTCTTTTTGTATCTCAAAACACCTTCTTTTAGTCTGCCTAGTATCTTCCTAAGCTGGATGAACTCTCTTGTTGTATCCATCTAAGAGAACCACACAATTATAAGTGTGTTGTATCCTTAGAATGAACCTTGAGTAGGTGTATCACAAAGCTTCTTTTGTTGTGCTAGGTCATCAATTGAAGGAGGGTTTGTTGGAGATCAAGCCTAATGACCTAGCCTAGGAATACCTTAGTCCTAGTTTAAATCTTCCATTAGGAAATTTCGGAGGTCATTTGGAGGGCCTTCTAAGAAAATGTATTTTTTGCACTCTCTCTCTAGAAAAAATGACAAATAAAAGAGCTGGGTCTTTCATAGTAAAACTTCAAAAAGTGTACTTTAAGTAGATTCCTTACCCCTCTGAACATTCGTTCGTAGTGATTGAGGGATAATCCTCTTTTTAGTTGCATTGAATGAACAACGTCAATACGGAGGGAATGAGGTTAACATGGAGGGACGAATCCGCAGCCGCTATTCGCTTTCCATTAAACCTGTACATTTGGCTAATGGCGCACTCCTCAAATGGCACAAATGTTACCCACAAACGAGCCAAATATCACCTTCACATTGATTTGGACAATGAGTACCAACCATTGATTAAGCGCAGTAAAACAAACACACATATACCTCCCACCTCCATAGACACGCTCAGAGCTCAAGGAGCTAAACACATAGATATCTGGACGAGAGGCTCTCTCTACCCTAAGAATCCAATAACTAATGCGTCTCCACCGTTTGTCAATCCTACAAGCTTATTGACCTTTGCTGGTGATGGAGAAAACGGCCTTCTTGGTTATAGTAAATCACTTACAAGAGAAGCTGGAACTTACAAGAGCATTCTCCAAGCTCAACAATGTGAGATTGTTCGCCTTTCACATTTACATTCTACAGATCAGGTTACCATTTTGCAACATAAAACAGAGGTACAAGAACTGAAAGGAAAGGTGCGAAGTTGTCAAATGAAGGACACCATCTTGGGTGGTCGTATCCGAAAGAAGAAATTGCGCAATCTTGAAACATTGCAGGTTGCATCAGGAGGTCTCAAGAAAAGAATCCGAGCATTAAGGTGATGCTTCTTGGTTGGCTACATTGTCTTAGTTAAGTAATCTCTTTGTTTTTTCTTGTTATGCATTGTTTTCATGTGCCTAAATAGTGTTAGTGAAGAAAATTTTCTGTTATTTACTTATGCATTGTCTTCATGTAGAGACTCAATCTATCCTGACAAGGAAAACATTGACCCCAAAGCCAATATAGGAAAGAGATTGAAGCCACTTATAAGTAGAAGCCTGGCAGCAGATATAGTACATGACAAGAAGTTTAAGGTTCTACAAAGAAATGTAGTGGACCGCTTTATTTCAGAGAACTCAGTGCCTGCAAAAGAGATACAAGGCACACTTGATTCACTTGGTGTAAGCAAAAGAGGATATTCGGCTATCCAAAAGTCTGTCTCATCCATCTTTGTTAGGAAGGGTATAAAATCCAAACTTCTACCATCAGCCTCAAGTGTTTGGAAAGAGAGGCTTCAGCTTAACGAGGCACAGGGAGACTATCTTGGACAGCCCTTTCATATTAAAGCAACTTACAGTGGCCATGGAGCGAACATGGCATATGATGAGTTCAACAATATTTTTATGGACCTGCGGATACTACAGAAGAGAATGGTGGAGTTTTACAACATCACATTTGAAGAGTCACGTGGACTATTACATTTTGTGTTAAAACTGGATGAGTGTGAGCTTGTTAAAGAGAAAAAGCTAGAGCGTGTTACTATTACTTTAATGAATAAAGCCCTCTCAAAGTGTCCCAGTGATGATCCTTTATATTTTAGTGTTCAATCAGAATCTAACATATGGTGGCTTGGTGCGTTTGAGGTAAGCGATATTCTCAAGTAAGCTCAAATGTTCAGATCTACTTAAGTCTCATTTATTTTGTGTTGCAGGTAAAGAAAGAAGATCATGAGATTCTATATTGGGTGTTCCATCGAACTAATATTCCGGAGCTGATTGATCGACAGACTAACCAGGGAGAGGTACTACGTCTAGATGGAAGGGGAGACTTTCAAGTTCAGTGGCATCTTGCAGGTGACCTTAAAACATTAAAGTGCATGTATAATTGTGGAATGGGTGCAATGGCAAAGTCACCGTGTTTGTTCTGCATGGAGCCTGCAAAGGTCA
Organism: Adiantum capillus-veneris; assembly: GCF_014529385.1. Lineage (NCBI taxonomy): Eukaryota > Viridiplantae > Streptophyta > Polypodiopsida > Polypodiales > Pteridaceae > Adiantum > Adiantum capillus-veneris. The sequence goes on along the minus strand of NC_140952.1, from coordinate 114,600,852 downwards.
TGGACCCAAAGTGGTGGAGAAAAGCTCCAACACGTCACATTGAGGATCCTGCTTTTCGACCAGTTTTGAAAATACCACTTGTGAATGTCCACATTTGTACAATGCATGCCCTTTGTAGAATTGTAGAGAAATTGGTCTACTTATACATCGGGTTTGCTTGGAAGATTAAGAACTCTGCAGAATGACAAGTAGCCTTGCAGTGCTTAGAAATGGTACTGTCGGATATGGGGCTTCATGGTGGCAATGTGAAAATCCAGCGGGATGAAAAGAGATCAACTGCTGAGAAGGATGTCCCATGCAAACCATCCATCGGTGGGGTGAAGGCACGGAGGTTTTTATCTAAGCCCCAAGGTACAAGAGATCCAAAGCTAACAAAACATGGAAAAATATATAACACACCTTATGTTAGCAAGGTAGAGTATCAGAGCTGGAAAAAGCTACATATTGCAGTCAAAGACCACGAACCAACTACTTGTAACGCGAAGGCTGAGGTTTGGCGATCAATAGACATCCTATTTTTGATGTGCGACAAAGATGACTGGTCACAAGGTGATATGAACAAGCTCAAGGAAAATCTCAACCTTCTGAAAAAATCATTCAAGACAGCATGGACAGACACCCAGATTACTCACTACATGGTATTATCATGTATTTCTTTCTCTCTTATGTGCAAATATGTGAGTGTAAAACATTCTAACTAATCTGTTTTCATATCCAGCACATCATCTTCAATCATTTGCCATATTTTATACAGAAGTATGGGAACCCGGCAATATGGAATACCCAAGGGATGGAAAAGTCTCATTACATGGCGAGAAATGCTTATTTCAGGCACACACGACATGGTGGCTCTCGAATCAAGGCTAACAGTTTGAGAGAACTATTTGAATGGTTCTATCGTAGAATCATTCATCGAATACAGGCAAAAGAAGTCTTGGCAAATTCAGCAACAACACAAGCCATCAGACATTTACAACAACAAAAAGCTAAAAGATCAATGGCATACAACAACTCCGGAGCTCGTGAAAGTCAACGAAGGTGGAGAGAGACAATGGTGTATGTGAATCACAAGTGGAGAAAGATACTCTGAGTGGATGACATTGTACAAAATTTATGTAATACATGATCTTATACAAATGGTACTTGAAGTGTATCAAGATTTTGCAGGTTCAATTTTGTTTTTTGGCACGTCACCCTTGTAATGAATCATGAGATGTTTGCCATACTCTAAAAGTTCATCTGGGTTTTGTCTACCAAGAGCTAGTGCCATTGCTGTGTAGGTGTAGTAATACGCTGCCCGACCACCTGTATAGCCTGGGCAGTAACCAAAACAATCTCTAGCAAACACTTTGTCCACAAGAATGACTTTATCTGCACTTTTGGGCAGCACCGGTCCACCCAAGAAGCGTGATAGTGTCTTGAATGTGTAAGTTGCTATTGAACCCTCTTGTGACATGGAATTGTGAAAAACTACTATCGGCGACTCGCAGAGCTTTGAAAGGTACTGTGCTAGGGCCGCATCCCTTCCTCGATACTCTCTTGTCCGGCGCCGAAGGAAGTCATCCTTGTCAGCAATCCAAGACTGCACATACAATGTCAGAAATGACACAAACAGAGAGAGAGAGAGAGAGAGAGAGAGAGAGAGAGAGAGAGAGAGAGAGAGAGAGAGAGAGTTACCATGAAGCTCTCATCCTGCAGAAAGAGGTTTTCTTGCCACAGGTCTACAGATGTAGTTGACCCCTGACCTGAATGGTTAAACCAATCCTCCACTTCTTTGTTACTTTTCGATGGTCTTAGGCTTTGTCTTATTGCTTGGAAGGTGGCTTCATCAGGTAGTGTCTCCTTGTATTTTTCAGCTTTCTCAAAGCATCTTCGAAGGCATTCCATTGGATTGCTGGATGTTTCCATTGCCTCATCATCACTACTATCCTCTGAAACAAATCCACTCCTCTCCTCTTGGACTCTGGAAATAATAGCTAGGGAGAAATCCTCCCTTAAATAAAACACACTTTGCACATCATGTAAGAAGATATAGGTCCTGTCTCCAATCTTGAAGTCAGGCACAGCTGGCAACATCATCTGAGCATGCTTCTCAGTGAAGTTACTGACATCCAATGGAAGTTTGATTTCTGTGGTTTTCACAGAGAGCATCTTACTTCTTTGTACTTCAATTGCCTCAACCTCAAGGTCGACTTTGTCTTCAACCTCCTCGACTTCTTGCATATGAGTTGTCTCCTCGCATTCCTCTTCTGGTGCTGCATCCTGCTCCTCTAACACCTCATCAGGATTCTGCATGAGGAATCCAAACAGGCTGTTGAGGTAAATCATAAAGCCAAAGGCTTCCTGAATGAGTTTGCATTCTTTTTGGTGCAAAGGGCAGACTGAATGTCGGCAAGAGGGTGGTAATTCCCTATACTTCTTCACTCCCTGTCCCTTTCCAC